>NC_090922.1:225375219-225696330 GCF_040938575.1 Ambystoma mexicanum | reverse complement strand
TTTGGAACAAGGAGTTTACAAAGATGACGGGTCGAAAATGAGAGATGGTATTCACTGAAGTTGGGTAAATTCATCCCACCTTTTTTCAACGGGAGTTGCAATTTCCATATAGCCAATGTGGGTGGCTTCCCGCTCCAAATAAACTGTTGCATGAGTTTGTCCAGTGTTTTGAAAACATGACCAGGAATCTTGATAGGCAACATAGACAGAAGATAGTTCACCCGAGGAGCCAAGTTCATTTTAATACAATTAATTTTTCCCCACATGGATAAATGTAAGAGCCCCCACCTGTCTATGTCAGACTGTTACTTTTGGATGAGGAACCTAAAGTTCAGCGCAGGCAATCTCACCACATCTGCACCGATCCAGATGCCCAAATACTTGATACGATCACGGCGCCACCTGAATTGAAAACGTGCACATGCACTATGTAGACATAGATTATTAAGTGGCAAAATCTCTGACTTGCTCCAATTGATTTTATAGCCAGCTACAGTAGAGAATTGTTGAATGTCATGCATCAAGTGTGGAATGCCACTAACTGGATCCTGGAGTGCAATCAAGAGATTGTCAGCGTACAACCAGATCAAATTGTCACGGTCATTACCAATTATCGGCCTAAGGTTCTCATCCGCTCTCAGGCAGTGCGCCAATGGTTCCATAGACCTGCATATAGATGCCTCCATTTGGCTGAATCCAGCCCTCAAAAGCCAAGGAAAGGTTTTTTTCTGGCTGGAGTGGTTCCTGGCAGGTATAAAGTACCTCTGTGATCTCATTGATGGAGGGTGATGGATCCCGTACGCACAGCTGTGCCGGACTTATGATATGGCTGGTTGTTCATTCTCTGAGTACAGAAAATTGAAAGGTATTGTCACTGCTAGTCTTGGTGGTGATGATTTATTAGAACCCAATACGGCCTGGTCTATGTTGCAGTTATGTGGGTGTGCAGCCCGACCTGCTGCCACGATGTACGGATTCCTGAAATCTTTCAGGAAGGAAGATTCGAGGCTGCCAGTTATCTGGGGAGAGGAGTTAGGAGAAGAAATTGACGATGTCTGTTGGCGGCGCTGTTGTGAAAATACCCGATTGGTAAGTCTAGATTGGGGTTTTAGAGCATCACAAACGAAGTTGTTCTTCAGGTCCTATTGGACACCAGTTCGGTTGTTTAAGAGACATCTCATGGACAATGAACTATGTTGGAAGTGTAAGAGTGCTAGAGGTTCCCTTGGTCATCTGATATGGTTTTGTCCTAAGACAAAGCAATTTTGGGAGTGCATATGCGAGAGGTTGGGCCTGGTTTTGAGTTGTACGGTTCCCCTCTCTGCTTCTTTATTGATTCTTGGGGATATTTCAAAGGTTGATGATATCTCCTTTGGACAGGCAACTTGGATACTCCGCGCCAGCATGATCGCCAAAAGGATGACATTGAGACTATGGAAATCAAGCAGCTCCCTTAACATTGATGAATAGGTAGATGAACTATTGACTGTTTCATCATATGAGAAGGCAATTTACAAGAATGCAGATGATGTTCCGAAATTTTGGGACATTTGGAACGGGTTCCTGGAGGTCTACAGTTGAATTTAGGTTTCTGTAACTGCAAGATGCTTTTGCTGTGTTCATTAATGCTCGTACCCTTTTTTTTTAATTCTGCAATGCTGGATTCATTTGCTTACTGATTGTTTCCTGGTTTTTCTGTCCTTTCTGGGTTTCTGACTTGCTTTCTTTACTTTCTTCTTTTTCACCTGGTTAGTCTACTTTTCTCATTTGCTGAATTGATTTTGCATTTATTGTTCATTATTTGTATTTGCATAAGAAACATGTTGTTCACTTATGTCGTTTGTATTCTGTAATGTTGGAATAAAACTTTTAAAGAGACACCAGTAAAAAAATAAATAAATAAAAAAGAAGTGAAACATGACGGGGGAAGTGATCATTCTCGTCTTGAGTTATTGTTTTCAGACCTATCAACTGACTCATCAGCTATGCATAAGCAAAGCTTGGTAGGCAACAAGAATAGAATTAGGCTTGCAAAATACAAATAAGAGGGGAAGTATCTTAACTGTCAGCTAAACAAAATCCCAAATTCTATCTTGCAGGTTCAATGCCAACCGGACACATTTGTACATTTTATTTGGTCTACTTTGCCCCCAAGTGAAACAGCAACAGGGAATAAGCAAAATCACGTGCATAGTTTTGATGAGGTAACTTGGGCAAAGAAACGGGAAGTCAGAAAATGTTTGAGAATGTTAAAGAAGTCACATCCAGATTCAGAGACCTATAGACTAGAAGCCATGAGAATAAAACGAAACAAAAAGCACTGTTCAGGTAATCATAGGATGCATCGATTACAAAAAGATGGGGAACTAATGCCGAAACTAATATCTTGGAGAAACTCCAAAAATGTTTGTTCAGTTGTGGGTCAACTGGAACCCCAATCACGTAGCATGTTATCCACGGTTATGACCCGGGGCTCTGGGCCAAGATATTGAAACATCTTTTTTTGGTGATTCTAAAGAAAAGAAATACAAGCAATTAGAGCTGGGGGGTCCTCTTTTTTAGGGGGCTGTGTGGCTGAGGACCAAATGCAAACATGCACATAAAGAAATGCCACTGGACAGCTACCCGCCTACACACGCACTAGGTGTGTCTATTTGCAACAAGTGCTACCGTTCATGTCAGTCATTAGATCAAGACAGAAATAATAGAGATAAACATTTTAATCAATAAGTATAAAACTCTGAACTATTTCCGTATAAAAGAGAAGACAAAAATGCATTTTGTTGATACAAGATATCACATAAAACAACATTATGTGGAGGTCATAGTTTTCAATGAATCAAAACAACCACAATTCCCATATGATAGCAGCATTGTGAGGTTAGTAAGGGTGGGTGGCGGACAAATTTCTATTTTGAATGTCCCTAGTTTGTAATAACTTGTCCTTGGCTCTGTCGACACAGAGAAATGTGTTTCTGGGTAGCAGCAGCAATTTTTTGAAAAACACTTTATAGCTGACTTAAACCGCTATTAAATGTGTGCTGGACCCGTCTTCAGGACGTTAAATGGTGACATCGCAAGATTGATATCAAAAAAGGTTCATAAGTTGACCCTTCACATTATGGCAATCTAAAAACCAAAACACAAAAAAACAGCAAATTGGTAACAAGGTAAAAAACCCAAAAGAGAGGGTAACATATCTCTATATAAGTGCACGTGCAACTGTTGACACTAACCTTCTGATTGCTTCATTGGCGTGTGTGGTGTCGAATAAGGAAGGCAAGTTGACCCAATTAGAATGTTAAGACTGTGGATTCTCACAGTCGTTGGAACTAAAAAGCAAAAGTGAGATGGGCCTTACATACTCACATCTGCAAATGGCTCCTATTGTTACTTTTCATTGTTTGCACAGCTTAGTGCGCTTTATGTAATGAATACATAATGATCTTTGTTTCGTATTAACAGGGAGCCTGATGTAGGCTCATACAATTCATGGTTGTATATGATGGTAAATGTTGTCTAAACTGCCATTGCTAGATGTATGGCTTTTGTTTTTATAATATCAACGTGATGAGCTGTCTTTCTTACACGTATGACTTAGATTGCAAAAAGAGAAGCCAAATGTGCCTTCAACAGCAAAACTAATGCAGATGTCATTTTCAAAGTATACACATACGGCAAACTTTGTATTAATAACATATACGCAAGCACTGAGTTCTATGGTGCTTTTGTTTTTCGTTTTTGTGTAAAGTTATTAAGGCATTTTTATCACGTGCTAGGTGAATACAAAATTACCTTCATCAATGATGGAAATGATGTCTCTGTAAGCTTAGATAGCCGCCGTGTGCACGTGTTGTACCCAGCGTTTTAAAGACACTTCCATGAAATCAATCTGTGTGAAAGATTACTTAGAGTGAACAACTCGAAGCATTACCAGTCCAGTGCGGGCTTATTACGCGATGTGTGTTATTTTGCTCACCTCTGGAGTATGTCTGTAATGATCCGTAATTGGATGCCGCGTTGCTGGATCACTTTCGAAAGCCGCGTTGTTGTGTGAACACCGCGGTTACTCCTCAGGAAAGCCCGGATATGGCTCCACGAATTGGTCCGCAAAGCTGAACTGTAGCCGAGGAAACAAATGATGTGGTCTAATCTGGGCACCATCTTTAAGTAAAAAATGGCGGGGGTTCCTTGAGGAAAATTAGAGGCATAGGCTTAATATTAATAAAGGCTGTAGTGATGATTTAATCATATGCCTATGGTTTATTAATGTACACCTGTCAAAACTGGCAACCAAAATGGTGGATGGACGGTTTTAGCCAGATGGACAGGTCAATTAACCCAAATGTAACAGTATTTTAAATGAACAATTATAGTAGAGAGTTGCATGCGAACTCTAAATTAAAGGCATAGGCTTGATGTTGATAAAAACTATAGTAATAATCTAATCATATGCCTATTTAATGTGCAGATGTACACATCTGTCAAACTTTGCAGCCTAGGTGGTAGGGATTTTTCCAATCAATGAATGCTAGCCAGGGCCCCTCCCGAGGCCCTTATGTGCCAAAACCACACAAGAATCCACACAAGAAATTTGTCTCGTTTTCGAATTCAAGCAACAGCAGTGATTCGGGCTCTGGAAACAATACTCCTAACAATAGAGGAGGTAACTCCTCACAAGGCCAGTTTTTTCAAGGACGGGGGAGAAGAGGCAAAATGCGACAGCCAGGCAATCACGGGATGTGCACCCGCCAATGGCAACCACCCCCCCAAACCTGGCAACCCCAATGTTAGGGATTCCAATTTTCAATTTGAGTGAGCATGCTCTAACTCCAATTGAAATCAGCCTTCTAAGCAAAGGACTATCTTTCTTGCCAACAAACAATGCTAATTTGTTCCAAACTGAAATTGAGATGCGTAATTTTTTCCACATCGTAAGATTAAAGTATTTCTTTCGGGACAAGGTCCCGATACGACAAGAACCAAAAAGTGCAACAGGTCTGAAGCCTCCCTCGGCCTTCATCCCATTAACATCCATGGTCTCGTCCGAGATCGTAAGTTTGGAGAATAAAGTGCTTCGAGAAATGAAAACTGTCATTAAAACAAAAAATAGATGCATGAACAATCTCTTGAAAGAAGAAAAGTCAGCTCTCGCTGGACTGGAGACTAACAAACTTTTTGTGATTAAACCCGCAGATAAGGGAGGCGGAGTGGTGCTATGGGACACAAACAAATACAAAGCTGAAGTAAATAAACAACTAGAAAACAAAATGTTCTACAGACAGCTCATGGGTAATCCAACTAATGCCATAAGAGATGAAATCAGTAGCCTCCTGCTACATGCATTTAATGAAGGTTGAATTGATGACAATGAAAAGGCATTTCTTACAACGAGTCATCCTACCATTCCAGCTCTATATTGCCTTCTGAAAATTCATAAAGACGCCCTTACTCCACCGGGGTGCCCCATTGTAGCTGCAATCGGCTCCTTATTAGAACCTTTGTCTATCTACACAGACTCCTTCCTCAGACCTTTTGTATTAAAAATGAGGTCATATGTCCAAGACACCACTTGCATGATAAAAATTGTCAACAATCTTGCCTCAGAGTCAAGTGACATTTTGGTCACATTAGATGTGGAATCGCTATATACTAGCATCCCCCAACTGCAATGCATTGAGACCATACACACATATCTTGAAAAAAGAGAAGATCTATCAGTGCCCTCAAATTTCATTTGTGAGTGTATAAAAATAGCATTGGTTAATAACTTCTTCATGGTGGAAGACACATTTTACCAACAGCTTCATGGGACAAGCATGGGTGCTACCTTTGCTCCCGATCTAGCAAATTTATTTGTGGACAACTTAGAACACAAATCGGTGTACCATGAGAATAATCCCTTCAAAATGCAAATAAAAGCTTGGCATCGCTATATAGATGACATGTTCTTGTTGGGGCATGGAAGTGAAGTAACTTTAAATGAATTTGTGATTTGGTTGAACTCACGAGATCCATGCATCAAATTCACTATGAATTTCGAGCACCAAAAAATAGCCTTTCTAGATCTAGAGATCTACAAGACACCCTCTGGCAATTTAAACACCACATTATATAAGAAGCCAACCGACAAGAACACTTTACTGTCATTTAAAAGTTTTCACCCTCGATCATTGCGAGAAAACCTGCCTTTTGGGCAATTCTTGCGTATTAGACGCAATTGCTCAACAAAAGGAGAGTTTGATAGTAATAGCCAAAATCTGTCTCTCAGATTGAAAGGACGGGGATACCCATCTCACATCATTCGAAGATCAATGAAAAGGGCACGCAACACCAACAGATCTGACTGCCTGGAAAAACAAGCAAAGGTCCAGGAAGATAAAATCACGTGTGTATCCACCTATTCACCGATTAGCAACGACTTACGCTGCTGCTTTTTAAAACACTGGCCCCTAATTCAAACTGAAGACTTTTCTATTCAAAAACCACGTTTTGCTTTCAAACGTATGCCCAATTTACATGATAAATTGGTCCACACGTATAAAATTCAAAAAATATCTTCTATCCCGCAACAAACAACATTATGGCACTTGCCACCAGTCAGTGGCCATTTCAAATGTGGGAACTGTTCAGTGTGCGGTTTGACAAAAAACATCAAATCCGTTAATTTAAGCGTTTAGATCTGGCATTTAAAAAACTTTATGAACTGCAACACATTGTGGGCAATTTATGCCATTACCTGCCCATGCAGGCTTATGTACATTGGCAAAACTAAGAGACCCATCAAGCAGAGGATCTGTGAACATCGTTCTTGTGTAAAAAACTCGGTACCTGACGACAAACCACTTGTTGCCCACTTTGTCAAAGCTAAACACACTGCCAAAGACATAGAGTGGTTTATAATTCAAACAGTGCCAGCTCACCCTCGGGGAGGGGATAGAGATCAAAAGTTGAGACAACTAGAGCAAAAATGGATTTATAATCTCAATACTGTACAAGCTGGCTTCAACATTGGCATTGAGTGGAGCCTGTTTCTGCATAAATGATTTTCCATCCTGTTCAGTACCACATACCACACAGGTTTTCTAAACATGTTTTTGAGCTTGTTTATGGGATAAAATGCATCTTCTTCAGCACTAATCTCTTTAAAAAACACTTGGTCCTTTTGCACCTGATATTTATCAGTGCAGTGTTAGACCTTGCATGCAACCTTTAACTATAATTGTTCTACTCAAAACGCTGCCATACTTTTGTTTTACCTACCTGCCCATCTGTCAAAAAATTGCTCAACTACCACCTAGGCTGCAAAGTTTGACAGATGTGTACATCTGCACATTAAATAGGCATATGATTAGATTATTACTATAGTTTTTATCAACATCAAGCCTATGCCTTTTTATTTAGAGTTCGCATGCAACTCTCTACTATAATTGTTAATTTAAAATACTGTTACATTTGGGTTAATTGACCTGTCCATCTGGCTAAAACCGTCCATCCACCATTTTGGTTGCCAGTTTTGACAGGTGTACATTAATACACCATAGGCATATGATTAAATCATCACTACAGCCTTTATTAATATTAAGCCTATGCCTCTAATTTTCCTCGAGGAACCCCCGCCATTTTTTACTTAAAGATGACGCCCAGATTAGACCACATCATTTGTTTCCTCGGCTACAGTTCAGCTTCGTGATCCAATTCGTGTAGCCATATCCGGGCTTTCCTGAGGAGTAACCGCGGTGTTCACACAACAACGCGGCTTTCGAAAGTGATCCAGCAACGCGGCATCCAAATACGGATCATTACAGACATACTCCAGAGGTGAGCAAAATAACACACATCGCGTAATAAGCCCGCACTGGACTGGTAATGCTTCGAGTTGTTCACTCTAAGTAATCTTTCACACAGATTGATTTCATGGAAGTGCCTTTAAAATGCCGGGTACAACACGTGCACACGGCGGCTAGCTAAGCTTACAGAGACATCATTTCCATCATTGATGAAGGTAATTTTGTGTTCACCTAGCACGTGATAAAAATGCCTTAATAACTTTACACAAAAACGAAAAACAAAAGCTCCATTGAACTCAGTGCATGCGTATATGTTATTAATACAAAGTTTGCCGTATGTGTATACTTTGAAAATGACATCTGCATTAGTTTTGCTGTTGAAGGCACATTTGCCTTCTCTTGTTGTAGTCTAAGTCATACGTGTAAGAAAGACAGCTCATCACGTTGATATTATAAAAACAAAAGCCATACATCTAGCAATGGCAGTTTAGACAACATTTACCATCATATACAACCATGAATTGTATGTGCCTACATCAGGCTCCCTGTTAATACGAAACAAAGATCATTATGTATTCATTACATAAAGCGCACTAAGCTGTGCAAACAATGAAAAGTAACAATAGGAGCCATTTGCAGATGTGAGTATGTAAGGCCCATCTCACTTTTGCTTTTTAGTTCCAACGACTGTGAGAATCCACAGTCTTAACATTCTAATTGGGTCAACTTGCCTTCCTTATTCGACACCACACACGCCAATGAAGCAATCAGAAGGTTAGTGTCAACAGTTGCACGTGCACTTATATAGAGATATGTTACCCTCTCTTTTGGGTTTTTTACCTTGTTACCAATTTGCTGTTTTTTTGTGTTTTGGTTTTTAGATTGCCATAATGTGAAGGGTCAACTTATGAACCTTTTTTGATATCAATCTTGCGATGTCACCATTTAACGTCCTGAAGACGGGTCCAGCACACATTTAATAGCGGTTTAAGTCAGCTATAAAGTGTTTTTCAAAAAATTGCTGCTGCTTCCCAGAAACACATTTCTCTGTGTCGACAGAGCCAAGGACAAGTTATTACAAACTAGGGACATTCAAAATAGAAATTTGTCCGCCACCCACCCTTACTAACCTCACAATGCTGCTATCATATGGGAATTGTGGTTGTTTTGATTCATTGAAAACTATGACCTCCACATAATGTTGTTTTATGTGATATCTTGTATCAACAAAATGCATTTTTGTCTTCTCTTTTATACGGAAATAGTTCAGAGTTTTATACTTATTGATTAAAATGTTTATCTCTATTATTTCTGTCTTGATCTAATGACTGACATGAACGGTAGCACTTGTTGCAAATAGACACACCTAGTGCGTGTGTAGGCGGGTAGCAGTGGCATTTCTTTATGTACATGATTCTAAAGAAAAGACAGTTTCTCCCTTCATGGAAGACCGCGCTGATTGTACCACTGTTCAAGGGGGTCGATCAGTTAAATCCAGCAAATTACCGCCCGATCACGCTCCTTGATATAGAAAACAACGTTTTTATGAAATTACTGCTAAAAGAACTATTAAATTAGGTGGAGTCCATGGAGGTTCTATCCCGATTTCAAACAGGTTTTAGACAAGGCCTGTCTATGGCTCTGAATGGCCTAGTGCTAAACCTGGCCAGTTAATTCACCATGGGGAAGGGGGAAGCGCCTTTGTATGGAGCCTGGGATTGATCTGTCCAAGGCTTTTGACCAGGCTGATAGAGCGCTGCTCTGGAACAAACTCAGGAATTGGGGGATTCCGGAGACGTTGCACGCAATGCTGGTCGAATTGCACAAGGACACTTCTGTGAGGGTTCACCTCGACAACCAAGGACACTTATCTGAACCCATTCAGGTGGTCTCAATCTCACTCCCAGGATCTGTCAACTTGACCCCTGTAGCCTGGTCACCCAACTCCCCTTCCTCCTCACCTGGGGTTTCTTGCTCTGGATCTTCTCTGAGTCTCTTTTTCCACAGAGCCTTTTTTTTTTTATGCAAATAAGGTCTACCTCGGAAGGAAGCCACCCTGACCCTCGGATCCGAGGTCTGGGGGGGCCCCTCTTCCGAAGCACACAAAACCAGGGGAAAAAGAAATTAGGCATAAAAACCTCCCTTAGGCAGTGTCTTGCTGTTCTTGCCGCAGCAACAAGTGAAGAATGGAATCAAGTACGGAGTGGAACGCGCCAGTGGGATGCTAGGCTGTTGAATTCTGGGCCTTACGTCGAAGGGTATTGCCGGAGAACTCCAAAGTGGTAGAGGACCCAACAATACGTCAGGAGTAGGTCAGGTAAGGTAAAAAAGAAAAAAAAAATCACTGAGTAAGACTGCAGCACAGCGAACAAAACAAAGCAAAACAAAAGAGGCAGCAGAGCATACGGAGCGAAAAACGTAGAACACAGAAAAGGATGAATGAAGAGGAAACTAAGGCAGGACAGAAGGGGAGAAAACCGTCTGGGTTGCAGAAGAGAAAGAAACGTAGTGTACCAACCCGGAAGCCTAACGTGAGTAAGTTGCAACGCGCGGGCTTCCGGGTTGGGGCCACGTAAAAGGGCTTCTGACGAGTCATGACTCGGAAGACTAGACCGGAGGCGCGAGCTGCGTGTGAGAGTGATGGGTCGGCCTAATGGCTGCCCCAACGCCATCTGCTCCAAACACGCCAGCTGCCCTTGCGTGTGACAGTATGCCCCCCTCCACGGCTCATGCCTCTGGGTTTACCCGGATGAAACCGATGGAACCGTCGGATCAATTCAGATGCGTGGACGTGTGATTCAGGTTCCCAAGAGTCCTCAGAACGGGGATAGCCCTTCCAAGCCACTAAATACTCTAACCGTCCCCTCCTATATCTGGAATCCCGAATGGTGGACACCTCGTACTCTTCAGGGATGGACTTGGAATGGCTAAGCAGGCCTTTGCCTCTTCTATTTGAGGTATCTGGGTACACCGGGCGGAGGAGAGAGGAGTGAAAAACAGGGTGTACCCAGTTCATGGTCTTGGGAAGTTGTAACTTAAAGGCCACAGGGTTTACTTTCTCGATAATCTTAAAAGGCCCCATGAACATGGGGGACAGCTTGGTCGGGTGGATCCATCTAGGTAAGTACTTAGTGGATAACCAGACCCGATCAACCTCTTTCCATTCAGGACAGGGTAGTCGGGACTGGTCAGATTGTTCCTTGCACCTCCCTCTAGCTGTGAGTGGACTCGCCATCGTGTGGGCGGTGGCTATTTCCGCCAAGGTGGACTCAATGGTGGGTATATTGGACGGGGAGTTAAACACTGGAAGAATACCACGTGGGTGTATTCCGTATGTACAGAAAAAGGGCTAAGGCCCGTAGCAGTGTGTACTTCATTATTATATGCAAATTCTGCAGTGGGCAACAGGGCCACCCAATTGTCTTGAAATCTGTTAATATAGCACCTGAGGTATTGTTCGAGAGAGGCATTAAGTCGTTCAGTCTGGCCGTTGGTCTGGGGATGGAATCCTGAGGAAAATGCCCGCTCTATGCCCAACCGTTGACGTAGGGCACACCAAAATCTAGAAGTGTATTGACTTCCCCAATCAGAAATGATCTTATCGGGTAACCCATGTAGTCTGAAGATGTCTCCGAGAAAGACTTCGGCCATTTCTGATGCTGATTGCACGCCTGCTAGTGGGGAAAAATGGGCCAGTTTGGTAAATGAATCAACCTTGACCATCAGACAGGTGGAACCCTGAGACCTGGGTAAATCAACTATAAAGTCTGTAGGTATCTGGGACCATGGTCGAACAGGCAGTTCCGGTTGTTTCAGTAGACCGTAAGGTTTATGGGTGGTGTTCTTGCTTCTGGCACATGTTAAGCACGTCTTGCAATATTTCGTTACATCTTGTGAAAGGGAAGGCCAAAAGAAGGAACGAGAGATCAGCTCCAAAGTGCCCCATACCTCTCTATGACCGGCAGTTACATGGTCATGGCCCCATTCAAGGATCTTAAGCTCTAAGAACTTAGAAGGAACATACAGTGTCTGACCTATTAACAATAAGCCATCCGACCATCGGATCTGATGACGTTTGTTCCCAGGCATCTTTGTCGCAAGATAAGGTGTGGTAACAGTTCTGACCTCCTGGAGGAACGAGGATACCAAGCCCACGATTCTGTTCCGAGGAAACAAGTACTCCCTAGAAGGAACAGAGTGTAACTCAGGGGTGTCGCGTCTGGACAGAGCATCCGCCAAACTATTTTGGGTACCTGGTATGTAGGTTATCATAAAGTCGTACTGGCTAAAGAAATAAGCCCAATGGGCTTGCCTCGAATTCACGCACTCCATGCTTCTGAGGATCTTCAAGTTCTTGTGATCAGTACGTAGTATGGATTGATGGGAACTTCCTTGTACCAAGTGTCTCCACTCCTCGCATGCGACCTTAAGGGCCAATAGTTCATTTTCTATTACTGAGTAATTCCGTTCGCTTGCAGTTAGGGTTTTTGAAAGGTATGCCACCGGGTGCTCCTTGCCGTTCTTGACTTGAAGAAGTACAGCCCCTAACGCACCCACGGAGGCATCGGCTTCAACAATGAAGCTGTCATGAATCGCAGGGTGCGCCCCTTTTGGGCCTCATGGTCCCTGTCACAACGGGTTTATACACATTAATACCTCCAACATGGCCTTCCAACGCATTCCCTTCTCGCTCCATGCGTTGGACGTAACCTTTCTCTATTTCTAGACCACGCCTTCCGCGGCTCCGCGCGTCTCAATGCTATTGCGAAGTAGCGACCAGACGTGTGCTCCATAGCTCGTGGTTCTTCTCCTTTCCATTCCGCTTTCCCTTCCTTGAACCTCCCCCTTCTTCTTCCTCCTGGTTTCTAGTTCTAGCGAATTTACCTTGCCTCCTGGATCCGGCCTCCTGGAAAACTGAACGCATTCTGGATTCGGCAGAGACACGGGCCGCCTTCTTCAAAACCCATTCCATCCGAAAGAAGGCAGCATCCAAGGACACCGGTAAAGAACAGATTCAGGTGAGAAGGGGGGAACTCCTTGACAGTTTGAGACGCCACCCAATCGAAAGCGATATCGACATGGAGGCTGCTGTGCAGGACTTGATGCGTCGTATGCAGGAACTATCAACCGAGGTACAGAATCTCAAAGCGGAGAACGCCGCTCTCAAACAATTGGTCCTATCCCGGGATTCTGCTACAAAAGAGAGTGTTATACTGGGCGGAGTCGTGGATAAATACGACGGCTCAGCAAAGACCCTTTGTGCATTCCTGGATTCGTGCTTGGTTCACTTTACCTTCAAGCCTTACTATTTTGCGACTCCCAGGGCCAAGGTGGGTTTTATAATCTCTCACCTTTCCGGGAATGCCTTGACTTGGGCCACTCCCCTCGTTAACTCTAGTGATGCCCTCCTGGACGATTATGATGGGTTTATACGGGCCCTAAAAGACATGTTTGTCCTGAGCATGTCTACAGCGCACGAGAACGCTTGTTAGACTTTCAGCAAGGGGCCCAGGATATGCTCACGTATGTGACCCGATTTAAACAACTGGCAAAGGAAGCTGACTGGTCCACTGAGGCGAGTTTTACCCTGTTCAGGAGAGGATTGAACAAAGAAATTAAGGATGAGCTGGCCAGAGTGGCACGACCAAGCTCATTCCAGGCATTAATGGATCTTGCCATGCAGATTGACTTCCGTATCCAGGAAAGGAAGTCAGAAAAGAAGAAATCCAGGGGAACTCCTTCCAAGGTATCATTGGAGGGTACCCCCAGACCGGAAATCAACCCAAGCCCCGTCTCAGAATTCGAGCCCATGCAGATTGGGGCCTTTCGCTGACCCATATCTCACAAGAGAGAATGAGGAGAATTCATACGGGCTTGTGCATGTACTGCGCCTCAGATAAGCATTTGGTTAGGGAGTGTCCATTAGCACCCCCTCGGCATTCGGGACACGCCAGCTCCCGATCCTAGATGGAGCAGAGCTTCGGAAGAGAGATGTTTGCTCCACATCCATTCCATCCTTGAACTCTCCTGGACAAAACAATTTGGTGGTACTACAGGCCTTTTTATCACCATCCAAGAATACAAACTATTCCATTTTGGCCCTGGTAGACTGCGGAGCTATGGGAATATTCATCGATCACGAGTGGGTTGATAAACATCAGATTCCCTATGAAACACGAAGCACCATGCAGCCTGTGGAGGCTATCGACGGAAGACCCCTCACATCAGGACCCATAAGCCTTCAGACCAAGGAGATCCAGCTTTCAATAAATCAACATCGAGAGCTGATCAGGTTTGACATTATTAAGCCAGCTCATTACCCCTTGGTATTGGGCATGCCCTGGCTACAGAAACACAACCCATATATCAACTGGTCTGCGGGTTCCCTATTCCGAGGCTCAGAGTTTTGCATGTCCCATTGTCTATCCCTAGAACCTCCATTAACACACCCAAAGGAACCAACAAAGGAACAACAGACACCACTAATGGTGTCCAATGTCATGCAAGTTCCTGAAGTCTACCAAGCTTATGCTGATGTGTTTTCAACTGCCATTGTCCAGGCCTTACCCCCACACAGACCTGAAGACTGCGCAATAGATACAGAACCCTCTGCAGTGGTTCCCTTCGGCAGGATGTTCATTCTTTCCGAACCCGAGAAGAAGACCCTAAGAGAATACCTGGATACCAACCTTCAAAATGGCACCATAAGACCTTCGAAATCTCCTGCTGGTGCTTCTCTATTCTTTGTTCCCAAGAAGGATACCAAGGAACTCAGACCCTGCCTTGATTATCGCGGGCTAAATCAATGTACCCTCAAGGATCGGTACCGGTTACCCCCGATTTCGGATATCCTGGAAGCCGTGAGAGGCGCAGTGATATTCACCAAGTTGGATGTCAGGGGCGCCTATCATTTGATCCATGTCAGGGAAGGAGACGAATGGAAGACCGCCTTCAGAACACCCTTTGGCCATTTTGAGTACCTAGTCATGCCCTTCGGATTGGCTAACGCCCTGGCAATTTTCCAACGCTTTATTGATAGGGTGTTCTCTGACATGCTGTTTCTCTTTGTTATTGTATATCTGGATGACATACTGATCTTTTCCAAGGATCCTAAACAACATGAAGAGCATGTGAAGGCAGTTTTGCAGAGACTCTGAGATCATAAACTCCTGGCCAAGCCTGAAAAATGTTTGTTTCATGTGACCTCCGTTCACTACCTAGGGTTTATTCTTACCTCAGAAGGAATTGGTATGGTCCCTTCAAAGGTAAAAGCCATATTGACCTGGCCTGCTCCTACTTCCGTGAAACAAATTGAATCTTTCCTGGGACTTGCCAATTTCTACCGGAAATTCATATCTAATTTCTCCGAGATAGTTCAACCGATTGTTGCTCTCCTGAAGAAAGACACCCCTTTCCTCTGGTCAACACCACATTATATGGCGTTCCAGCGTTTAAAGACAGAGTTTACGCAAGCTCCTATCTTGGCTCAACCCGATACTAGCAGTCTTTTCCTGGTAGAAACGGACGCTTCAAATTATGCCATTGGCGCAATCCTGAAACAAGAATTAGGAGATAAACTGGAACACCCAATTGCTTACCTCTCACGAACTCTGACTCCTAGTGAAACACATTATTCAATCCTGGAAAAAGAATTGCTAGCCATTCACCAAGCCTTCACTGAATGGCGACATCTACTTTTGGGAGCTAAACATCCAGTTCAGGTCCATACTGACCACCGAAACCTCCAGGTTCTACAGTCTTTGGTGTGTAGGAACAGTCATCAGGCGCGTTGGGCATATTTCTTTGCCCAGTAGCAGTTCCATATCACTCACGTTCCTGGATCACAAAACCTGATCGCCGACGCCTTATCTCGAAGACCTGACTACGAGCCCACTGAAGACAAGGCATATCCTCAGATGTTTTCCCCCACGATCTTTGTGGCCCAGGCAGTCAACCTCCTCGAAGAAATCCAAGTCCAAACCCAATCCTTTGATCTGTGGAAGGACAAATCCAAAAGAAATCCTTGGAATGTAAAGGTCCGGGAAGGTTATTTGTTCAAAAACAATCTGTTGGTCATCCCTACAAAAAGACTACAACAGAGAATAATGAATCTCTGTCACCATACCCTACACTCCGGACATCGTGGTGTCACCAATACCCTCCGTCTGATACAAAGGAAATTCTGGTGGCCTAGGTTGAGACCCGACGTACGGCAGTACATTCAATCCTGTGTTGTCTGCAGCCAAAATAAAGACAATAACAAGAAACCAGCGGGCCTTCTACTACAACCTACATTGCCAACTAGGCCTTGGGAGATTATCGCTATGGACTTCATTGTGGAACTGCCACCCTCCCGTGGGTATACCACCATAGACTTGTTCACTCATATGGCTCATTTTACGCCCCTGCGTAAATTACCATCCTCTTCTGAACTAGCAGGAATCTTCCTGGAACACATATTCCGTTTGCATGGACTCCCTTCCAAGATCATTTCGGATCGCGGACCTCAATAGATCTCACAATTCTGGAAACATCTCTGTCAATGCTTAGGGATCCAACGTGCCCTTTCGTCAGGTGTCATGCCTGCGCCATGGGCGCATCCATTTGCGCTCAATATGGGCTATTTGTTTATCATTTATTTACAACAGACTCTTGGATCAATCTATATTTACTTTGGGGACTTTATTTCCCATTTGCGAGACTTTGGTGCTTTATTATTTTTTCCAACAAACTACACATACCACAATGCACTTGGCTATAAGCATCGATTCCTGGCTGTTCCTATTGGTCATCAAAGGAACTACACCCCCCAGAAGCCCTAGGGATATGCTCTGCTTCCACCAGCTCAGGAACAGAGAGGGAGGTGGCCGATTGTCTGCAGGTGTGCTTAGCCAGGTGCAACCAATTAGCCTGCCTCTGTGCTGGGCTAGGCAGTATAAAAGGCTGCTGCCTGCAGTCGCTCAGCCTCTTGCATTGAGAGACCTTCCTCCACCTTTCGTGTCTTTCTACGGATCTTTGTATGCTGTTTACCATCACTCCTGCTTGGACCCTGCCTTGCAGCTTTCTACACCCTGCTGCCTACAGCCCTAGCCTTCAGGGCTCCCTGCTCTGCAGCCTGCCTCACTCTGGCTGCCTACAGCCCTTGTCCTCTGGGCTTCCTACTTTGCAGCTTATCACACTCCGCTGCCTACTACCTACCTTTTTCCGCTGGGTTCTCGGCCTAGCAGCCCTCTACAGTCCTCTGCAACCTTCTACTGTCAGCGGCCCTGCCCCTCAGGGCCCACTCCTTGCTGCCCGGTCCTTCTGGATTCCTGGCCGTGCAGCCTGATTTACTCTGCTGCCCTAAGCCCTTTTCCTCTGGGCTCTCTACCTTACAGCCCTGCTCCTGTGGGCTTGCTCATTAATTTCCTGCTCCTCTGAGCTCTCAACCTTGTTCCTTACTGTCCTCTGCTATCCTATCCTGTTACATGACTTTCCCTTCATTTCCTTCTGCTAGTTTGCTATCAACCTCCTTTCCTGGATTTGTCTGTAAGTATCTTCTCTTGTCCTGTTTGTAGACCCTTTTGTACAGAGCTTGTCTGTTGGTTCCCATCAGTCAACCTCTGCCCCTTCCCTTGTCTCGTTTCTACATTACAGGCACCCATAGCTGCTGTTCCAAGTCATGAGCAAACAGCGTGGGCCTCTGTTATAGCAAACTGTGCAGAAGGCTTGAGTATTTCCTAAGGTTCGTGGAATACTCTTTTCCTATATCTGCATACACCCCAAGAGGGAATTCATTCTGTACCTTTTCCTTGCTACTCTTGCCTACTCTTCATTCTCTTTCCTTTCAGCTGTGTGTGTGCTTCTCTGTCCACTTTATTTAGGCACAACCACCCAAACCCTTTTTGGGTGTCCTGTGCCACTCTTAATAGAGTGCCATCCCTGACAGAATGCAAGAGCCAAAAATGTCTTGTTCCATAGGCCGGAAAGGCACACACAGACCAAAGATGCTTTCCTTTCGGGTTAAGAAACCTTTGCATAAACCTATGGTTTCCCTAAAGACAGCAAACAAGAACCTTAGTCTAAAGGACAGTCTCGCCTTAGTTAACAAAGATTTACAAGCACGGTACTATACTCACTGGCTAGCTGACCCTTCTTCCATGTACAATTATTATGACATTTGCGACTATGATCCGCAGTCCTTATCTGTTGCAGAGCTACAGCAAGATAATGAATTCTTACAGATCTTGTTAAACCAAACAGTGAAAAACACTCCTGTGTCTTCTGACAAGCCTTCTAACACTGCAACAGCTAAGGATATAGCACTCATTGTGGGAGACTCTAAACCACAATTGCTGTTGCCAGAGTGATATGCGCAAGATCAGCTTGGCAAGCTCCCCAGAATGCTGGAAACACTTATTTGACAGGACAAGGCAGTCATTATCCTGAGGTTTGTGCATCTGGCCCTGGGTACAAAAGACCTATACTAACCATCGGTTGTCTTAATGCTTCCACAGTATCTACTAACCACAATAACCCTAAGGTCAGTCTTCCCATTGCTACAACCGAATTTTCTGCCACACCAGCTTCTGAAGCTTTAGATCAAACTAATGATACTTACCTGCTACACGGACAACTCCTACGCCTTAAAAGAAAGACCGAAGACCTCTATGATGACTTTGTTTATTTGCATTATAAGAATCTTATGAAGGGACACAAGTCACCAGACCATCTGACACTATGTCCAACACCTGACATCTTATCTTTAGAGATCGACATGATAAGGCCTGGAATTGCCACGCAGAAAAGTATACAGACTTATACCAAGCAGATGGAAGACCTAAATATAGCATATGTATCCCTTCTAAAGACTGACACAGTTCTTTCACCTTCCAGCCACAGAAACTCAGGTTGTTGTACTGACAGAAAATAATTAACTCCTCCGGTGGGTCAAATCACTCACACAGCCATTACACCACAAAACAAGGGTGGTCTTCTGATTGGAAATCCCTCTGAGTCAAAGGATGGTTCCGCCCTCACCCTTGCCTATTGTCCAGTACTCAGACTTACAACCTCTTCTGGAATGACAACGTCAGCTGAGGAGACTGGCGCAGTTTACACCGAGCATGCTGAGTTGGCAAGCGGGGCTTGCCAAAGTGTGGCTGTGCTATCAGACAACACTCCTGAGCAATCAACATCTCCAGTTTCTTCGATACCCCCTGAATCGCCAGTGGTTGTGGTACCCGATCTACCCGTGGTTGCAAAACCTGAACTGTCTGTAGCTGCTACAGCACCCGTACTTCCAACTGCAATTCATGACCTTCCTGATGCTGTGGCTCCTAAACTCCCTGCCACATTTGAGTATCCTGAAGTCCCTGCTGCAAATCTTGAGGTTGCTATAGCTACTGTGATTCCTGACGCTACTGCTAATTCTGATGCTCCCGATGCCCAGATTTCTACTTCCTTCGCAGCTGTGCTAGCTGCAGGAGAATCCTCTGCTACACAACCTTATCCCGCAGCACCTCCTCTTCCTGATCCTACATCCACCATGCTAACTGTTACAAAGTCAGCAAAGGGTTTCCCTGTTAAGACTACTGTTCCAGTTGTTCCTGCTGGTGTATCTATAGCACTAAGACTGTCAGACTCTACTCTACCAGTCTCAGGTGCGTTCCAGCCCTCTGGTTCTCTCATGGCACCCACACACCCAGTTGCTACAGCCTCGATACTCTCTACAGCCATTCAAGATCTCACTGCTGCTGTAACCTCTGAACTGTCTACTAATCATGGGGAAACCGCCGCTGTGACTCCTGAACTCTCTGCGGCTAACCCTAACGTTGTCATGGCTGCTCCGGATGTCTTGGAAAACCTTCCTAAAGCTACCAACTCTGCTGTACCTATGTCTCCACCTTCCAGCATCATACTGTTGCCCGTCAAAGCAAAATCTATCATGGAGCCTGCAGCAGTTTTTCGCAGTTCCTCTCTTCATGCACACACAGTTGGGGTTTGTGTTCCAAAGACTTCGTCTTTTCTGATTTCTACATCAAAAGTTCAGAACATTTGTACTGTCTCCCTCATTCAAGACTCTCACCTTGCAACCTTAAACCGTTTCTGGTGCTTCATGATGTGCCTTTTTGGATTAAGACTCTTGTACGGTGTGACAGACATTCTTCTTGTAGGTCGGTCTTCAGGGAGCCTGGAGAGGGGCATACTGTCATGCCTGCGCCATGGGCGCATCCATTTGCACTCAATATGGGCTATTTGTTTATCATTTATTTACAACAGACTCTTGGATCAATTATATTTACTTTGGGGACTTTATTTCCCATTTGCGAGAATTTGGTGCTTTATTATTTTTTCCAACAAACTACGCATACCACAATCCACTTGGCTATAAGCATCGATTCCTGGCTGTTCCTATTGGTCATCAAAGGAACTACACCCCCAGAAGCCCTAGGGATATGCTCTGCTTCCACCAGCTCAGGAACAGAGAGGGAGGTGGCCGATTGTCTGCAGGTGTGCTTAGCCAGGTGCAACCAATTAGCCTGCCTCTGTGCTGGGCTAGGCAGTATAAAAGGCTGCTGCCTGCAGTGGCTCAGCCTCTTGCATTGAGAGACCTTCCTCCACCTTTCGTGTCTTTCTACGTATCTTTGTATGCTGTTTACCATCACTCCTGCTTGGACCCTGCCTTGCAGCTTGCTACACCCTGCTGCCTACAGCCCTAGCCTTCAGGGCTCCCTGCCTCAGTCCAGCTCCTCTGGGCTTCCTGCCTTGCAGCCTGTTACACTTCTCTGCCTACAGCCATAGCCTTTCAGGCTCCCTTCCTCACAGCCCTGCTCCTCCGGGCTCTCCACATTGCAGCCGATCACGCTCTGCTGCCTTCCAGCCTCCGCCCTTGCCCTGCCGGGCTCTCCACATTGCAGCCGATCACGCTCTGCTGCCTTCCAGCCTACGCCCTTGCCCTGCCGGGCTCTCCACATTGCAGCCGATCACGCTCTGCTGCCTTCCAGCCTCCGCCCTTGCCCTGCCGGGCTCTCCACATTGCAGCCGATCACGCTCTGCTGCCTTCCAGCCTCCGCCCTTGCCCTGCCGGGCTCTCTACATTGCAGCTGATCACGCTCTGCTGCTTTCCAGCCTCGGCCCTTGTCCTCTGGGCTCCCTGCTCTGCAGCCTGCCTCACTCCGACTGCCTTCAGCCCTTGTCCTCTGGGCTCCCTGCTCTGCAACCTGCCTCACTCCGGCTGCCTACAGCCCTTGTCCTCTGGGCTTCCTACTTTGCAGCTTATCACACTCCGCTGCCTACTACCTACCTTTTTCCGCTGGGTTCTCGGCCTAGCAGCCCTCTACATTCCTCTGCAACCTTCTACTGTCAGCGGCCCTGCCCTCAGGGCCCACTCCTTGCTGCCCGGTCCTTCTGGGTTCCTGGCCAGGCAGCCTGATTTACTCTGCTGCCCTAAGCCCTTTTCCTCTGGGCTCTCTACCTTGCAGCCCTGCTCCTGTGGGCTTGCTCATTACTTTCCTGCTCCTCTGAGCTCTCAACCTTGTTCCTTACTGTCCTCTGCTATCCTATCCTGTTACATGACTTTCCCTTCATTTCCTTCTGCTAGTTTGCTATCAACCTCCTTTCCTGGATTTGTCTGTAAGTATCTTCTCTTGTCCTGTTTGTAGACCCTTTTGTACAGAGCTTGTCTGTTGGTTCCCATCAGTCAACCTCTGCCCCTTCCCTTGTCTCGTTTCTACATTACAGACACCCATAGCTGCTGTTCCAAGTCATGAGCAAACAGCGTGGGCCTCTGTTATAGCAAACTGTGCAGAAGGCTTGAGTATTTCCTAAGGTTCGTGGAATACTCTTTTCCTATATCTGCATACACCCCAAGAGGGAATTCATTCTGTACCTTTTCCTTGCTACTCTTGCCTACTCTTCGTTCTCTTTCCTTTCAGCTGTGTGTGTGCTTCTCTGTCCACTTTATTTAGGCACAACCACCCAAACCCTTTTTGGGTGTCCTGTGCCACTCTTAATAGAGTGCCATCCCTGACATCAGGTTACCACCCTCAAACCAACGGAATCACAGAACGTGTCAATCAAACCCTGGAACAGTATCTTCGATGCTTCACCACCAAGGTCCAGGATGACTGGTCGCTCCTGATACCTGTGGCTGAATTCGCTTACAACAATTCTGACCATTCGGCACTTACGATCAGCCCCTTTCATTGCAGTCAAGGATTTCATCCGTTGGTCCTACCTTCTGTTCGTCCCCAATCTACACCAGTACCTACAGTTGACTCCTGGATCGAAACCCTTGTCAACATACATAAAGAAGCCAAGGAATTTTTGGAGAAGGCCAGGAAACAGACCAAGAAATATGCAGATTCCAGAAGAAGACCTGGACCTTCTTATGAAGTCGGAGATCAGATCTGGTTGTCCTCAAAATTAGTACCCCGACATCTACGGCCTAGTAAACTGACCCCTTGGTACTATGGTCCATTTTCCATTAAAGAAATTATAAATCCTGTTTCTTATCGGATCGAGTTGCATGAATCCTGGAAGAAGATACACCCAGTCTTTCACACATCTTTATTGAAACCCTACTATCCATCCTCCCAAAAACCCTCCAGACCTCCTCCTATACTGGTCGATGACCAATTGGAATATGAGGTATCTCGGATTTGTGATTCCAGGTATAGAAGGGGCCAGCTTCAATACCTGGTTGAATGGAAAGGATATCCTCCTAGCGAAAGAACCTGGGAACCTCTCTCAAACATCAAGGCCCCACGGCTGCTCAGAAGATTCCACCTCATCCACCCGGGCAAACCAGGAGGGAAGGGTCTTCGGAGGAGGCATGCTGTCATGAATGGCAGGGTGCGCCCCTTTTGGGCCTCATGGTCCTTGTCACAACGGGCTTATACACATTAATACCTCCAACATGGCCGTCCAACGCATTCCCTTCTCGCTCCATGCGTTGGACATAACCTTTCTCTATTTCTAGACCACGCCTTCCGCGGCTCCGCGCGTCTCAATGCTATTGCGAAGTAGCGACCAGACGTGTGCTCCATAGCTCGCAGTTCTACTCCTTTCCATTCCGCTTTCCCTTCCTTGAACCTCCCCCTTCTTCTTCCTCCTGGATTCTAGTTCTAGCGAACTTACCTTGCCTCCTGGATTCCTGGATTCTGCCTCCTGTAAAACTGAACGCATTCTGGATTCGGCAGAGACACGGGCCGCCTTCTTCAAAACCCGTTCCAATCCGAAAGAAGGCAGCATCCAAGGACACCGGTAAAGAACGGATTCAGGTGAGAAGGGGGGAACTCCTTGACAGAAGGGTTGAGATTGATCTGGCTGGGACAAAACGGGAGCATTGCAGAATCTCTTTTTTAGCTCCACAAAGGCTTGATTGGCCTGGTCCGTCCACCGAAAGCCTCTGGCTTCTTTCTTAAGAAGAGCGGTGATGGGCAAAACTATCTGGGAAAATTGCTCAATGAATTTCCTATAAAGGTTAGCGAGACCCAAAAATCGTTGTACATCCTTCAAGGAGGTAGGCGTCGGCCAGTCTAGGATGGCAGATACTTTTCTCAGGTCCATGGTGATACCCTCCTGTGAAAGGATGTATCCCAGATAAGGAACTGAGGAAGCATAGAAAATACATTTCTCAGGTTTTACCAAGAGGTGTTGAGACTGGAGGCGATGGGGTACTGTCAAAGGGTGTTGGGTATGTTCTGGCAGAGATTTGGAGAATACTAAGATGTCATCCAGCTAGACAATTATACTGATGAACAGTACATCCGAGAATAAGCGGTCCATAAATCACTGAAATACGGCCGGTGAGTTGACCAACCCAAACGGCATGACCCGATACTCATACAGACCAAACAGGGTTCGGAACGCTGTCTTCCATTCATCTCCTTCTCGAATACGGAGGAGATGATACGCACTCCGTAGATCTAATTTCGAGAAAATGACTGCCCCCCAAACAGCTTCCAGTATGTCTGCAATGAGAGGCATCGGGTAGCGATCCCGAACAGTGACCTTGTTTAAGCCCCTGTAGTCAATGCAAGGTCGTAACTCCGAAGAGTCTCGTTTGGGTATGAAGAATAGAGGTGCTCTTGCTGTTGATTTTGAAGGTCGTATGAGGCCGCTCGTCAGATGCGAGTCCAAATAGGCCCATAGGACTTCCTTGTTACTTACTGGAGGCATGGGAGGCACAGAGGGAGTTCCAGGAATATGGGTGACAGGGGTCTTATGTTTCCTTCTTTCAGCTCTACGTTCGTTGAGGCGGTAATCAATCTGCATTACAATGGAGAACAAATCAGACAGGGTGGTAGGGCGAGCTATCCGTGCTAGTTCATCTTTTATCTCCTCCTTCAGACCGCGGCGGAATATTGTATATTGTGCCTGATCTGGCCACCCTGCTTCTGTAGCCAACCGTTTGAAGGTGGAGATATATGTAAGTAAATCACTGGTTCCTTGTTGTACATCCAAAAGCTCCTCTGCAGCAATATGAGTTAATTTAGGTTGTTCAAAGGTCTGTCGGAGCAAGGCCAGAAAGGCTCCATGGTCTCGGATGACTGGATTGTTATTCGTTACCAGTGGGGTAGCCCAGGCCAGGGTGTTTCCAATCATGTTAGACACCATGAACCCCACCTTAGTGTGATCATTGGAGAACATTTGAGGACGAAAGGCAAAGTATATAGACCAGGCTTCAAGAAACTCTTTGAGACGCTTAGGGGTACCATTGAACTTACCCGAGTATAAAGCCATGGGACGAAAGTCCGTATCTCGGGGTTCGCGATTAGCCACCATTTGCCTCAAAGCAGCATTATCCTCTTTCACATTCTGTAATTCCACATTCATACCCTGTACAGCTGTTACCAGCTCTTGTATCTGTTCAGGGGTGGCCATAGATTTCCTTTGGCGTTGCAAACTCTCAATCTCACTCCCAGGATCTGTCAACTTGACCCCTGTAGCCTGGTCACCCCACTCCCCTTCCTCCTCACCTGGGGTTTCCTGCTCTGGATCTTCTCCGAGTCTCTTTTTCCACAGAGCCTTTTTTTTTAATGCAGATAAGGTCTACCTCGGAAGGAAGCCACCCTGACCCTCGGATCCAAGGTCTGGGGGGCCCCTCTTCCGAAGCACACAAAACCAGGGGAAAAAGCCATTAGGCATAAAAAAAAGCCTTCCTTAGGCAGTGTCTTGCTGTTCTTGCCGCAGCAACAAGTGAAGAATGGAGTGGAATGTGCCAGCGAAATGCTAAGCTGTTGAATTCTGGGCCTTACGTCGAAGGGTATTGCCGGAGAACTCCAAAGTGATAGAGCACCCAACAATACGTCAGGAGGAGGTCATGTAAGGTAAAAAAGAAAGAAAAAATCACTGGGTAAGACTGCAGCACAGCGAACAAAACAAAGCAAAACACAAGAGGCAGCAGAGCATACGGAGCGAAAAACGTAGAACACAGAAAAGGATGAACGAAGAGGAAACTAAGGCAGGACAGAAGGGGAGAAAACCGGCTTGGTTGCCGAAGAGAAAGAAACGTAGCGTACCAACCCGGAAGCCTAACACGAGTAGGTTGCAACGCGCAGGCTTCCGGGTTGGGGCCATGTAAAAGGGCTTCCGACGAGTCATGACTCGGAAGACTAGACCGCAGGCGCAGGCTGCGTGCAAGCGTAACGGGTCAGCCTAATGACCGCCCCGACGCCATCTGCTCTAAACACCCCAGCTGCCCCTGCGTGTGACAGGTGGAGAGAGGAGTGAGACAGGGGTGCCTGTGGGCCCCTTTGTTCTTCAATTTATTCTTGGCAGATATCGAAGCGTTTCTAGAACCACCTGCATTGACCAGCCTGGAGCTGAATGGAAGAAGGATTCATTGGCTGGCCTATCCAGATGATATTGTCTTATTAGACAATACTGCAATAGGCCTACAGCACCTGCTGGCCAAATTTGGGGAATATGCCAGCGCAAATGGGTTATCCATAAACCCCACATAATCAAAGATACTTGTCTTTAGGCACCCCCGGAAAAAGATCAACTTCTCAAATTGGGTTCTGGACAGTCAAAACATTCTACAGGTAACAGAATTAACATACCTGGTTTATAAAACGTATGCCGCCCCAGCAGTGTACAAAATGGAGTAGGATATCCTAGCCAACATTTTGCAGATTGTTCCACAAATGAAAAAACTTAATGCCAAATACTGCAAATTTTCTATTTTGCCTATGGTAAAATTCTACACAGCAAAAGTGGTCCCCGTAATCCTATATGGTTTGGAAGCAAAGCCATGGATCTGGGGCACAAATTGGAGTAAGTGGGAGGGCTGCATATGGAAAGAGGCGCTCGGCATACCGATGAGTGCTCCCATTTGGAACCTAAGATTCAAGTTAGGTTCAAAATCACTCGGCTGTTTAACCGACTGGAAGTTGATTTCATTGTACCGGGAGATCCTTACCTCCCAGACCTGTACTTTGTATGGGGACATTATAATTCACCTTGATTGTTCGAAATCCAGGATCCTTGCCACTTTAGAAGGAAATGCAAAAGAGATTTTAGTGAAAATCGATTCAGATTTGGAGACACTGCTTACAAACCAGCAGAAAGTAAAACGGAATATGGAATCATACGACTGGATCGAAACAATATCCAGAGTAAGGAACTCAGTTCCAATAAAAACTTTTCTGGTGGTTGATAAGAAGCTGGGTTGCCTTCCACGTTACTTGGTGAAATTCCCAGACAGACAAGTTAGAACCAACTTTCTAAGAATAAGGTTGAATCTATTATCCACTGGAGAAGTTCTGGTTGCGCGCAACCAAGGTGAAAAATTTAGCAAACTCTGTATAACATGTGCTATTCCATCCAACCAAACACTATGGGCCTCATCACGACTTCGGCGGTAACCCTTAAATCTGGCAGTAGCGCTATTACCGCCGGATTTAAGGGTCTGCCGAATCAGGGCTTCGGCGGATTTCGCCCCAGCTCTGAGCTGGGTGGAAATCCGCCAAAAATTTGCGCTATTACCGCCGGCGGGAAATCCGCCGGCGGTATTAGCGTGAAGATTCCCCATTGAGCCCAATGGGGAATGGGGCATTCCCGAATGGGCTCAGTGGGGAATGGGGACTTACATTACCGCCAAACTCGTGATCCGGCGCTATTAGCGCCGGGGAGTTCAGCGGTAGGGCTAATACCGCCCACGCTAATAGTGTTACCGTTACCGCCCAAGTCGTGATGAGGCCCTATGTCATTTATTAATGGATTGTGAGGGTGCATGGAATGTGAGATTCACATTATTTAGACGTTTTGTGCCTCGGGAGGAGGGAATTATCTCAGAACATCTTTGGGATAGAATGATATCAGGCCATGAAATAGCTCTGATCTCTGATCTACTGTCGTGCAGATCTTGAGGAAATGTGATCTTATAATCTGACCAGACCTATTTGTGGGAAGCATTAAGGTTTTGTATAAATTCAAAGGAAAAGGTATTCCGTGTTGTAAGGGGCACAGATAGGGGGGTCTTTTTGGGGTTCCTTGTGATCCAGAATGAGAGTAACTCCTTTGAATTTTTATTTGGAGAAATATTTTAGCTGATCGGAGATATAGGAGGAGACTGTCTGTCCTCGATGATATGTTAGTAATGTTAATAATTAATAGATTTTATGTACTTTGAGAAATTGCCATTTTTTTTACTATGAAATTTGTAAAGTTTTTTTTTCTTAAAACCATATACAAATAAAAAAAAATAAAAAAGAATGCGATTAAGATGTTCCAGCCAAGACATTATCTCTGTCTCTCACAGTATGGGATTCCTTCCACCTTTCTCTCCTCTGGGATTCTTTCAGTCTTTCTTCCTCCCCTATATAGAGTTCTCTCAATCTCTACCCACTCTGGCATTCTTCCTCTTCTCACTCATTACTCTGGTGTTGTCTCTGTCCTTTCCTCCTCTGTAGGTTTTCCTCTTCATTCTCCCCAATCTGGGGTTCTCCCAGTTTGTCACTTCTCTGGGTTTCGTACTTCACAATGTGGGGCTATCTCTCCACCTCATCCTGCTCTGGAGGGTTTCCTCACTCCCCATTCAGGGCCCATCTTTGTCTTCTGCCACTCTGGGGAATTCTTCATTCCCCACTCTGGGGCTGTTCTCTTTCTCCCCCCACCCCCACTCTGGGGTTTTCTCTGGAGAGTGTCCTGCTCTGCTTTTTTATCACTCCCCACTCAGGGACACTCTCCATCTCTGGGGGTTTCCTTGCTCCCCACTTTGGGGATCTTCTCTTTCTCACTTGACACTCTGAAGCTTTTCTGTCTTTCCCCACTCTGGGACGCTGTTCCTTTTCACTTCCCACTCTGAGGTCTTCTCCATCTCTCCCAACTCTGGGATGATTCTCTTTCTCACATCTGGGGTTCTCCCCACCCTGGGATGATTTGCTTTCTCACTCCCCACTTTAGCGGTATTCTTCGTCTTTCACCATTCAGGGTTTCTTTCCTTCTTGATTTCTCTTATGGCCACCTCCCTCTCCAGGCAAGTCACCGCATACATGTTTGCTTTGAGCGGTGCTCTTCGGGAGGGGCGTTGAGACTTGTGAGGAGTCTCATCTGGGAGATAGACACATAGGTGGAGTTTTCTTACAAGTCAACATTTTATTCAATTATAAAGGGTGAGACAAACTCCTATCTTTCCCTAACCTAACAAGGATTTCCCTACCTACCAAACTAAGGCTAAGGGAAAGTGACCCAATATCCACAAATATCTGTCCCTCAAACTAACACATACAACAAAATCATACAGGAATTAGTTGTCAGTCTCGGCTTCGCAAAATAACATAGACATTCAAACATAAAGAAAACAGGAACCCTTGTGACCAGGTTCAGATCCCCTTCCCCTGGATACATTCAGGATGTTTCAAACCAAAGTTCAATTGCAGGAAAGTTCCTCTTTCTAGCCAGGTTTCACTCCAGTTATAATACAGAGTTCTTTTCCTTCAATATCTGTTGTACTTGGCAATGTGATAGTCTTATTTCCAATGGGGTTTTCACACTTAAAGACAAACGTTTCCACAACCTTCTACTTGTCAAATCAACAATACTTTCTCTTCACACATCAAGTCAGAAGTCGAGTGTAATTGTTCGTTTCTGTAACTCACCCAACAGGCCAGGGCATTGAGTAGGCACCCGAGGCAGTAGTGGGTCTGATGACAAGGATGACAACCTGTGGTCTTTAAGCCAAGGTCCGTCCTGACCAGGCCTCCTCTACTTGAGGGAACTCTTTATTATGACATGTCCCTCTGCTGAGCGGAATAGGCAGAGGAACCAGTCAAACTAAAGAGCAGGGAACACGCGCACCGCTAACTGCAATGCTGAAAGGGAAAAACACACTGTTAAGCGTATAGAAAGACACAACTAAAGTATCAACCAAACTTTCTGTATGCTATACCTTGCAATACCCCGAGGAGACAGATAGCACTGGGCCCTGAAACAAAGGATATGAACAGATTACTTCTACTGTGAGGAAAGCAGGACTAAAGAGTGGGTATGGAAGAAAGGTTGGTTCTTACCCCTTCAGGATGTTATGAGTCAAGGAAGACAGCCAAGGGAAACAACGGTAGGATAAAATAACAAACAGGTAGTTAGTAGAGGAAATTATACCCAAACGGCACGAGGAGCGCACTAGATCGGGGATGGTGCACCACAGCAGAGTGTCCACGAGTGCACTTGCAGCAGGGATGTATGAGTCTTCTAATGGAGGCCGTTGAGAAGTAATGGAGACTGAAGGAGGTGGATGAATACGGAGTACAAGAAAGTTAATGGCAGAAATGTGGAGAGGCGAAGCAGTCAGCAAGTGGAAATAGTGGGAAAGCACGGCGGTCCACAATGTTCACAGAACAACAATAAAGCACAAACAATGGGAATGCCGCTTACCCAGTGCCAGGTGGATGCAGAAAGAAGGAAGTAGCAGCGCCCGTAACCTAGGGAGGACGGAACCTCGGAATTCCTCTGGAATACACTCCTTGTGTGAGTCAACAGGCAGCAGAGAGGGAGCGTTGTGTTGGAACAACGCGGAGCTCCTGTACAGGCTGAGGTCGGCAACAGTCGGGTACGCCAAGGATGAAGTCGTGAGGCAAGGTAGTCCTTAAGCAGTCTGGGTCGGGTAAATCAGCGGTTACAACAGGGATCCAAATCGTGAGGCAGTCGGAGCCCGTAGAACGAAGCAAGGTCAGGAACAGGAATCAGAATGTCACACGGAAACAATGGTGAGAAAACCTCAAACAGAAGCGTTGTGCCGCGCATCAATGCCAGCTTTAACCCTGGTTAGGGAGGCGGGCCTCGATCACTTTTCGGGTTGATTAGGTCAGCAGACTGGTCACGCAATGCTTCTCTGACTCCTCCGTGCGTTGCCAAGCCAACGCCTCCAGAAAGGTGCTGCTAAACGCCATAGTGATGGGAAATGACGCCGAAAGGGAAAGCGAAACATAGCGGGGCGCAAGCTGCGACCAGGTGTGACAGTCTCTCTGAAGGTCAATCACTTTTCATCACATCTTATTTTCTCCTTCATAAACAATACTTTAGTCAGGATGGTTGCTTCAAAATAATTTATTTTAGTCAGTATGAGTATGCAACTGTCCAGCAAACACGGTATTGGAATTGCCACTTCTTTTCCACCACAACCTTATACCACATTCACAGTACTTCAAAGTATCTTCTTCATGGTCCACTCACCTGCCAGGACTAACTACTACATGTCCCATTCCTGGTGCACGCGCCTGCCAGGATAAAACTTCTACTACTAGAACTTGTACTCTGTGGTAAGGCTTGCTCACACTTAAAGCCTCAATGGAGGAGGTTTAATTAACAACTGCTTCTTGTGTCAGTATTTTGACTTTCAACACACTTGGCTCACATCTTCTTTCACAAATGTACTGCACAAATTGACAATGTTTTGTATATTGATCTGCTTGCCTTTGGCAATTTAGGTTATCATTTTCTCTGTCAGAATCCAGTTGCCCACGTCGTGTAGCCGAAGAGTTCTTCCTCCCGATGGAACCCTCTGGCCCCAGGAACGGACAGCCAGAGCGATCAATCAGAGGAAAGAACGGATACCTGATGAGACCCAGAGGACGCAGGAGTTGTAATGTAGATGACGCAAAAGTTGTAATGCCGAAGTCAGGGTGGTACGAGTAGCCGAGGACAGGCGTTGGATCTGTAAGTGAGGAGTTAACACAATACAGATAATATAACAACCGCCCTTCTGACCAAACCCGAACACAACAGAAAGAATGCAATACGTTGATCCCAATTCCGATAACAACCCCTAGGCTTACCGTTACTCCGGGGAGAATCAGATGGAACCAGGAAGAGAAGAACTCCGAAGTCCACAATGCAGAATACCAGCAAAACTCCACCACCTATCCCGCCGGCACGAGGACGCCTAATACACACTAGGGTGGAAGTTCATAAGTTCCAAGTTCAATAATCAGAAAGTTCAAGAGTTCCAAGGTCAACAATCCAAAGTTCAAGAAAAGTTCCTCAAAATACCCAGATGCAGTCCAGATGATTGATGATCCAGAAGATAACCGAAGAGCAACCAAAACCAATGGGCGAAGGCTAGGAAATCCGTGAGCGGTCCGAGGTCGAAGAATGATGCGGGCAGCAAACCAGAACAAGGCAGTCCAAAATCCAAAGCCAGGTAAACGGTCCGGGTCGAGGCAACGAGGTAATCAGAAATGCTGGAGGGAAGGGAAAGGGACAGAATCGGGATGATAAGGAAAACTGGATACAAGGTACAAGATACGAGGCGCCACCGATTCTCAATCAGAAGCACCGATCTGGAGTGTAGGCGGAGAATATAAAGGTGAGGTCACATGACAGCGTTCCGCGGCTTTCAGCGTCGACCGTGGGAAACGCTGAGAGGACGCCAGCGTTGCCATGCCAACTTCCAAGCCCCTGGTTGTAGTGTTCTTAAAGGGCTATGCATCCGTTTCTTGACACTGCTTACACGCCGGTACATGACAGTTTCCTCCCTCAAAGGGGGTGTCACCCCCCGAGCAGACCAGAAACGAGACAATAGGGCCGGAGCATGGATGTTTCCCACAGGTTCCCACGTACGGTCTTCGGGACCATAGCCCTTCCAATCGACCAGATAGAGACGTCTGCCCCTTCGGACTTTAGTATCCAAGATCGCACCCACCTCATATTCATCAAAACCACGCACCCTAATCGGTGGTGGATGAGCAGGAAGTCTGGTAGATGGGTGGCATGGTTTCACTAGAGAGACATGGAATACCGGGTGTACCTTCCATTTTGCAGGAAGAGCCAATCGGAGGGCCGCAGGGTTAATAACCTGCAGAATGCTGTAGGGACCCACAAACCGAGGCAACAGGGATCTTCGACCAGGCAGGCGTAGATTTTTTGTGGACAGCCAGACCTTCATCCCCGGTCGGTAGTTAGGAGCCGGTGAGCGATGTGCATCTGCCGATGACTTAGTACGTGACTGGGCCTGTAATAGTTGACTCTTAACTAAAGCGTGGGTATCTGATAGGTTCCTAAGACAACCAGAGGCAGCCGGATTTTGTAATGGCCAATCAGCAATACTGGGCAAAGAACGGGGGTGCTGGCCATATAGTGCAAAGAACGGAGATACACCTGTCGCCGTATGCATAGAGTTATTGTAGGCGAACTCGGCCAGAGGTAGAACAGAAACCCACGTATCTTGGCGTTGGTGGGTAAGACATCGTAGATACTGTTCCATGGTGGCGTTAAGCCTCTCTGTTTGCCCATCGGTTTGTGGATGGTATGCACTAGAGTACCTGCCGTCTATACCCAACGTTGAAGTCATGGCTCTCCAAAAACGAGAAGTGAACTGTGGTCCCCGGTCAGTAACAAGAATGGAAGGCAGACCGAATCTTCGGTAGACGTTCTTCAAGAACAGTTCCGCCAAAACCGGAGCAGAAGGAATCCCCTGGCAGGGTACAAACAGGGCTGATTTAGTGAAATAGTCCACGACCACCCATATAGTGTCGTAGCCGTCGACTACCGGAAGTTCTACTACGAAATCCATAGAGACCATAAACCAAGGCTTGTCTGGAATAGGCATGGGTTGAAGCAGGCCCACCGGTTTGCCCGGTTGATGTTTGCACTGTGCACAAATGGCACAAGAAACGATGTATTCCCGAACATCGTGTGACATGGAGGGCCACCAGCACCACCTTCTCAAAAGGTCAATAGTTTTCCCAGTACCTGGATGTGCCGCTACCGCTGAATCGTGACACCATTGTATGGCGGTGTGTCTTGTGTCGGAGTCAGGCACATATATTTTACCCTCCTTATAAGGCAATGAATTGATGACCTCCAACCCCAGGCTAGAAATCTCGGAGGGAGTAGTTCTCACCCATTCTTGTATCCTAGTTTTCAGAGAGGGGCGCAAGGTACACCCACACACCACTTGATTGGGTAATAGAAGAGCTCCTTTAAGCTCGGATGGTTCAGGGACTCCATGGATGCGGGAAAGAGCATCAGCCTTCGAATTCAGAGAACCAGGGCGATAGGTAATGGTGAAGTTGAACATGGCGAAAAATTCATGCCACCTGGCATGATGTGCCGTGGTACACTTCACTGATTGCAGTGCCAAGAGATTCCGATGATCAGTAAACACTTGAACTGGTTCGGAAGACCCCAAAAGATGATGTCTCCATACCATAAAGGCGTCTCTTACAGCCAACAATTCCCGTTCTGTGATCGTATAATTCCTCTCGTAAGAGGTGAGTTTTCTGGAGTGATACGCAACAGGATGTAAACCAGCGGACTCGGGGCAAAGTTGGGACAGGATAGCTCCCAGTGCAACATCTGAAGCATCTGCTTCTACAATGAAAGGCAAAGAGGGATCCGGATGTTGAAGGACGGGAGCCGTGGTAAAAGCAGATTTTAAGGCCTCAAAAGCCTGTTGAGCTTCCTCGTTCCATTTAAACAAACTTTTAGTGCTGGTTAGTTTAGTAAGTGGAGAGGCCATGGCTGAAAAGTCTTGGATAAACCGGCGATAGAAATTAGCAAAACCTAGGAAGGATTGCAGAGCCTTCAAGGTATCAGGACGAGGCCACTCCAATATCGCGGTGATCTTAGACTGGCTCATTTGCACTCCCCGGCTAGTGATATCATAGCCTAGGAACTCTACCTCGGTTTCATGAAACCTGCACTTGTCCAACTTAGCATACAAGTGGTACTCTCTTAGACGATGCAAGACGTTGGAGACATGGATGACGTGAGTGTCCACCGAAGGAGAGTAGACCAAGATGTCATCTAAGTAAACGACTACGTACTGGTCTAGCATGTCATGAAATACGTCGTTGATGAAGTATTGGAAGGTCGCCGGAGCGTTACATAGGCCAAAGGGCATAACGCAGTATTCGAAGAGGCCATATTTGGTTTTGAAGGCCGTCTTCCACTCGTCGCCTTCGCGAATCCGGACGAGATTGTAGGCTCCCCTCAAATCCAATTTAGTGAACACCTTAGCTGCACCCAATTGGTCCAATAAGACTGAAATCAGAGGAATTGGATACTGATTTCTGATCGTGACGGCATTTAAAGCACGGTAATCGATGCAAGGACGCAGGTCCCCCTCCTTCTTAGGGACAAAGAACATGGGTGAGGCAGCAGGTGAGCGGGAAGGACGAATAAAGCCAGTACTCAAGGATTTGTCAATATATTCCTTCAAAATCACGTCCTCTTTAGGGGTCAGGGAATATATGCGCCCAGACGGAATCTTAGCTCCAGGAATCAGCTCGATAGGGCAGTCATAGGGCCTGTGGGGTGGAAGTATCTCTGCCCCACGTGCGTCGAATACGTCCTGATATTTCCTGTACACCATAGGAAGGACAGTGTTAAGTACTGCCCCCACAGTACGGGTAGTTTCAGCAAGAGCATGACTTGGATTGGTGATCTCCGAACTGATAGTGAGGCATCTCCTTTCACAGTAATCCGACGGAAAACATACCTCCCCAGAATGCCAATCCACAGAAGGATTATGCAATCTTAACCAAGGTAAGCCAAGAATGAATTTAAACTGTGGTGCCGCAATGAGATCAAAGTAGATGCTCTCTTGATGACCGCAGTCAGTGATCATGGTGAGGTCAGTAGTCCGCTTCGTCACTAACCCAGAGACCAAGGAAGAGCCATCTACCGAATTTACCATTTCAGGACATGATTTGTGCATAACTGGTAGACCCAACTCCTGAGCATAAGTGGCATCCACGTAATTCCCTGTGGCGCCTGAGTCCAGGACCATCATCACGGCCCATTTCTCAGAGCCGGGAGACGACAGGGAAACAGATAGACAATAAGGACTGTATATTGTAGGGTCTATCGAAGAAACACCCGGCATCTGGACCCCTTCAGTCACCGGGTTTTGGCGTTTCCCTGTTTCTTAGTAGGTTTTTTGGTACATTCTCGGAGTAAGTGGTCTGAACCTCCGCAATAGAAACATAACCCATTCTTTCTCCGGTGTTCCCTAACTTCAGCCGAGAGAGGAGTTCTAAGTGCCCCAATCTGCATGGGTTCCGTGGATCCAGCGGCAGGTAAAGGAACGGAGACAGCAACAGGAGGAACCGTTCTCTTTTCACCCCTCCGTGCTGCTTGTCGGGAATCGATCTGGAGAACCAAATCCAATAGTTCCGAAAAAGCAGTAGGTATCACCGGAACGGTAGCCAGTGTGTCCTTTAGTGAGTCGGACAGCCCTTTATAGAAGAGAGAAGCCTTCTTCTCTTCGGGCCAATTAGTTTCCGCCACCAGCTGATTGAACTTGGCTAGATAGGACAGGAGAGGTGTACTGCCTTGTTGGAGACCAAGCAGTTCTAAATCCGTAGCTTGTGTGGCGTAACGTGTGTCGAACACACGACTCATAGCCTCAATTAGGGCGTCACAATTGTAAAGAAGATGACTGCCCTCTTCCAACAACGGATTAGCCCAGGCAGCCGCGGTACCCCCTAAATGAGATAACAGAAACGCCGCCTTAGTAGTGGAATCTGGAAAAGAGGCAGGACGACACAGAAAGTGTAGTCTACATTGGTTCATAAAGGTCCTAAAGGTCTTGGGGTCTCCACTGAAGCGTTCCGGTGGAGCCAAAGGGAACTGGGTAGCCATATAAACTGGTCCAGCACCCTGTTGAGATGGACCAGCACCTGCCCCAGAGACACTGGCCAAAGGTGGGGCAGCTGCCCCAAGGGGTTGGAACCCTGCTTGCAACTCATCAATGCGTCGCTGCGTGGCTGAATGAGCCGCAGACATATCATTACGTAAATCGGCCACCAATTGTAAAATAGTGGACAGCGTCTCATTGGTATCCATATTGAAAGGCTTCTGATTATGTCAGAATCCAGTTGCCCACGTCGTGTAGCCGAAGAGTTCTTCCTCCCGATGGAACCCTCTGGCCCCAGGAACGGACAGCCAGAGCGATCAATCAGAGGAAAGAACGGATACCTGATGAGACCCAGAGGACGCAGGAGTTGTAATGTAGATGACGCAAAAGTTGTAATGCCGAAGTCAGGGTGGTACGAGTAGCCGAGGACAGGCGTTGGATCTGTAAGTGAGGAGTTAACACAATACAGATAATATAACAACCGCCCTTCTGACCAAACCCGAACACAACAGAAAGAATGCAATACGTTGATCCCAATTCCGATAACAACCCCTAGGCTTACCGTTACTCCGGGGAGAATCAGATGGAACCAGGAAGAGAAGAACTCCGAAGTCCACAATGCAGAATACCAGCAAAACTCCACCACCTATCCCGCCGGCACGAGGACGCCTAATACACACTAGGGTGGAAGTTCATAAGTTCCAAGTTCAATAATCAGAAAGTTCAAGAGTTCCAAGGTCAACAATCCAAAGTTCAAGAAAAGTTCCTCAAAATACCCAGATGCAGTCCAGATGATTGATGATCCAGAAGATAACCGAAGAGCAACCAAAACCAATGGGCGAAGGCTAGGAAATCCGTGAGCGGTCCGAGGTCGAAGAATGATGCGGGCAGCAAACCAGAACAAGGCAGTCCAAAATCCAAAGCCAGGTAAACGGTCCGGGTCGAGGCAACGAGGTAATCAGAAATGCTGGAGGGAAGGGGAAGGGAAAGGGACAGAATCGGGATGATAAGGAAAACTGGATACAAGGTACAAGATACGAGGCGCCACCAATTCTCAATCAGAAGCACCGATCTGGAGTGTAGGCGGAGAATATAAAGGTGAGGTCATATGACAGCGTTCCGCGGCTTTCAGCGTCGACCGTGGGAAACGCTGAGAGGACGCCAGCGTTGCCATGCCAACTTCCAAGCCCCTGGTTGTAGTGTTCTTAAAGGGCTATGCATCCGTTTCTTGACACTGCTTACACGCCGGTACATGACATTCTCCCCTTAATCCTTTTCATAAAGACAGCCTTCCTACTGCAGTTTTCTTTTCTTTTCACACAACATATTGGCTGCTGGCAATGTAGTTCAGAACTTTCTCCCAGAGGGTGTCTTGCTCTGGGACTATTATATTCACATTGCCTTGGTGTCACTCTCAGCTTTCCTTGGCTTTGGCAATGCATGTTATAATGTCCCTTTACTAGAATATTGTATTCCCTCTGAATTATTATATTGCCGCTTTGGCAGCGGGGCTGACAATAGTTCCTTACTGAGTATTGTGAGGGTCAGAAATGTGAGGTGGACAACTTTGTAGAGAGTTTTCAAAATGTGCCCTTTTACTAAATACAAAGGTTGGATAAACGCCTCAATATCCCTACCCTGATGCAGATTTCATTTTCAATTCAATTCAACACATGAATATAACATACAGTCAGATTAACAATATGCCCACTGTCTCTTCTCAATATCTGGATGAATTCCCCTTCCCCAGATCTGAGCAAAGGTTTCCTCCACAGTTCCAAATGAAATAAGGAAATCCTGGTTTTGACACAAGTTTCCAACACAGTTCCTGAGGGTTTAAACTTGATAACCAAAAGTTCAGTTGTCTCAACAATGTAAAAAAAGAAATAGTATGTTCCAACTCCTCCTGGAGTAAAGACAAGTTTCACATTTGTCCTCTTTGAATAGACAACAGCAATTGTTTTTGTCAGGGTGATTTGCCACAAACTTTGACTTCTGAAAATGTGACTTCTCCATAGCAGGTTTAATAAGTTGTCTTTGTTGGAACCACAGTTCAGCACTTCCATCAACTACTACCTGGTTGCACCCTTGCCAGGCCTTCTACATCAGCAACTTGCCATATGGGTATACTCTCCTGCCCGCTCACTATTTCACAAAGGAAAAACATTTGACATTTTCAATTTGACCGAATTGTTTTGATCGTTTTTTCAGTTGAATTAAATGAAATAAATATATGGGGAGGGGTAAGCAAATAGGTTAGGGTGGGGGGAAGTGGGGAGGTGCGGGGGGAGCTCCCCCTCATTTTCGACCAAAAAGAACGACCAAAATAAATTTGGTCAAATTGGAAAAGGTCAAATATTTTCAATCAAGTAGACCTAAACTGTATCTCGAGCTAAAGACCCTCTCAGGACCCACCTCTGCTTTTGGCTTTTCAGTGGTCCACGCGCCTTCTCTCACCTCCAACTTCACTTTCCTCTGCATATGTGGCCTGCACTGCTTTCTCCTCTCCTGCTGCTCTTGCTTCTCTTGCTACTCTAGTGATTGCAACCGAGGGGGCTTTTTAAGCCTGTCTGTCTCCTGCAGGTGAAGGTCATTTATCACTAATTAGCTGACTGCTCCGACAACAGTATTCCTCTGCATCCCTCTTCCTCACCTCAGTACTGAGGGAATTATTTGACTTGAGGTTCCTGCCAACAAAGTTAGTTTTGCTAACCTTTTCTACTTTGCAATAGGCCACTAAGAGATTGGGATTGCAGGGAAAATTAAACAAGGGGGTTTCCCCTTCTTCTTGACCTGTTTCCCCTCCCATGTGATCCTCCCGCAGAACACCACCCCAAGGGTCAGGATCAGGAAGCGTCTGCCTTTCCCTGGCTACATTAGAAGTGTAAAACAAGATGGTGTCCGAAAAATCTCGGACACTCCCGTCCCCTGCACACCTTTCTTCTGAAAATCAGCTAGTAAATAGTAAACAGTATACAGTGTCACAGTTCATGTAAGTGTTACAGTGAAAACATTCATACAGAACATTAATAGGGAATTAATTAAATGGAGCCAATTCCATAAAGAAATCTTCTTTATATTTGCAAAGAAATGTAGGCAAAATGTGTTTCGGGAACAACACTTCCCTTCATCAGGTGCAGTAAATCTACAATATAACATATAAAATAATTAATAAATGTTTTTTAAAAAAGAATCGTAATCCAAATCAACATTCTAGTGACTATACACTTCAATAACTAAGAGAATTCATACTATATTTTTTCAAATGCAGTAATTCCAAAAATGTATATATGTATAGCAATAAATGCTATAAGAGCCAATAGCAATAGGTAAATTCATGACAATTAACCGTAGTAGAATGCTTAGTTACTAGGCTTAAGAACTGAAGAGTTAGTACTAAAGTGTAACTATATAAGTAAACCCAAGAGAAAGTTAAGCAGATAATTAATACCATAGGTGCACTTAAAATGGACCCAATATATAGTTTGCACTTTTGGTATCGCTGATCATGCACAGAAATCAGTTGTGTATGAATCACAAAGCTATAATTTGCAATTTGATAAAGCCGATATCACAAATCTTATTAGTAAATTGAAAAAATCCAGAACCCTCGGACTGAACGGATTAGCCGATATCATTTTGAAAAATGATCCTGAATTTTGGTTAGAACTGCTGTATGTAATATTTACCAAGGTCTCTGCTGAGGAAGGGAAGATTCCAACTTCTTGGAATAAATCCCTCCTAGTACCAATTTATAAAAAGGTTAAGCAGACCGATCCAGCAAATTTCAGATTATTGGCTATGCTCGATGTAACAGGGAAAGTGTTTGCGTCTTTGTTACTGCAACAGCTGACTGAATGGGTGGAACAAAATCCCATTGTTGGCAGATTCCAAATGGGATTTAGAGCAGGGTCAAGCACCACACATTGTATAAAGCTGCTGGATAGATTAACAAATGAAACCAAAAGTAAAAACAGACCTTTGTATACACAGTGATGGTCGATTTCCACTCTGCATTTGATACAATTGATCAGAACATCTTGTGGTACAATCTCGAAAAACTTGGCTGACCCCCCATGTATTGAATGTCATGAGTGGTCTGCATGAGGATACCATGGTACAGGTAGAATTGGACGGCAGGGTTTCGTACACGGACCCTGTAGGCACAAGGAAAGGTGTCAAGCAGGGTTGCGTGTTGGCGCCCGTGCTGTTCAATATTTATCTTGCAGATCTGCCCGCAGTGTTGGCCAAAGTAAACAACTGCCCTCCTAAATACAAAGGCAAAACAGTGAACTGCATCCTGTATGCTGTGTGGGAAAACTGAAGGTGTCTCACTGACTAGTCCCTGGGGATCTGTCATCCAGGTGGCCAGGATACAGCCATCACTATTGGATCCAGTTCCTGGGGGTGGACTAGTGAGGGAGGATCACCTGGATGAGGGGTCCTCAAGGAGTGGAAGTGGGACACCGAAGGGTGAAACGCAGTATCCCCTTCCTTTTGACACCTTTTCACCATCCTGCCCGGCAGGATACTCCGAAACTCTACCCCCACCCCTTTTCCGACACAAACACTTTTTCACTGCATGAACGACAGCGGACTAATACCCGAGCCGTTTACCTGACAACTCCCAACACAAGGGTCAGGCAGAGTCAGGCAATTACAGACAACTACACACACCTGACTACCCTTTATCAACGTTGACTGGCTGACTCACTACCTTATCAGGCTGATCAGTAATGTCCTCCTCTTCTGTAGAACTCAGCTCGTCTCCCGGTTCCCTTTCCTCCTCACCTGAAGTCGAAGAGTAGTTCAGTTTCTTTCTCCTGGCGTGTAGAGCGGGAGATCTTTTCTTCTTCAAGAGGTATGGTCAGCCTCGAAAGGAAGCCACCGCGGTTCCTCACTGGAGGCACGGTGACCCCCCTCCGCGACGGACTAACAACGGAGTGAGGGGAAAAGCTAACGGCGTAAAAACCCCTCCGGAGTACTGAAGCAAGCTGAACCGGAACCAGGATAACTCGGTGACACGCACACTGCGGATCCAATATGAGGTGAGTACGAAGAAGAGCAAGATCTGGAGACAGAGGTGTGAGCAATGGTGAAATTCAGCAAGGGAGGAGGGAATAAGACCACACAGCAAGATGGACGGAATACCGGAGCAGTCTGGGGACCACAGAGGGTAAAAACGGGGAACAGGGAAGAGAGAAGCAGAATCCAGGGAGAGAGAGAGAGAGAGAGAGCGGAACACAGGTGAAAAGTAAGAAAGCGGGCGGAGCACCGCCAAGGAGAAAACGTAGAGGGAGCAAGAGCAACATAGGGAAACCGATGTCATGACACCCTTTCCCTTCCACATTGGGGTGAAAGACAGAGCACACAAGCACACTCCGAGCAAGGCTGAATGTACGAGGAAGCAGCCATTCCACAACGGCAGTCAAAACGGAGGAGGAAGGCGGTGAGCCCTGAAAAGACATCAAGGAGGGAGTTGCCCTTGCCCTTTTCAACCCAGACACGTGAAGCCTTCGATAAAAGAAATATAGGACCGGGAATCAAAGCTGGCGAACCGTGTTCCAGATGTCAGCGGTACATGGCACCGTCCACCACTGATAGCTAGGGCAGGGATAAGTTGTTGCCATTGCGGTACCGTCCTTGACCCCAGAGGCAAAGGAACCGCCAACGAGTTCAGCACAGCCTGTGAGTCGGAAGAACCTGATAGTCCATCTGACTGTGTTAGGCGCAAGGTTGCAGTGGCAACCTTAAGAAGATAAATAGACAAACTTGGTACCAGAGAGTAGTCCGGCGCCACATGAGCGCTCAGTCGAAAGGTCTCTGATTGGTACCCCTCTTCCGATCAAAGAGACTGTGTTGAACATTGTGTGAAAGAAACTACAAATACCGAGAGGCCATAGGGAAGGCCGATATAAATTGTTAAGGTAGTCATACAAGGGTCAATCCAAATCCCTTGTACAATCGAAAGTCCTTGACCCATTGCCGGAGTTTTTGATGTTGAAACAGGCGTTTGCACCCAGCTGAGGGAAATGCTGACAAAATATTTATGTGTGAAAACCTGCACTTGCTGTAGCCTAACAGAGTGGCCCAGAGAGCTCGCCCTGTGGAAGACTCTGTTTAAGACCGGCAAGTGTTTTGTAAGTTCTGAACCCGGATGAGGGTGACCTCACTAAATTGATGGGGTTACTTAAAAAGACATTAAGACTTATGAATATTGCAAATAAGGAGATTGAGTTTGAAGGGAAGTGAATCCCATATTGTGAAGAAGCTAAGTGAACAACATTGTGATACTGGGGCAAGTGTGAACCCCACTGAGCAATGCCTAAGAATTCATAGTGATGGTAGAATATGTGAAGCCTGACTAGGGCTTAAGCTGAAGCCTGACTAGGGGCTGGAAAGCCGAGGGAAGTGAATCCTGCATTGTGTTAGAACAACTATGAACATTGTGATGACAAGTGTGAACCCGATGGAGGGATGTCCACAGTGAGTCTGAACCCAACTGAGGGAGGCTGACAATTGAGAGAAGGATTGAAACCTGGCTAAGGGGGATCCAAGTGTTCACCCCACATAAAGAGTATCCGAAGCAACCTTTGTTTTGTTGTTTTGACATATAAGGACTTCTGAAGCAAGAGACTTTGCATGAGAAGGGACTTGGGCACAGAAGGCCCTGGTATCATTGAGAAAAGGAACTGTAAGCTCCTGAACTGTAAGCTTGTGCTGGAGAAGCCCAGGAGTGTGCTGTGCTCAGGAGTCCTGACTTGTCTCGTGCTAGAAAACGTGGGGAAGGGAGACCTTGGCTATAACATCCTGACTTACTTTTGTGAACACTTCTTTTCTTTTATTATGAACATTATCCCACACTATTTTGTAACATAGCGGTAAGCATTGGCAATAGGTTTCTCAGTATAGGCCCTTTTTATTTGACTAGACCCCACCTGGACAGTATTATTATTATTTGATGGTCGTAGCTTGCTCCCATATTAGATTTAGGTTTAGATTAGGCGTTTTTATCGCACCCATTTTACAGTTTGATAAACACCCTTGAACTGTGATCACTTGCGTCTGTCTTGCTTTGATATCATGCCTTTCCTACAGCTGATAACTTGATACTATGTGATGGTACGTATTCTGGCATCAAGAGATCACTGCAGGAATTAGAAAAGTATGCAGATTCAAATGGTCTTACTATAAATCATGACAAAAAATTATGCATTTTGCATATCGAGTAAAAAAGGTCCCAAAATAGTAGTCAAAGATCAACATATTGAACAAGTAAAAAGCTGCAAATACTTGGTTATCACTATAAGTACTTGTGGAGGATACTTGGAGACGATCCATGAGAAATGTAGCAAGGCAGTCACCTTAACCACAATGATTTCTAAGATTGTCAGAGAGAGTGCTGGATTCAGTTTCCAAGGAATCCTCTTACTATATAGGCAGTGTTTCTGTGCAGCTATGCTGTATGACATAAAAGCATTATATATTTATGTAATCTTCCTTGGTTGAAGACCCTAGAGTTCACGTTCTGGAGTGCCATACTTGGACTTGGTCCCAATGTTCCTATTGAGATGTTAAGATTAGAACTGGGTCTAATCTCATTGCCTACATTAGCGATTACTACATATTAAGCTAAAATCTATGCCAGTGTGCCCACTATTGAAACTGTTGGGCAAAACCCGAGGAATGGGAGAAAATGATAAATGTGTTAAATTGTTGAACAAAACGTTGAAGACATTCAAAGGGACCCTGCACATACCCTTGAATGTCTTCTTCTCCCATGTGACCCTCCCTCCTAACACCACCCCCAGGGTTAGGATCAGGTAGGGGCTGCCTTTCCCTCACCACATGGGAGGAGACTTTAGGCTGGAACTCTGTAATGACTCTGCAGGATTCACAACAGTCTCTTCGGACTCCTCTCTCTTACGCGACTCTTCAGCTGGGCTCTGCGTCAGCCCCAGCCTTCCGGAACTTCTCCCCTCCGTTCTCACAGCTCGGACTGAGTAAAGTCACTTACGCAACCTTTCAGCTGGGCTCCGTGTCAGCATTCCAAAGATCTTCTCCCTTTTTCTCGCATCCTCTTAGGGCTGCTCCGGCTGGGCGTCAGCTGTGTCTTGCTGCACCCTCCAGGTGTGCATTGCCATCGTGTCCGTTGACACTGGCATTCTTCCACACTCTATGGCCACACCTCCTTTGTCGTGTTTAAACTCTGAGGGACTGGTTGAGAACCTTCTGTGATTGATTGTCTTAGGGAGGGTCCCCCAGTGGACTGGTTCACTCGCTCCCTCCTTTTCCACAGAAGATTGGGAATATGTTGGGGCAGGAGCCAAGTCAGCCATTAGTAAAGGGTGCATATGATCATTGTAAACCCTAGACCGTAGATACCCTACAAAGGTGCAAATAACAGAGGGACAGGGGTGGTGACTTATAACCCCCTCGGGGTCCTTATGCCTTAAGGGGAAGTCACCTCCTGAGGGATCATGCTTACCCTGTTCCATAGGCATTGTTAAGAGTAGCAGGCTCCCCTCCCTTGTCCCAAGGGGCGTGGCTGCCCCTTGGGGAGAGTTAACAATCTCCCTGTATTTGTCACAGGACTTGATGGTAAGCTTCTGGCTTGGGAGTCTGGTGGCTTACGTTTGTTACTTTGATTAAAAGGGGAAAGTACCTTTTTTTGACTGCCAGCCACAATAACACACAAGGAGGTTGACGTTCACCCTTTGAAAAAGTGTTGGATGTATTCTACCATCATGGATCATCGACTTGTGCTCTGGCCCTACATTACAACATGGTTAAATGCTTTTTTGACACAGTGCATCTCACAAGTTTGTGCTAATATAGATTTCACCAACTTGTTAATATAAGGAAGTTCTAATTATATTAAAGACATAGGTGCAAGTATTATGTGTCACTTCCTTTACTTAATCTTTCTGAAGCAAACCACAATTCACATAACAAACTACATTTGCCAGCAACATCTGGTCTTTTCAGTAGTTTTTTAAATTCCAAATATTGAAACATTATAACTAGTAAACATCTATTGTGCAGTTCTATAGGATGACTCTCTCTGTGACCTCACGTACTGTCCAGCTCCTCCTCTTTCTTTGCAGCGACCAGTGCCCTGCTGATTGTGGTGAATCCTACGGAATCCTCACGAAACACCCTTCCTAATGTCTCCTCTCAGGTGGCCAGGAAAAGGCAGACACTTCCTGATCCTAACCCTGACGGCGGCGTTAGCTGTGAGGATCACCTGGGAGAAGAAGGGCCCCAGAGAAACGGGAGGACTTCGTGGGATGAGACAAAGTACTTGTCTACCTCAAGGAAGAGAATATCAGTGATGCCAGTACATATGATGGCATTTTGTCAAAGAGAACGGGTACTCCCTAAAGTTAATTGTAACAGAGTGAGTGAAGACAATTATAACTGATCATGCATCAAGGATGAAAACGCCCTTGTAAAATATGTAACACCCTCAGAAATAGAAAATCCTATGAGTTCCAGGAAAAGCATGCCGAGAGGTCTTTAAAAACTACCAATCTGAAACTGGAAAAACCTCCATCGCCTGTCAAACCAAATATATCTTTTTGTCTTTTTGATACTCATTTGAGGAATATGCTAAAAGTGAAAAATAAACTTGGTGGGAAATTATTATTGAGAAACTGACTTTTGTGCTAGAGACTTCAAGTCTCAGAATTCCCAGAGTACTGCATGAAGAACAGGGCTGCAGAGGCACAAGGTTGCAGAGTGCAACCCATTGAGGTTAATGACCCACACCTGAGGATGGCTGGGAGGCATACAAGGCTCGCTCAAGTGCAGGCCAAAAGACCAAGATGGAAGAAGGTGAGACAGCCACAGCAGCAGGAGGGCGGTGGCAGTAGTAGTTGGAGGAGTTGTGAAGCCTCCAAGAACCAGCAGAGGAAGAAATCCCAGAAGATCCCGGACCCGAGTGGCGAAATAAGTTTATGCCGGTCCTGAAAGGGTCGTATGGGTTTGAGATTTCAGCTGCATAGGTTGAGCAGCACAAAGCATGCCTTTATGTAACTTTCCCCACTGTGAAACGCTCAGTAGTGGCAGGCGAGCACCGGAGTGCTGAGGAAGTCGCGAGGGCTGTTGCAGAGGTCGCACAGCAGAAAGCGTTCCTTGTAGTGACTTTTCCACTGTGAAGCAGTCAGAAGTGGCAGGCGAGCACCAGACCGCTGGGAGAGCCTCGAGGGCTCTGAAGGCAGCCAGGGCGGGAAGCTGTGTAGGAGAGGTGGCCAGACCACATAGGAGAGCTGGAGCAGATGTCATGCCTCGTGCCGACTTACCCACATCACGGTTGGCTCCCATGAAGGCATGGAGGCTGCCGTGGCGTCTCGCACAGCGCCAGTATAGGAAAAACTACATTTCCCTGCATTCCCTGAAAAAGGGCGGTCACGTGACTCGCAAGCGACGTTCCCCTCGTTTGCATACCTGTGCATCTTTATATGCTTCCCTGGGACACTGCTCGAGTGCTCCTTAACAAGTGCATTATTGCTGTTTCGTTAAGTCGCACTTTTCCTGCCTGATTCCTTGGTTTCCTATGATTTCCCGGATTGCCCTGTTATTGTGTCCCGGCGCCTGGTTTTCTTCCCCCTTGCATTGTCCTCCTTACTACCGGACCCCTGACTCTGGATTTTGTGTCTGCATTATGTCCTTGCTATCCGAACGCTAACGCTGCACACTGGCCCCCACCCTTCTACTTTGTGTGCAGCTGCTGCGTTTGGATTTCAGGTCCTGCTTGCCCTATAACAACTTGGTACGGCCGCATGTTCTGGCTTTTGGTTTTCCTTATTCCAGTGTTTCTTGTTGTCCTTCAACACACAACAAACGTTTGGTTGTTGGTCCTTTGCCAGCACAAAAAGTTATACTTCCCAAGTGACCGCTGGACGCTATGCTGATTAAACACTTGGTCCCTGCCTTTCATTTGTCTGGATTTCAATTATTCTTTATTTTTGGACGCTTTGCTGTTTTCTTCTTGGGATTCTATTGAGGACGCTTTGCTGATATATGTGGATATTCTTGGGACACTGTGCTGTGATACCTTGGATTTGATTTGTTTAGGTAGTTGCGCCCTCGTGCCGTTCGGGTTAGTTATTTTGGACTTTTTCTCTTCTGGGAACTATTGGACTTATACTCACCTGTTGTCAACTTCACTTCTGGATTTCCGTAGGTTCTTCGCTTTTTCACAAACACTTCAGGTAAGAGTGGGGTTGCTGAGAGTGGTGCAGCTGGGAATCATTGGTGTAACAAATTCTCATGGTATTTGTAATCTCTGTCTTTTTCCCTTAGTTCTGTTGCTGCTCCTGGCTTTTCACCCAAACTCGTGGCGTGTCAGGTGTTTTTAGTCCTGCAAGCTGCGCTCTTGGGGAGAAGGTTTATTCTGTCTACGGTCTACTGTTCATTGTCCTTATTCTGGAAGCAAACAGTTACTTTAGTGTGATTGCCTTCACTGAATCACGACATTTTAAGGAGCCTTCTATTGCCTATTGGAATGGAAACTGGGGCGGGCCCTATGGTCAAACTCATGCAAGCGTTCGCTGCTAAACGCACCGATATGGCATCTGCCCATGCAACACTTCATCAACGCATGGAAGTGTTACAGAGATTTGTGCAGCCCCTGCCTCATGATGAGGAATTTGGTTATGCCGTAGTTGCTGCACCTCCTCCTGTTCAACCACCTCCTTCTCCTATGCCGGTGGTTCTCCCTGGGCCTTTTCCATTGTCCCCGCCAGAGCGCTTTACGGGAGACCCCAAAACATACTGGACATTCATTAATCAGTTTCGCCTACATTTTCTTTGCCGCCCTTTGGCCTTTCCAGATGCTACTACGAAAGCTGCTTTTGTTTTGTCCCATCTAGGTGGGACAGCAGCAGCCTGGGCCAACGCGTTGTTGGAAGCCAATGACCCCGGTCTATATAATTTCGACACCCTGATACAAGCTATGAACTCTGTCTTCGATGCTCGATATAAGGCTCAGGCCTCAGACTTGGAGTTCCTAGCCATAAGTCAAGGTAAGCAGGAACTCCTGCCGTATCTTGCCTGTTTCAACCAATTGGCTGCAGAGACAACCTGGCCCGAACAAAAGAAGGCAGCTGTGTTTTACAAAGGACTGTCAGAAGAACTGAAAGACACCCTATCTGTTGTACCCTCAATTCCATCGGGATTTCTAGAGTTGATGGAGCAAGTCCTGCAGGTAGATGCTCGACTTCGACAACGCGGAGGTGAACGCCGAGTACCCGATCTGCGTTCTCCTAAATCCGACTCGTCCTCTCCATCCTCGCCCGGGGATCCCAAACCGATGCAAATCGGGGCCGTGAGAGGTCCCTTGACGAAGGCAGAATGGGAGAGGCAGCTGGTTAACAATGTATGCTTCTATTGTGGACAGTCCGGGCATTTCATTTGGGTATGTCCCAAAAGACGCCTGAAGTCTACGGGAAACGCCAGGACTTGTCCTTGAACCGAACCGAGAGGATGAGTCTGCCAATGGACGGTTCGGAAGGGTCACCAATGCACATTTATCTGTGCATGTGTTTTTCTACATCGGACAGTGGGTCTTTTTCTTGCCCAGTTATGTTGGACTCCAGTGCTAGTGGGAATTATATTATATGGACATCCAATTTGCTAACCATCATGGGTTGTCCACTTTCCTAAAATCCAAACTAGAGTAGGGACAAACTGTGGATGGAACGTGTTTGGCATCAGGACAAGTTACCGAAAACACTGGTTCCATCCTTATGTCCACAACAGAAGGGCATTAAGAGTGGATTACCTTTGATTTGATTTCAATCCCACAATTTGGGGTAATACTCAGACTGTCTTGGTTGAAACTGCATAATCCTGTCATTGATTGGGTAAAGCAAACTGTTATGCACCAGCCATGGAAGTTATGGTATAGGTGGAGATACACCTAACATGGATGCCTTCTATGTCCAGTTAACGGTCTAGTCTTCCACCAAGATGGCGTCCGGAGCGTATATACGCATCACGCACAGTAACAACGGTGCGTTGTATCATCGTTAACTACTAACTTTGTTCGTTGCCCCTTTTGCTCGTGTTATTCTGTTACACAGAAAACCTTACCTCCTCCCCCTTGCCTTTAGCCTTTTCTCCCTTTCTGCAATCACTCGCGGTGTTACCCCTTTCAGGTGTATTACTCATTCAGCGGTATATTCTGGTAAGTTCACGGGAGTTTCTTTTCTCCTTTCTTCGGTTTTCTGTCCCTTTACTTGTATATTACCTTCTACTATCTTTCTAATTCTGCCTTATCTACTACCTTTTTTCCATTTTCCTTCTTGTTTTGCCTTTTCGCCTTTCCGAGGCTCTGTCTGCTTCCAGTTCCTCTACCAGTGCTCTCTCTCGCCGCTGCAATTATTCTTGGGTGCCGCAGTTCTTGGTGCCGCAGTTTCCTATGGAGCCGCTGGTCCTACGCACCGCCTGCCTCCTGCGGTGCCTGCCGGATCTTGCAGTTTCCCCAGACAACGTCAGCCTTCTGCGGTGCCTTCTGGATTGCAGTTCTCCTCAGTGTCTGCCTCCTGCGGTGCATGCTGGATCTTGTAGTTTCTCCCACACTACAAGCCTGTTCTTGTCCTTTGATTGCATCACATTCTTCAGCATATCTACAACTCCTAAAACCCTTTGTCAACACAGCGGGAATCACAGTTAACAGATAGGATTACGTCTTTCTACTGGTACTTCTCCATTCCGGCAGTACCCTGAAGAAGATCTGCTACACAGGGTTTTTTGCCAACGGCTTTTTCCCTGGAGTTTTGGGACTGGCTCCTGCGAGATCACCGGATTTGGTACCCATCCGGTCCAGGTGGCCTCTGAGGAGCCACATCCTTATTTACGTCAAAAGAGAACCAAAAAGAAGAAGGAATCAAAGAAATACCGAAGAAGACAGGATTGGTCGACTTCTACTAGCTCCACCGGAGATTCAGGTGAGGAGGAGTTGGGCATAGAGAAAGGGGAAGTTGTAAGTTTTGACACAAACAGTCCGGTTCTCTTCGGAGTACTGTACCAAGCACTGTTTGCAAACCTGTTCTGAAGCGGTTTTCTCACCCTGTTTAGCCATGGTGGCCAATGCTCTTTCAATCAGTGCCACGCTCCAAGCTTCTGCTTCTGAGTTACCCTCGGAGTATGCGGGTTTCGCCGATGTCTTTGACAAGGGCCTGTCAGAGAAGCTTCCTGCTCACCGGAGTTACGATTGCCCTATCGACTTGGTGCCTGGGCAGTCGTTCTGAATGGCCGCATTTACTCCCTTACACAAAAGGAAGAGGATTATTCGCGTGAATATGTGGACAAGGCCTTCTTACGCTTGGGTCATATCCGACCTTCTCGGTCTCCCGCAGCCTCTCCCATATTTTTTGTGCCTAAAAAGGAGGGGGACTACGTCCATGTGTTGACTATAGAGCCCTTAAAAAGATTACGATTAAAAATCAGTACCCATTGCCTCTTATATCGGAACTTCTAGACAAGTTAACTTCCTCCACTGCCTTTACTAAGCTTGATTTAAGAGGCGCATACAATCTTGTACGGGTTCAGCGTGGTGATGAATGGAAGACCGCTTTTAAAACCAAAGACGGTCTTTATGAGTACTGTGTCATGCCTTTCGGGCTTTGTAACGCTACAGCTACTTTCCAGCATTTTGTCAATGATATCTTCTGTGATATGTTGGACTTGTATGTAGTGATATACTTGGACGACATCCTCATATATTCCGATACCCTTCATGATCAAGTGCAACATGTTGTTTCTGTCTTACAACGCCTTTGGGAAAACTCACTATTTGCTAAATTGGAAAAATGTGTTTTCCATGCTTCCTCAGTGGAGTTCCTTGGCTTTCGTATCTCTGCAGATGGGGTGCACATGTGCTCCTCCAAGGTACAAGCGGTTCTGGACTGGCCTGTCCTGACTTCAGTGAAGGCCTTGCAATCTTTCCTGGGTTTCTCTAATTTTTACGGGCAGTTAATTTCCTCTTTTTTGGAAATTGTCGCCCCCCTTACTCGCCTCACTAGCCCCTCTGTCCTGTTTCGTTGGGATCATCAAACTGTCAAGGAGTTCCCCCCTTCTCACCTGAGTTCGATCTTTGCTGGGTTTCTTGATCGATGCCTTCTTGCGGACGGATCGAGTCTTGAATAAGGCTGCACGAGTCTCTTCCAACTCCAGCGTGCGTTCAAAGTTCCGGGATGCAAGGATCCAGGAATCCGGCAAATTAACAGAGTGTGCTACTAGCACACGAGTCCAGGAATCAAGAAAGGAAGGAAAGGGACTAGGAATGGGGTTGGCTGGAAGAAGCAAGGGAAACAATACCGCGAGCTACGGAGCACAGGTCTGGTCGCTACTTCGCAATAGCATTGAGACGCGCGGAGCCGCGGGAGGCCTGGTCTATAAATAGAACACGCTACGTCCAAGGTGTAGAGCGAGGAAGGTGTTTCACAGTGGACGGCCATGTTGGAAGTACAAGGGAGTGTAAGCCCCGTTGAGACAAGGACCAGGAAGTCCAAAAGGGGTGTGTTCTGTAGTTCATGACACAAACCCAGTTGGCCTTTCAGACTCTGAAGGATGCTTTTACTTATGCCCCTGTCCTACAACACCCCAACCCTTCCCTTCCATTTATTGTGGAAGCTGATGCATCTGCCATTGCAGTGGGGGCTATCCTCTCTCAAATATGCCCTGCTACACGACGTTTGCACCCAGTGGCTTATTATTCCCGATCCATATCACCAGCTGAACGCGATTATACCATTATGGAGAGGGAATTACTGGCCATCCGAGCAGCTTTCAAGGAATGGAGACACATCTTCTGGGCGCTCAGCACCCGGTCATTGTCTATACTGACCATCGCAATCTCCAGGCGTTATCTCATGCCAAGTGTACCAACGCCCAACAAATACGTTGGTACTTGTTTTTCACCTTGTTCGATTTCACGGTCACTTATCGGCCTGGCCCGTTACATGGTAAAGCCGATGCGTTATCTCGCATTGGCGTTGATCTCGACACTCCAAAACCCAAGCCCTCTATACTACCTGCAGGAACGGTGGTGTGTGTCTGTTCTGTTTCCCCTTCTCTCCTGGACCACCTAAACCGGTGGGCTAAGGACCATGTCTCGTGTCTTGATGATCTAGGTGCCAGGCGGGTCTCGGGTCTTCCCTATGTAAAAGATTTGTTGTACCTACCTGATACCCATTCCAGGAGTATGGCCCTGAAATGGTCTCATGATTCACGGCTAGCCGCACACCCTGGTCAAACAAAAACATATGACCTGTTACATCGGTGGTGCTGGTGGCCGGATATGAAGGGCAATTTCAACCAGTATGTTTCCCGATGTGCTGTATGTGTACGGTGCAAGAGACCATCAGGTAAACCGGTAGATCTCCTAATGAGAATGCCTCTACCCCCACGTCCATGGCATACAGTAACTCTTGACTTTGTGATGGAGTTGCCTGTGGTCAAGAATATGTCAGCCATTCTAGTCGTGGTTGACGTCTTCATGAAGATGGCACGTTTTATACCTTGCCAAGGTGTACCATCAGCCACTCGTTTAGCGGCTTTGTTCTTTGATCATCTGGTGCGTTTTTTTGGTCTCCCCACGGTGATGATCTCAGATCGCTGTTCGCAGTTCACTTCCCGCTGTTGGCATGCCTTGACCCGCTCATTGGCTGTCGACGCACGTCTTTCATCGGCATATCACCCACAAACTGACAGGCAAACGAAGCGTACTAATGCCACCCTGGAACAGTTCCTCTGTTGTTTGTGTCTGCAACATCAAACGGACTGGTTGTCAGTAGTGGGCATCGCAGAATTTGCATAAAATAATTCTAGGCATTCTTCAGTGAGTTGCTCTCCGTTTTATGCTCTATATGGCCAGCACCCTCAGACCCTCCCACCTGTCCTGCCTTCCTTGGAACAAATCCCTGCAGCCCAAGACATACGGGATGATCTTGTGTCTGTTCGCAAAAGAGTTTCTCAGCATTTACTCATCGCACAATCACGGGCAAAGAATCAAGCTGATAAACACTGTTCTCCAGCCTCCTCTTATCTTCCTGCTTACCGTGTTTGGCTTTCCACTAAACATCTGTCCATAGATGGGAAGCTTAAATTATTACTGTGTTATGTGGGCCCTTATAAAGTTTTGCAGTGTCTTAATCCGGTGGCTGTCCAGTTGGACATTCCGGCACGTTGGCAGGTTCACCCGGTATTTCATGTCTCGTTACTTCACCCCTGTGTTCCTGGGACCCGACTTCCTACCGCCCCTGCGCCTGTCACTGTACAGGGTGAGGATGAATATGAGGTTCATGTCATCCTAGATGCACGTCTTCGTCGTGGTAAACGATTCTATCTGGTGGACTGGAAGGGCTATGGCCCGGAAGAGAAGACCTGGGAACCTGCCTCTAATTTGCATACCCCTCACCTTCTACATCGGTACTGGTTGCAGCATTCCCATGGTCCCTTGGGAGGCCGTTCTTTGCGGGGGGTACTGTCATGCCTCATGCCGACTTACCCACATCACAGTTGGCTCCCATGAAGGCCTGGAGGCTGCCCTGCTGTCTCGCACAGCGCCAGTATAGGAAAAACTACATTTCCCTGCATTCCCTGAGAAAGGGCGGTCACGTGACTCGCAAGCGACGTTCCCCTCGTTTGCGTCCCTGTGCATCTTTATATGCTGCCCTGGGACACCGCTCGAGTGCTCCTTAACAAGTGCATTATTGCTGTTTCGTTAAGTCGCACTTTTCCTGCCTGATTCCTTGGTTTCCTGAACTTCGACCTGTGTACTGACTTCGATTTTCCGGATTTCCCTGTTATTGTGTCCCGATGCCTGGTTTCCTTCCCCCTTCCATTGTCCTCCTTACTACCGGACCCCTGACTCCTCCATCCGACTTTTCTACTGCCTGGCCCCTGAATTAGATTTTGTGTCTGCGCTACGTCCTTGCTATCCGAATGCTAACGCTGCACACTGGCCCCCACCCTTCTACTTTGTGTGCAGCTGCTGTGTTTGGATTTCAGGTTCTGCTTGCCGTATAACAACTTGATACGGTGCAGGTTCTGGCTTTTGGTTTTCCTTATTCCAGTGTTTCTTGTTCTCCTTCAACACACATAACGAATGTTTGGTTGTTGGTCCTTTGCCAGCACAAAACATTATACTTCCCAAGTGACCGCTGGCCGCTCTGCTGATTAAACACTTGGTCGCTGCCTTTCATTTTTCTGGATTTCAATTATTCTTTATTTTTGGACGCGTTGCTGTTTTCTTCTTGGGATTCTATTGAGGACGGTTTGCTGATATATGTGCATATTCTTGGGACGCTCTTCTGTGATACCTTGGATTTGATTTGTTTAGGTAGATGCGCCCTTGTGCCGTTCGAGTTAGTTATTTTGGACTTTTTCTCTTCTGGGAACTATTGGATTTATACTCACCTGTTGTCAACTTCACTTCCGGATTTCCGGTTCTTTGCTTTTTCACAAACACTGCAGGTAAGAGTGGGGTTGCTGAGGATGGTGCAGCTGGGAATCATTGGTGTGACAAATGCTCATGGTATTTGTAATCTCTGTCTTTCTCCCTTAGCTCTGTTGCTGCTCCTGACTTTTCACCCAAACGCGTGGCATGTCATGTGTTTTTAGTCCTGCAAGCTGTGCTCTTGGGGAGAAGGTTTATTCTGTCTACGGTCTACTGTTCATTGTCCTTATTCTGGAAGGGAACAGTTACTTTAGTGTGATTGCCTTCACTGGATCACGACAGCAGAGGAGCTGGAAGCCGCAAGGAAAGCGAATGTGCACTCAAAACCCAGTGAGTTCACTATCCTGTTGTGACCCCAGTGCGCTCCATCACTGCATGTTGCTTGCATCCAGTTATCTTTTTTAATACTGAACTGTTATAAGACAAGTTGATGATTGTGAAGCATACCAAGCTGATAGAAACCAAAGTAGTTGGCAAAAAGAGACCACCAAAATTCCATCTGAAAGAGGGGCCTGTTACATAGTGGGTTATCCTAAAACCAACCATATAAAGGGGCAATATCTCCAGAAGTGAACTTGAACCATCATTGCCAAAGCCAAAATGGGTTCACATGCAGGCAATTGATAAACCATCAGGGTTGCCTAAGCCAAAATGAAATAACTGAGCCTAATAGTGTGTGTGGAGAATATTGCCATAGGGTAGAGAATGTTGCAAACCCACTTTGCCAAAGCCAAAGAAGTGTGAAGGAGAGAAAGAGTTATTATCAGTATTTGGTTAATAATACAAAGGAGGAACAAGATTGGCAGGAGGGCTGCCCTTCTGATACAAGAGGTTCAAGAGGAAGGGAGCACTGCCTGTTTTGTGTGGGACAACCCCTTACGTGTAGTAAATAGGTACTATTGGTAGTAGGTAGTGGTAGGAATGCACCAGAACAGAGTGTTGTAGAAGTGGTAAACCTGGCATAAGAGTAACCCAGCTAGAAACTCCTAAAGCAATGTGGTGGGCTAAAGCTAAAGTTGTGCCAAAATATCCTGACAAACACATTTGTTTTGAAGCTCATGAAGTTTTAAAATATTCTTAATTGATGTCTATTTTGATTTAGTAGTACTAAATCAAAAGTGGTGTCAACATATCCTGACAAAGACATTTGTTTTGAGGTTATATCCTGACAAAGACATTTACTTTGAAGTTAATGAACTTCTGAACTATTCAGTGTTTATGACAAGAAGCTGTCTCAAGACGTACATTAAAAGTGGAAAGAGGAAAGCTTTGTTAAACAATTGTGAACCATCTTTGGAATTCAAGTTGGAACTTTGTGTTGTCAAGTTGGATTAGCAAAAGAACTGGATTGGAACTTCTTTTGTTATGCCACAGGATTTCCTTATCCTTTGTGAACATTTAAAGAAAGACTTGCTTGAATCTGGGGAGGGGGAGGTCGCCCAGGTTATCAGAGGAAGCAGCTATTTTGATGCGACTTTTACTGTTATAACTGGTTTTGTTAAACTTCCATGTATTTCTGTCAGGATTCACCCGTGGAAGATATGGAATGCCTGGCGATTCTAACTTCTTCCAGGGAACTTGACATCGCAGTCTAGTCCTCATCCAACATGGCGGCATAGACTATAAATTCTAGCCACGCCCAAGGCTGGGCGCGTTATATCTGTTTCTCTGCACTTCAGCGCTTGGTATACTCCGCCGAGTTTCTCCGCCTAGCATCCTACTTTTGTGTGTTTTGCCTTCTGGGTTCCGTTCCTTCTGTAAGGATCCGCCCGTCTGTTTTCCCTTCTACTGCTTCCTTCCTTGTTAGTTTAGCTCATACTGCTTTCTAGCTTTCACACTTTCCTTCCGGTACTTCACCGGCTGTTTTGTTTACTCTTTTTGCCTGCTGTTCTGTATACTTTCCTAGCTGTGCTATACTGTACCTCTCCCTTTTTGTATGATTTCCGCTACGCGGTCTTCTCCCTTTCTGTCTCCTCGCCTACTTGGCTTTCTGTTTCTGGCTCCATTTCGTTTATTCGGTACAGAGTTTCTCCTAGTCATTTTCCGCGACTCCCTTTCTGGTACTTAACTTTTCACCCTATGTTCCACGGATTCTTCTAAGGTGCGGTTCTTCTTTCTTTCCTTTCGGACTTATTGCTAACCATCTGTTATCTTATATCTTACCTTTCACTTGTTGCATGACGTTTCCTACTTTCTCGGGTGGGTTTTTGCTTCTATGCTCTGCTTATCATTCTGTATCCTACCTTCCGTGTCTGCCAGTGGACTTTTTTCCCTTTCTTTCTGTTCTTTCAATCCTACAGAGCAAGTCCGTAGACAGTTCCTTCCTGATCCGGAGTTCCATATCATCATACTTCTTCAATTTACCTGGATCATCTCTGCCTTGTCATACTACCTGTATATACTACCGCTCTGCTTGGACTGTGACAAGCCCATCTGAGGATTGGACCCTGCGTTACTATTTCTGTCATACTTCAGTTACGGATCAATAATCCATACTTCAGCTTTAAGACTCACACGGTTTTTTGTTGCCCAGAGGCTTTTTCCCTGTTCTTTGCGGTTTAGCTCCTCAGGGTTCCCCCAGGGCTGGTCCCACTCCCTGCCAAGGTGTCCTCCGAGGAAGCTAGACCCTACTTGCATGATAAAAGGAAGAACCCAGCCAAGGAAAGACTGGCACAAGACAACTGGAAGTCTCGGAAGAAGACCACAACAGATTCCAAGGACAGCTCACCTGAAGGCCCAGGTGAGGAGGAGGTTGGGGAGGTTCGACCATTATCTGACAGAATAAAACACTTGCAGATTCCTATGTAGTCCTTGGAACAATTTCAAGAATTAGTGGCGGCCATGCAGAACCTCACAGTTGAGGTACAAGCACTAAAGACAGAAAATGTGACCCTTTGTCAACAGGTGGTCTTGCATAGAGAAGCTTGAGGAGCTCTATCGCCTATGACATTGTTGTATGGGAAGTATGATGGTTATCCAGGAGGTTTGAAGGATTTCCTAGATGCCTGCCAGGTATATTTTACCTTCAGACCACACACCTATGAAACTGCCAGATCCAGAGTAGGATTACCTGATTGGAAACGCATTAGCATGGGCAACCCCACTAGTAACAAGCAATGATCAAGCTTTGAATGATTTTGACCGCTTTGTAGGATTATTCAGAGAAAGGTTTGCTCGCCCAGTGCTGTTGTACACCGCATTTGAAGCAATCTTGATGTCAGACAAGGAACCACAGATGTGCAGACCTATGTATCCAGATTTCTGAGACTGGCAGCGAAAGCTGATTGGCCGGACTCGGCCAAACAGACCATCTTCAGGCGAGGATTACATGACGACATAAAGGATAAACTGGCTCGTATTGCTCATCCTGCTTCCTTGCAGGAACTTATGACTCTGGCTTTACAGATAGAATTTTGTTTACTTGAACGACGTCAAGAGAAGAGAAGGCCTACCTCTTTCCCTCCTTCAGGCCTCTCCTTCCAACCTCCCAAAGAAGTTCCTGCTAACGAAGAACCCATGCAAATAGGAACCACCCACTGACCTTTGACCTCAGAAGAGAGAAAAAGACGCAGAGATGCTGGACTTTGTATGTATTGTGGCTCCTCCAAGCATCTGCTTCGGAACTGCCCTGAAGTTCCACCTCGTCGGAAGCAAAATGCCAACCCCCGGACTTATGCAAGGGAAGTGTCGGGGGAACAATATACAACCCTTGCTACTACACGACAGAACACACGATAGAAAGCAGTAAAGGACAAGGATACGGAGGCCCTGTCCCTCCGATGCATTTCCAGCATCACACTGATTCAAGAATCCAGAACTTTAAATACCATGAGACGGTTGTCTTCATTCTTCTCTATTGGTCTAGTGTAGTAGCAAGGGTTATAGATTGTTCCCCCGACACTTCCCTTGCATAAGTCCGGGGGCTGGCGTTTTCCTTCCGACAGTTCCGAAGCAGATGCTTGGAGGAGCCACAGTTTAGCCTTGGGTGCTTCTATCTTCTCCATCTCAGTCTTACTACAAGTCACATCCATGCAGTGAGATCTGCAGAATGAAGAGTTGAAACTCACTCTATTAGTTGCCCAATCTATAAAAGGGTTGTGCTTCCTGAGCAATGGAATGCTGATAACCAAAGGAAAGTGCGCTGATCTGATGATATCCAACACCATGTATTCCTGATGCTCCCCCAACATCATCCTTAGTGGAATGGATTCTTTGACTATGGGTCCTGAAGAAAGAGGAGTTCCATCCACTCCTTCGACTGGAATTGGCTCCTGTTTAAGCTGCTCTGGCACTTGGTTTTCTCGGGCCCAATCAACATCAATGTAATTGCCAGCGGCTCCGCAATCCAACATTGCTAACACTTCCAGTGGTTCAGGACCGGAAAACCATATATGAACTTTAAATACCATGAGACGGTTGTCTTCATTCTCCTCTATTGCTCTAGTGTAGTAGCAAGGGTTGTAGATTGTTCCCCCGACACTTCCCTTGCATAAGTCCGGGGGCTGGCGTTTTCCTTCCGACGAGGCAGAACTTCAGGACAGTTCCGAAGCAGATGCTTGGAGGAGCTACAGTACATACAAATTCCAGCATCTCTGCGTCTTTTTTTCTCCTCTGGGGTCAAAGGTCCAAGAGTGGTTCCTAAAAGACAAAGGATACATGCATCCAAAAGGCACCTGTGCTTCTGGTAATAGGTCGATTGCACAGTCTTCTGCTCTGTGCGGTGGTAAGAATCTTGGTAAAACATGTTCCATCCACTCCTTTGACTGGAATTGGCTTCTGTTTAAGACGCTCTGGCAATTGGTTTTCTCAGGCCCAATCAACATCAATGAAATTGCCAGCGGCTCTGCAATCCAAAATTGCTAACACTTCCAGTGGTTCACGACTGGACAACCATATACGAACTTTAAATACCATGAGACAGTTGTTTTCATTCTCCTCTACTAGTCTAGTGTAGTATCAAGGGTTGTAGATTGTTCCCCCGACACTTCCCTTGCATGAACGCCAGCCCCCGGACTTATGCAAGGGAAGTGTCGGGGGAACAATCTACAACCCTTGCTACTACACTAGACCAATAGAGGAGAATGAACACAACCGTCTCATGGTATTTAAAGTTCACATATGGTTGTCCGGTCCTGAACCACTGGAGTTGTTAGCAATGTTGGATTGCGAAGTCGCTGGCAATTTCATTGATGTTGATTGGGCCCGAGAAAACCAAGTGCCAGAGCGGCTTAAACAGAAGCCAATTCCAGTCGAAGGAGTGGATAGAACATGTTTTACCAAGATTCTTACCACCACACAGAGCAGAGGACTGTGCAATCGACCTATTACCAGAAGCACTGGTGCCTTTTGGACGCATGTATCCTTTGTCTTTACCTGAAAGAAGGGCATTAAAGCAATACCTGGATGCACACTTACAGAACAGACTGATTCAAGAATCCAGAACTTCCTGTGGGGCGTCTCTGTTTTTTATTCCCAAGAAGGAATCCTCAGAACTAAGGTCCTGTGTAGACTATCGAGGTCTCAACCAAATCACCATCAGAGATCGATACCCTATGCCTTTGATAAGAGACATCTTAGAAGCCGTACAGGGATCTAACTTCTTTACCAAATTGGACCTCGGGGGTGCTTACCATCTCCTGAGGATCCGTGAGGGCGATGAGTGGAAGACAGCCTTTCGGACACCATTGGGGCTCTTTGAATACAGAGTAATGCTGTTTGGTCTTGTTAACGCCCCAGCCATATTTCAAAGATTTATGGATAAGATCTTCTCAGACCTACTGTTTTTATCAGTTGTGGTCTATCTAGACAATATTTTGGTCTTCTCTCAAACTCTACAGGACCATCGGCGTCAAGTCAAGGAAGTTCTACACCGTCTTCATACCCACCGACTATTGGTAAAACCCGAAAAATGCACATTTGAAGCAATATCAGTGTCATATTTGGGATTTATCCTCTCAAGAGAGGGTATACAGGTGGATACCTGTAAGATCCAAGCTATCTTGGACTGGAAAGAGCCACAGAATGTCAAGGATATACAATGATTCCTTGGGCTGGTGAACTTCTACAGACAATTTATACCTAATTCCTCCAAACTAGTACAACCAATAACGGCCCTACTCAAGAAAGTTGTCAAGTTTGCATTCGATCAAGAACAGAAGGAAGTATTCCACCAACTAAAGGAACGATTTACCTCAGCACCCATTCTTGTACAGCCTAACCAAAACAAACCTTTCATTCTAGAGACGGATGCCTCTGCAGGAGCTGTGGGGGCTGTTCTTTTGCAAAAGGCAGAGGATGGTATGGAACATCCTGTGGCCTATTATTCGAAGACCCTGATGAGCAGTGAACGTAATTATTCAGTGCTTTAGAAGGAACTGCAGGCCATTAAACTGGCCTGTCAAGAATGGCATCATCTCCTGCAGGGGACTAAATATAGTTTCCTAATTCATACAGATCACAGAAATCTTCGGGTCCTTCAACAGATGGAGTGTTCCAACGCTCGTCATGCCCAATGGGCATACTTATTTCTGCAGTTCGATTTCCAGATTACCTACATTCCAGGAACCGAAAATCAAGTCGCAGATGCCTTATCACGCTGTCAAGGGAATGAGGCTGGAACTTATCAAGGCCATGACCTTGTTCTACCAGGGCTAAGAACAATTGCTGTTATTGCTCCATTCTTACAAGAACTGTTGTTACAGTATAAACAAGAGACTGATACCCCAAGAACAATCACTGAAAGTACTGATGGTCTCTACTATCATAATAATGCCTTATATGTTCCTTCCAAGAGACTCCAAAGACAGATCCTCTTGTGGTGCCACGATGTGCAACTATCCAGACACCCAGGTATGCGGAAGACTCAGGAGTTGATAAGTCGAAGATTCTGGTGGCCTAATATAATCCAGGATGTTAACAGTTGTGTTTTATCCTGCCCGGTTTGTGCATGTAACAAGACTACTACGGGCAAGCCCATTGGACTACTACAACAACCAATGTTACCTGGTCGCCCTTGGGAACATATCTCTATGGATTTCATCGTGGATCTACCCATTTCCAATGGCATGACTACAGTTATGGTAACCGTAGACTCGTATAGGAAGTTGGCTCACTTCTCAGCAATGTCTCATCTTCCATCAGCCCCCAAAGCAGCGGCAGTCTTTTTACGCAATATTGTTCACTTGCATGGACTGCCGAAAACAATTATATCAGACAGAGGTTCGCAATTCACCATAAGATTCTGTTCTACACTATGCCATCAGTTGGGTATTCACAGAACACTTTCCTCAGGCTACTCTCCGCAGAGTAATGGCCAGACTGAGAGACTTAATGCTAGTCTTGAACAATATCTCCGTCATGGGTACCAGGCATGTAGTCGGGGCAAGCTGGGTGGAGGCTTGGCAGGCCTGGCAGGCCTGGCATAGGCACACAAAAAACCCATAGCAGATACCTTCTTTTAATTCCTTCCTGGTGTTTGTAGTAGCTTCCTGGTTACCACTTGCTGTTGCCAAACAGGAAGTGCATGAAAGTCCATGAGCTCTCTAGTGTTTGGGTGTGGTTGGCTATATAAGCCACACCCAAGATTCTTCCAGTGTTTTGTGTTGCTTTCTGTAAACTGTATCAGGAACACACTCACCGTGCTCCTGCTTACCTGCTCTGGATCATCCTGCTTCTGCTTACCTGCTCCGGATCATCCTGCTTCTGCTTACCTGCTCTGGATCATCCTGCTTCTGCTTACCTGCTCCGGATCATCCTGCTTCTGCTTACCTGCTTCGGATCAACCTCTGTGCTTTCTCCATGCCGCAGCTTTCCCCGGACACAAGGTGAAACCTACACCGGCACGGGTAAGCACAAAGAAGAACTTTCATTAGTGCGCTCGCTCCAGTAACGCTGCGCATACTCACTGAATCTTCCCGCTACGCTGGAATCCAGGTTTGTAGTCCAAGCACCCAAATTCCTGCAAAAGAAAGGAGAGACATTACTTACTGCGCTCGCTCCAGTAATGCTGTGCATACTTACCGAAATTCCTGGAAAAGAAAGGTGAGACATTACTTACTGCGCTCTCTCCAGTAGCGCTGTGCATACTTACCGAAGCCTCTGTGCATTCTTACCGGACCTCCAAGGCTCTCCAGTAGCACTGAACCCAGACTTGTGGCGCAAGCACTCCATAATCCACTCCTGCAAGGGAAAGGAGAGACATTACTAGGTGTGCTTGAACCTATAACACTGCGCATACCTTCCGGCGGTTCTGAGTTCTACACGCAGCGCTACTCACCCAAGATACCTCTGGCAAAATAAAGACAATTCGGACAATACCGGACTCTCGAATCCACCGTGCAACGTTCGCCTTGTGGAAAGGACTTTCTTGCTAATGAAGAAACTAGCACACTGAACACTCTGCCTCGCTGTGAAGGCATATAACAGCGTGTGGCATCAGAACTCGGCAAACAGACATTGGCATCATCCCTACGAGTGTAGGGCTGTGAATCTCCCATAGAATTGCACCCCTGCCAATGCAGGATGGAGTGCACACCCCACTAAAAACCAAGGTAAGCCCTTAGGGGATATCTGTCATGCGCCCCTTCTATGCAAAGGTATGGGACAGATGGAGACGCAACCGCCATTGAATTGCTCCACTACGTTACGCCGCTGTGCCTTCAGCGGTCTAGTCTTACCTTCTGTCATGGCCGCCGCCGCCGCCGGCTTTTTCTTCACTCCTGACCAGCGGCGGTCGAGTTGCAACTGGTTGTTTCCTCTTTCGTTGCAAGCGCTTCCTTAGGTTTTCTCCTTGGCTTTCGGCCCTGTTCTCTGGCGTCTTCGCCTTTCTCCTTTGGTATCCCTTCTCTTCCCGTTGTCCTTTGGCGCTCTCCCCTCGGCGCCTCTTTACTTACCTTGGGTCAGCGTCTGCCTGGCCGGCTTTGTCTCCTGTGTTCCGGCTTCTCTGTTCCCCCCCTTCTCTCCTGGATTTCCTTTTCTCCCCTCGCTCCCTTACCTTCAGTCTTACTGTGTGGAGCAGTCCTGCATTTTGGATCCAATACGTACCAGAGTGTTCGGAAGATCTCCATCTTCTGTTCTGCATTGTTCAGGGTTTTTTGCCCTCATGGCTTTTTCCCCTTCTGGCGGCTGCAGATCCGGGGCCTCTGGTTCCTGGATATTCTCCGGCAACCAGTGTGGCTTCGTTCCGCGGTCGACCATACCTCCTTAAAAAGAAAACCATAGAGAGAGATAAGAAGAAGACGAAGACCTCTGCTATCCTCTATTCAGGTGAGGACGAGAGTGGAACAAACGATTCAGATATAGAGGTTGAGTTACCTGACAACATCACAGCACATAGTAGAGAGAAGGGAAGGGGCCCAGGGGAATTAGGTGAACCCATGTCTGAGTGTACATCTTATATTTGACAGGTGTTCCTCCGGGTGAAACAGGGGAAGTGAGAACTCTTGGTCGAAGGAGGCTCATCCATCGCTCCTGCAGAGACACGGGTGAGTGTGACATTCTCAGATGTTTATGCAGTACCAAACAAGAGGAATGGGCCTCCTTTCTCCCTCAGGCCGAATTTGCCTACAATAATTCCATTCACACATCGATACAGATGAGTCTGTTTCATTGCACATACGGTTACCATCCTCAACCTCTGCCCTGGACAGGATTACCATCCACAAGCATGCCCGCTATAGACAGTCTGTTAACAGAACTCTTAGAAATCCATATCACAGCAAAGAAAGTTCTAGAAGTCAGTAGGCAGACACACAAGAGATGGGCCGACCGCAAGAGAAGAGCTAACCCAGACTGGAAGCCAGGTCAACTGGTTTGGTTATCTACCAAGTTCCCACCCAAATGGGTCCATGCAAGCAAGTTTGCCCCTCGTTATATGGGACCATTTCCTATCGTATCCCAAGTTAACCCAGTGGTATATAAACTCTGGTTACCCAAGAGCCTACAACGGGTACACCCTGTATTCCATACCTCTTTACTAAAGGAACACAAAGAAGACCTGTATCAACGGAGGTCACGGAGTAAGATGCCGCTCAAACCCCACGTTCCTGAAGAATATGAAGTCCCTTATCTGGTGGACTCCCATTACAGAAAGGACATGGGAGCCCAAGAGTCACATACATGCACCCCGGCTGTTGAGACGATTTCATCTCCTGAACCCGGGTAAACCCGGTGGCCCCCCCAAGGGGAAAGGGGTATGCTGTCAGGATTCGCCCGTGGAAGATATGGAATGCCTGGCGATTCTAACTTCTTCCAGGGCCCTTGACATCGCAGTCTAGTCCTCATCCAACATGGCGGCATAGACTATAAATTCTATCCATGCCCCCGGCTCAGCGCGTTGTATCTGTTTCTCTGTACTTCAGCGCTTGGTATACTCTGCCGAGTTTCTCCGCCTAGTATCCTACTTTTGTGTGTTTTGCCTTCTCAGTTCCGTTCCTTCTGTAAGGAACCGCCTGCCTGTTTTCCCTTCTACTGCTTCCTTCATTGTTAGTTTAGCCTCGTACTGCTTTCTAGCTTTCGCACTTTCCTTCTGGTACCTCGCCGGCTGTTTTGTTTACCCTTTTTGCCTGCTGTTCTTTATGCTTTCCTAGCTGTGCTATACTGTACCTCTCCCCTTTTGTATGATTTCCGCTACGTGGTCTCCTGCCTTTCCGTCTCCTCGCCTACTTGGCTTTCTGTTTCTGGCTCAGTTTCGTTTATTCCATACAGAGTTTCTCCTCGTGGCTTTCTGCGACTCCCTTTCTGGTACTTAACTTTTTCACCCTAGGTTCCACGGATTCTTCTAAGGTGCAGTTCTTCTTTCTTTCCTTTCCGACTTATCGCTAACCATCTGTTACCTTATGTCTTACCTTTCACTTGTTGCACGACGTTTCCTACTTTCTCGGGTGGGTTTTTGCTTCTCTGCTCTGCTTATCATTCTGTATCCTACCTTCAGTGTCTGCCAGTGAACTTTTTTCCCTTTCTTTCTGTTCTTTCAATCCTACATAGCAAGTCGGTACACAGTTCTTTCCAGAGCCGGGGTTCCGTATCATCAAACTTATTCAATTTCTCTGGATCATCTCTGCCTTGTCATACTACCTGCATATACTACCACTCTGCTTGGACTGTGACAAGCCCATATGAGGATTGGACACTGCCTTACTATTTCTATCATACTTCAGTTACTGATCAATACTCCATACTTCAGCTTGAAGACTCACAGGGTTTTTTGTTGCCCAGAGGCTTTTTCCCTGTTCTTTGGGGTTCAGCTCCTCGGGGTTCCTCTAGGGCAGGTCCCACTCCCTGCCAAGGTGGCCTCTGAGGAAGAAAAACCCTACTTGCACGCTAAAAAGAAGAAACCAGCCAAGGAAAGACTGACACAAGACAACCGGAAGTCTTGGAAGAAGACCACAACAGATTCCAAAACAGTCGTCTCAAGGCCCAGGTGAGGAGGAGGTTGGGGAGGTTCAACCATTATCTGACAATTTCCTTATTGAATTATTGTGTATATAAGTGTGAGGGACACAAACCTTTTTGTTAGAGTGTTTACTTTAGTTTATTTTAGGCAGGCAAATCCTCGCCAGGGTAGGGATAGTGAGCTGTTTATCCAACCTTTTGAGCTGATAAAATGGCATCTTTTGAAAACCTTGTCATGAGATACAAAGTGTCATATTTCCATATTAGGGCCTTATATGGCTGCATTAAGATCTAAAACCAATAGCTTATTCAAAGTATGTGCTAAATGCTGAAAGTGATGTGTTGTAGCGCCTCCATTACGCAGTAGTGAGCTACAAGGAATATGCAGGCCTAGTAGGGGTGGTAGGTCACATTATGCATTGTGCATAGACAGGCAGGACGGAGGCCCAGTTTACTAGCTAATAGAGACTTGTATTGGAGCGCTTGGAGCATTATAGCATCTATATAGCGCTTAGATAGCCAATCTTTGAAGCGCTATGGACACTAAGCTATGAGTGCGGGCCTGGTAGAGCTTGCTCACATGGGGTTAATTGATTTCAGCTTCTCTTAGAATATTCTTTCTTTTCTTAGCCGGTGCTCTGCCGTGCTTCGTAAACAAATCCTATTTCTCTGAGAATGCCTGGTACGGCCTTGCACACACACTGATAAGACATTCCTGTGCTTTCGCAGATGGGCTCCAAGTAGGGAGGGGGCAGAGAAGGGAGAACGTTGGAAATTTACTGAGCTGGGTTTTTCCATGGGCAAACCTATTTTGCACAACAAAGGTTCTGGAACTGTGCGTCATGTTGATTGACGGCACGAGAGCACAAAAGGTGCACGCACCCAGAACTGGGCGGGAGATTCATCCGCGGACCGAGTGTGTGCCCGGAACAGGCGCTGTTATCTGAGCGGTGCTGGCAGCAGTTAGCTTAAGATGACCAGGGTCTCCAGCGCTGATTAATGATACCATCTCAAGGGACGTAAGACTGTGTTTCTTTAAGTTTTGTCATTTCTCTAATGAGTTTTGTACTCTTCTCTAACTTGAATACCACATTGCTGCTAAATTTACTGTTCTGTTATGCTTTTTTGTGTAATAAATACTACATTTATACTGACGGCGTCATTTCACTAGCATGAGTTCATTGCTTGGCACAAGCAGACCTGTAATTTGGGCTGAATTGGATAATTTATGCTCTCAAGGGCTGGTCCCTGGGAAGAAACACCCCTTTTCAAGATATTTGGTGGCAGCTTTGTGGGTTCGTGCAGAGCCGTGCCTTGCTGGGGAAATGACAATTGTATGAGAGAACACAGTACAGATTGAGGAGCAGGCTGTCGCATTTCCTTGGTCGTCTCACTGCAGCTCTGAGACGTCAAAAATGACAGCGCTTATGTGTCGGTCTGCCGCGGCTGATAGCTTTTGTGGTTAAGATTTTCCCCTTCAGTAAATCTGTCGTGGCTGATTTACTGCCTGGGAATGATGCCAGGGAGCAGAAGGCAATGAGCAAAGCAGGAAAGGGCTATGTTCAAAGCGTTCTGATGAATGGTGAGGATAGATTTATGGTCAATTAGGAAAGAATTTTTCATGTGGTTTTCCCAGTAAAAGGTTGTAATTTGGATTGCAAAGTGAAACATAGTTCTCACTCTATTTTGGCATAAGGGCAGAAAAAAGTTGCAAGTATTTGACATGCAAATTGTGAATGGTGATTTAAACATTAAGACTCAGCCCCAGTGTGCTAGCAAGTGGGGGGCTGAATTGTATACTGGCAAAGGATCGCCCTTTGAAACTGATGCCTTGCAGTGTTGACATTCCTGAATATAATGTGAGAATGAGCCGAATTTAGGAGAAAGAGTAATAGCTGTGTTGAGAGTCTAAAGAGGTTTGTTTTTGGCAACTGTAATTCCATGTGATTCCATGTGCTGGTGGTGCATTCTGTTTAATGGGACACACTAAATTGGCTGTGTTGCATTTTAGTTGTGCTGTGCTTACCAAGGGGTGAGAGACTCACTAGGGAAAAAAATAAAGTGAGTGAATTGCATTTGTGCATTAATATGAAATTGCAGAATAAGTTTGCAATGGTTAGGGGGAAAGACAATTTATATTATCTAAATTGAGTATTTGAATTTTCCCACTCTATGCCATGGATTTTCTGCTAAAGACAAAGACATTTTGCTATTAAGGGATGTATGTTTTACACATTATACACATGGTGAAAAAGTTTTTGACACATTGATACCCCACGAGCAGAAGAGAGTGTGGGTTATTCATGCAGAAATAGTATAGGGAGCTGCACTAAAAGTGACATTTTTAAGTGCAATGATTTGTTTTGGTCTGGCAATGGTACAACAGATTGGAAAATCTGTGTGTGATAAGATAGCACAAAGATACAGTGGGTTGAGGGTTCTTCTAAAAGATCACACTCTGCATTGGAGTGAGCTTGTGAAGCCAAACTACAAGGTTACAAGGAAAAAATATGCGTTTTGAATGGGACATTGATCAGCAGCCTTTTTTTAAACAGGCTAAAAGACGCTTTTCAGAATTGTAGAATTACATTGAGTTGAATCTGATGACAAAAAAAGTGCCTCTTTTGCAAATGAAAGTTCGTGTCGGCAGCTTGTGGCTTGGAGGCCAAATTGCAGACATTCCTGTCATGGGCTGAGTGCGTGAAATTACTGTGGGAGGAAGAAATGAGAAAAGCAAAATGCTGTTCCTGTTCAGTAAAGTGGTGTTTTCAACAGCACACAGAGGCTGGCAGATATGGGAGCTTTTCTGAGTTGCTGGAGCAGAGCTGAAAACAGTTAATCTGGATGAACTGTCTGAAATGAGTGCCTCCCTTTAAAGCCGTCCCAGCTTATGAGTTATAGACAGAAGAGCAAAGAGACAAGCTTGCCATGTGCGTATGGTGCTGCCAAGTACGAGGAAAGCCATCCCCAGTGAGAGACACTGTCAATGAGCAAAGAAAGAGGTGGGGGTGCAAGCCAGAATGCTGAACTGAAGGCAATAATTGCTGTGAGTGAGAAGATGAAAAAGAGCACAATCTACCTGGCACATGTCGATGTACGCATGCTTTCTGACACTGGCATGCAATAACAGAGCTGATCAGATGGCAAAGGATTCACCAAGTGACACTGGAAGAGAAAGAATTGCTGCATGCAATGGCATGCTGGGCGCATCCCACATTTGAACATTTTGGAAAACTGTGCACCTGTGAATGGGCTTAGAAAAGACAGCTGCCCATTTCAAGAGACATTGCTGCGCAAGCTGCATCCCAGTGCCCTATGTGATGTGAGGTGAAGTAAAGCGGTTTGCACTGGAGAAGAAACCTCTAGGCGCTTTGAGAAGTGAAGAAACACAGCCAGCAAAATGCAGGCTACATTGCCATGGCTGGAGAAACTGACAAAGACATTATGGCGTTCCAGATGGAAGCAAAACTGACAAAGGTGGCCGTTTTGCAAGAGACAACATGCAGAACTGGGCGTTGGAGTATCACATGAACACTGCACATTAGCCAAAAGCCTCACGCTCAGGCTCAGTGCAAGAATGAATGATTTGCTGAAGCAAATAAAGTAACCGATTCAGACTGTCGCTCTCAAGGGGTGGCCCAAGAAATCAGCAGACACCAATTGGAAAAATGACAAGTGGAAAACCAGAGGCTTCAATGACACTGGCTGTATTGGAAATCTTTAAAAATAAACAAAGCTGCTTGTGCAACTGCAGCCGGTATTGGACTGAAAGACTTTACCTTTGAAAATGGAGTGATGCCAGCAGGGCAACCTAAATCAAGATCATGAGACACTGGAAGCAAGTTGGCGCTTGGCGCCTGGCATTCGGGATCGCTTTGGTGACAAAGAAAAGCATTGATTCATTGAGAAGTGTGATCTGGGTACTTATTGTATGGCTTTTGCAAATCACAGATCGATTTGAGGTACCATTGACCAACTATGATCGCATTGCACAAATGAGTTTGTGATTTGGCAGTTACACCCCTTATGGTTGAGTGCAAATAAGCCGCCAGTAACACGCAGAAGGTGACAAATGATAAAGTGTGTAGTTACCTGATGAGACTTCTGAAGGAGGGGGAGGTATTAAGGAAAGGGGTGGATAACACTGATATTGTACCTTTGTGAAATCCTAACATTTCTGTTTGTGTTTTGCCTAGGCAAAAAAACCAAGAAAGTAGCGTGCCATGATTTGGGGTTAGACGTGTGCAATTTTCGGGTACTGCTGATCAGTCAAGCAGACGCATTCTCAGAGAAAGCGGGTCACTACGGGGTGCCATATGAACTTTGAACCTGTCCTGCACTGCACTCAATGCAACTGACGTGTGTACTACAACCTGCGAGAAGTGCCCAACAGAGTAATAACTTTTACTGAACTGTCATGGTGCAGACTTGGCACATTGTCAAACACTTGATGCTGCACATTCTTAAATGATTCAGTTGATGGTTTTAATAACCTGGTTGATATGTTTTGCCTTTCTTGTCTAAAGGACTGTGGACAAAGCAACCGTAATGGGTTGTGGACTGTGACATCATGCACCACAAACCGCTTTGTGAAACAGCACTTGAATGCAAACATGTTGAAAAATGTTTTTATTTTTTTTAATGCACTTTGAGATGAATCTGTGAAAAACGAAATGTTTTGCTCTTCCAACTGCATTACTTTAACCAGAGTTTTTTTTTAGAAAATTACTACGTTGCACGTAGCCGAGAGAGTGTTTATGAATTGTGGGAGCAGCAGGGTTATGCGAGCAGGAGCGGAATATATTTTGAGATAAAATGAGTGCGCACAGCAGTTCTCTGTGCGTATAAGGGTTTTGCTTTAAAGAAATGCTGCCAAGTGTGTGAGCTCTAATTAGAAATTATAGCATTTGAGACACAAGGATATTTTTACAGCCTTAGGGCAGGTAAATGAAACCATGACTGACTTCATACATGATTTTATGACACAGATTGTGACACGGTTTTTGTTAAACCAACCAGTTTCATATTTTTGTGGGGACGGCTGTCTCCAGCACACTGATGCAAAGAGTTACATTTGATTGTAGACATTTAGAGTGATTCATTTTTTCATTTTTTTCTTTTTTGCTAGTGCAATATTGAGTTTTGATGCAAATTAGTAGAACTGTTTTATTTTCTATTTTCTCAGAAACTCTTGGCTGCAGCGTTTGGTCTAACATGGCAACATCAGCTTTGTTGATATTAGGTGTTTTTCAAATGTGACTAGTTTAATGCAGATGGTCGCGTCTCACCAGATTGTGGGTTTAGCCAAGAAAAAAACCCCTTGAACATAAGTAAAAGTATGAATAACCCGGAAGGAGACTGCGCCCAATTATCGAAAAGGTTTCTTTATTTTGAAGTGCCCTTTGAATGATGACACGTGTTTCGGTCTCCCTGAGACCTTTTTCAAATCAGGGCTATTAGTCTGTCATAGCACCATAGGTCATAACGAAAAACATTTTTTGATGTTAGACATATTATATAGTCAGACATCCACATACATAGAAGGGTTCAAAAAAATGTATTAAATATGAGAACCAAAAACAGAGTTTCAAATGAGATTAAATGAACAAAAACATAAAAATCAAAATAACAATCAAAATAAAAGCCAGACAATAAGTAGGATGGGGAAAGGGGGTGGTAAGAGTTGGGGTGTTGTTGAAAGAGATAAGTACAAGACGCTTTTTAGGTAATGTATTTGATGGTTGGTAGAAGTCAACACATGTGTTCATCGAAAATCTCATAGTAAATATACGGAATATTACCTTGAATTCTTCTAGTGCCCCTATTACATTTGGAATTAGTCCTCCACAATAAACGGGTTAGATCCACACAAATGTGAAATTATTGACAATGTCAACTGTTACAACAGTAAAGTTCGGCTTAGTCATTCAATCACAATTTCGTATTAGCTCGGTATTGCTTTCGGTGTGAAGTGTTTTATATTAACCTTTAACGTTTGTGCTAGCGTTTGCTTATAACTGTCTTGCTATAGTAGCCCCTAAACAGTATAGTTATATAACAATGGACCTTCATGGTCTAACACAGGGGATAAAATACTCAATGATGCACCTTGGTGCAGTATGTGATGCAAACAGATCGAGTAGGTATGCGCGCATGGTATCCTGCACGTAGTTAGACATATTTCAGAGTAAAAGGGCACCGTAAAATGCCAGACAGTCTCTTACCTCTCGTACCGATACAGCGTTTAATCACGTGTTTCACAAAATCTCGAGGGGCCGCCATTAGCCGTCCTCTGTGTGTATATATATATATACGTTGCTATGGGGATGAGCAACCTGCTCAGTCCCTTCTCCTTGTTTCGTCCAATGCTTCCCTGGCAGCCATATTAAAGTGTAGTGTGTTCCATAGAGATCATATAATAGAATGTTCAGATCCGATATAAGAGCATTCAAAATGGCTGTGTTCAATATATACTTGAATACTGCATTATTATTTATGTCTTGTGACAAAGTGATATCTCCCCAGTGTGATTTAAAGGAACATATCACCAGTATTAACATTGTATTGCGAGTGTGCACGTGGGCCACGCTAGAACAAGAGGAAAATGCCTAATGTTAGAGTTAACATCTCGCTGTATATGTACATAAATCAAAACATAATCTATTGGTCAAACAGCATACAGAATAGCTATGTATAGGGGAAAGGAGTCCATTCCCTTGTTTAATTAAACACATGATGAAATAGTTGCGGGATGTTGCAGTGAACATCCACATGAAAAGAACCAGAGTATGTCGAATTTGCTATATCACAAATTAAGTGTGAATACTACCATATGCATGGGAAAGAATAACCTAGATAGAATTAATAAAGAGCAATCTGATAACAACACACTAAACGTTACAGGAATATTGATTGAATTCCTACAAAAACGACACTGTCATTGTCTGTGTTAAGGCCAAATACTGTAGAATTGAATTTGCAAATTATTTTGGCCTCCATTTGTCTACGTTTCTTTTCTTTGTCCCCTCCACGTCTTCCTAGTGTCACTCTTTGGAGACCAATGAATAGTATGTCTGCCTTATTGTTCATTTGATGTTTCTCTTGCCAATGGCATGCAAGTGTGGGATCTTGGCTGCCGATTTTTGCTAAATGTTCTCGTACTCGTGTCCTGAGTTCTCTAATCGTACTGCCTATATATACCAATTTACACACACAGATGATTGCATAGACCACATATTTTTTCCTACAGTTGATGGGTTGTCTGATTTTCAAGGTCTTATTATTGCTGCTTGAGAATGAATCTGTTTTCTTGTGTGCATATTTGCACACCGTGCAAGTCCCGCATTTCCTAAATCCGTTGGTAGTTGTTTTCAGCCAGTTCGATGATTCCTCCAACGCGTCTGGTAGATTCGAAGGACTTAGTTTGTTTTTCAAAGTCTGAGCTCTTTTGAAGATAATCCTTGGTTTTTCATCCACAAAGTTCGAAATATTCTCATCCAATTTCAACAGTTGCCAGTGTTTGGCTAGGATTCTTTTCACATGTCTGTAGTCATCTCTGTATTTGGTGATAAAACCAATAGTCGGTTGTTCCAGCGTTTTGTTCCTTTTTACTAACGTTTGCTCTTGTGTTACCGACAGACTTCTGTCCCAGGCTTTGCTAATACATTGTTCCGAATAACCTCTAGGTAGAAATCTTGATTTCAAAAGGTTACACTCCTTCTCAAAGTGCTCCATGGTCTGGCAGTTTCTTCTTGCTCTTAAGAATTCTCCTGATGGTGTATTCAAAATTGTCGGTCTATAATGGCAACTTGCCGCGTGTAAGGCCGAATTAACTTCCGTAGGTTTCCGATATGTGCATGTTCTGATTTGGTCTAGTTCAATGTATATTGTGAGGTCCAGAAAATGTATACTTTTAGCATCACATATACCAGTGAATTGGATACCCATTTCATTGAGGTTAATTCTATTCTGAAAATCTGTGAACTCCAATTCTTTGCCTCTCCATAGTATCAGCACATCATCTATATATCTTAGCCAGTGAACAAGTTCTTTCTGATAGGCCTTATCCGGATAGATAACCTTGTCCTCAAATAGGCCCTTAAAGATGTTGGCTAGGGCTGGGGCATATTTTGTGCCCATTGCAACGCCCTTAGTTTGCCTGTAGTATGTATTGTTGAAGTTGACAATTTTGCATTCCAGAAATAGTTCTAACATTTCCTTGATCATGACAATCTGATGATACATGGATGCTGAATCATTCTTAAAAGTATGGTCTATTGCTTGCAGAGCCCATGAGTGCTGGATCGATGTGTACAACGCTTTCACGTCCAAGGTTGCTAATAAACAATCATTGTCCCAATTCCAGGATTGGAGTTTAGTAATTACATCGGTGGTATCCTGAGATACACCTTCAATTTCATTGCTCTGGGTCTCAGAATATTGTGAAATGTTTTCAGTTGACCAACCTATTCCGCTTAGAATTGGTCAGCCTTCCGGTATTAGGTCATATTCCTTATGAACCTTTGACAAAAAGTACATCATTGGTGTAAACGGATCCTTGATTAGAAGAAAACTCTTCTCATTGTCTGTGAGAAGACCTTTGCGGTGCCAATCCTGAATTTTGAGTTCCAATTTGTGTACGGTTTCCTTTGTTGGATTGGCAGGCAATATTTTGTAGCAACCTGCTGTATTGAGGTGTCTTTTAGCCATCTCCAAATAGTTTTCCCTGTCCATGATGACAATGTTCCCTCCCTTATCTGCCTCTTTTATCACTGTTGAGTGGTCAGTTTCCAGTTTGTGTAGGGCTTCTTGTTCTTTAAGGGTGAGATTAGGTTTGAATTTTGAATGTGATCGTCTATGGTTCATTCGATAAAGGTCTTGAGATACTGCCTTATAAAAGGTATCAATAATGTTGTCTGCTGCAAATTGGGGTACAAATTTTGATGTTGGTTTTAGTTCCTTAATTGGCAACGAATCTGGTTCTACATTGAGATCTCTTAGTACATTGGTAATATCATACTCCACTAGCTCTCTGATGGATCTAAGTAGATGAATTTCTTCTATTTCCTTAATGCTTAGATCAATCGGAATGATTTTCTGCTGCTGTTTATAATTCCCTGGCGCTTTAGTGACGAAAAACTTTTTGAGTTTCAATTTCCGTACGAAATTAAAAAGATCAATGTGCACATCCATTTCATTATAGCTCGTAGATTGGGCAAAAGAAAGTCCTTTGTTTAGTAAGTTATTCTCTTCCAATGATATTGATCTACTGGATAGATTTAGTATGAGGTTTGGCCCTAATTCACTCTGTTGATTTCTTTTGAGGTCGCTCTTGAAAGTCTTTTGTTTGTACTTTTTTATGATCCTTGATTTGTTGGATCTTGTACCCCCCCTCCTTCCTCTCCTCCTGGTGTACTGGTTGTTGATCCGGTGCCCAGAGGTAATTGAAAACGGACCTGTTTGGGTATAGTATTTCTATTGCCTTTTTTATATCTTTTGATTTGATTCATGAAACCTGAGGTTGATCTTCCACTTGTACTCTCTTTAGCTCCTATCGTATGCGCTGGTGTTGTTGTCTCTTCTATATTTTGTGTTTCAGCTTCTGAGTCCGCATCCGAACTCGCGGATGATATATTGGGTGTACTCGTCTTAGATCCTGTTTTATTTTCTGTTTGTTGGACACCTGGTGCCCATGAGTTCATTTTGCTCATGAAATTAGATGGTTTTAGGTTGGGTTCCACTAACATGGGGGAAGTGTCTAATCACACAGCCCATAGTCACCTTTGTATGCCCTGGGATCAGGGAGGTGGGTAGGCCCTTAGAGTGGAAGGATGCCAGGTTTAGAGTTGGTAACCATACCTAAATGCAATAGTGCATTGTAGATTATACTACACCAGATTGCCTTGATATTTTAACCGCATGCTGCTTTTTAACTGATGATCAGTTATATGATCATTTTTTTGGTATTTTTGTGTAGGCAAGGTTTTGGCTAGGGTAAATGTCACTGTTCACTTTGTGTACATTTTGTTTAGGTAGACGGTGAGAACCAGCTCAGCAGAGCCGGTGAGTCGAGAGAAGCTGATAGCAAGCCGGGCTGTGTGACGCTCATGGTTGCAAGCATCAACATTGTGTGAACAAAGAACTTGTGTACGATTGAACTTTAAGAAAGCAAGAACGGTACAAGAAACAGAGTGGTCTAGAGCCATGTGGGTGCTCACTTGAAGGTCTCGGTTTTGGTACCCCAAAGTGTGTAAGAGATTACTAAAAAGTGAATCGAAATGGTCCTACAACGGGTTGAGTGGAATCCCATGCACATTTGAAAGTCTTTGATCGCCTACGTGTTGATATTGGTCTGGGCCCGGCTGAGGGGGACTAATTGTGAATGAATTGGTCTGAGCCTGGCTGAGGGGGACTAATTGTGAATATTGGGGAACTGAGCCCAGAAGAGGCGGATACAAGGGTGAAGAGTAAATCGCCTAACATGAATATCAAGGAAGGAACTTTTTTCTCTTTATTATTTTTGAAACATCAGGCCCTCTGAAGCAAGAGACTTTGCACCAAAGAGACTGGGGCACAGAAAGGCCCTAATATAGGAGAAAGGAACTATGGTATGACCTCATGCAAGAGAAGCCCAGGAGTGTGCTGTGCTCAAGTGACCCACCATGTCCCATGCTAAAAACGTGGGGTAGGGAAGCCCCGACCCATACATCCTGACTTATCATTTTGTGAACACGCCTTTCTTTTTGTGAACATTATCACACACTATTTTGTAGCATAGAGGTAAGGATTGGCAATTGTCTTTTTAGTAAAGGCCCTTTTTATTTGATTAGACTCCCCAAGGACTGTTTTATTATTGTTATTTGATGGTCGTAGCTTGCTCCCATCCTAGATTTAGGGTTAGATAGGTGTTTTTCGCACCTCTGATAAAAGTTCAGTAAACACCCTTGAACTGTGATAACTTGTGTCTGTCTTACTTTGATACCATTGAACTGCATAACCCAGCCCTTTAAGATGAGTAGCAATTATCCTGGAGATGGACGGGTATGCAGATTTTTATGGTAGTTGGCAAAAGGAAAACTGTTTTAATATCAATTATCTAAAACAGGCAGCATAACGAACATCGACGAACTCGCTCGATCCTCTTACTCAATGCATTCTAGTAAAAACGGAGATCTTATACACCAAACTCATCATCACTGACGTTAACCTACATTTTACTAACGTCATCCTACGTGGCAAACTACAAAAACCTATGAGTATGGTTGATTGGCTCTGACTGAACATCTAAGTATACGATCCATACTAGTCTAAAAAAGTGTGGATATGTGATTGGTTACTTAACATCAGGTGGGGCAACTAAGCCCTCCCCTAAAAAATGACCACTATGAATGTCACTAAATACATGACGTCCCATTGGTTACACAAACTATAGGACCCCTAATTACACGGTCACCTACTATTGGTTGGCCCTCTAACCTCCGTCAGTACTTTTCCAACTATGTCTATCAGCATGCAGGCTGGCCATCCAGGTGCTGGTGAGCTCGCTTTAACTATTGCTTCCCACCAATTAGCATATCAATCCATCATCACCTCAGTGGTCTACTGTCAATTAGGCTTTGAAGCTCGGCCTTTAGAGTGTTCTTAGCTCTGAGAAATTCAGGGAGTGATAGCCATTGGCGGCGTATCGCGAGAATCCAGATTCCCCAATCTAAGATGGCTGCGGTACCACAGATAGACGGTGCAGTGTCTCGGAAGGCAGCGGGTTACGCTCCTCCCATTCATCGCGGGAAAGTACTTCCGGTCCTGGATCCTTTGCGGCATCGCGTTGCTACTGTACACAGAAGCCACGCTTCGTGAGTATCGCATTTAGCTGCCATGGACTCTCAGTATTAGGAAACCTTTACCTTACAGCGCCTCTTCTTTCTTCTAACCTTTCAGGAACTCTCACGTTCACCCGGGGCTCTTCAGTCCGCCCTTACGGCGTATCAAGTCAAGCAAACCTCCGGGACCCTCCCGATCTAAGTAGACATATCCCCGTCACACATTCAACGAGTACTGGTCTCGATAGCATAAACGTACCCTCTCATTTATTTCTATTGGCACAGTACCACCTGCACCTCCTGTGCATACGGACTACAACTCTGAAATTCCACCGCTCTCTAATAACCGATCATTTCACTCCCTCCTTACATCAGGATTATGGTACGAGAGGAAAAGAGGATTCCTTAACATCTTCTTGACTTTACTTCTTCCTTCACTGACTAGCGTTTTTTGCTTCCACACAGACACGACCCCTTGTCCTTCAGCTGGGACTCAAGCTCTCTACATCTCAGGTCATCTGATTCCTAGGGTAGGATATACATCCCTTTTTGAAACCTTACCTTTCCCCTCTCTATCTACTGGAGTTAACTCGTCCCCTCTCGTTGTAGCTACTGCTGGAAATGGAAGGAGGCTCTGAATTCCACCGGAGGGGTGACTGCTACATCTACTCTCCGGAGACACTCGCCTGAACACAGTTACGTCCTGTTCCTCTTCCGTCGAACTTCATCTGCAAGGGTTTTCTTCCCCTCGAGGGTTTCCCTTGTATTTTCACTCCGTGTCGAATTGTCGGCACTGGGAGAGAGTGTCCGGTGAATCACTGCTTTTCATCCGAATACCCTTTGAAAATCAGGTAAGAGATTTCTTGTTCATGCACTTGTGTGGGATTAGGGAAGGTGATTGTCAGCGCATCCCTTAGCTTTAGGGGAGCAGTATAACAAATTAATAACAGCTAGCAACACCCAAAAGGAGTATTTATACTCAATCACCTCTCACACGGGTAACAAAGACAAGAAATCTCATAATACTATGGATCAACAGGTTCAACAGCTTGTAGCTGCTATGCAGACCCTATCCACAGAGGTACAGATTCTCAAACAAGAAAATGCCTCTTTAAAGAGTCAAGTAGGTCTTTCAGCTCAAAGTTCAGAGGTACCTCCTGGTCCCCTCTCTTCTGGCAGGTTCGATGGGAACCCTCATCTCGTGAAAGAAATCCTAGAGTCATGCACTGTCCAGTTTGCATTTAAAGCAGCCTTTTTCCCTATGGATAGGGATAAGGTAGGACATATGATTTCCCAAATGACCGGCGCAGCCTTAGCTTGGGCTACCCTGTTAGTTACAAATAACAATCCCATATTGGATTCTTACACTGCCTTCTGCAATAGTGTAAAGAATATGTTTGGCAGACAGAAAGTTACCATAGCTTCCCAAGAATGCCTTCTAGACCTCAAACAGGGCTCACAAGATATTCTGACGTTTATCACCCATTTCAAGCAAATGGCTGTTGATACGGCTTGTGCAGATGATGCTCTGATTATCTTATTCTGTAGAGGCCTATCAGAAGAACTAAAAGATGAGGTTTCAAGAGTACCTCGTCCCCACAACATGAGTGAGTTTATAGCATTAACCATGGAGCTGGATTACAGACTCCAGGAAAGAAACCGGGAGAAAAGAAAGGGAAGGAGTAGCAGACCACAGTTGGAGGGATGCATGATGCCTTGAAAACCGGTGTCAGCGGAAGAACCCATGCAGTTGGGTACCTCACGCGGTCCTCTTTACCCAGGAGAACGGTTCAGAAGAAAGTCCCTTGGACTCTGCATGTATTGTGGGGCAAACTCGCATGCAGTCAAAGAATGCCTTCTAATCCCTACCAAGAAGGCGGGAAACGCCAGTGCCCGGCCGTAAGGGGAACGACGGTACAGGTTCTCGCTCTCCACACACAGTTCCCTCTTTAGTACATTTTCTGATTCCCAGAGCCCAAAATCTGAAAACAGAATGGTGGTCTTGGGAGTATCTATCGCCTGGGAAAACATCCGATTAGAGAACATTCCTGCTTTGGTAGATAGTGGAGCCGCGGGAAATTTCATAGATGATTCCTGGGCTCAAAGGCATAACATACCCAGAACCGCAAAAACCATGTCCATCCCAGTGGAAAGTGTAGACGGTAGTCCCCTCGTTTCCGGTCCCATAAAGGACCATACAGGTTCCCTGATCTTGACAATAGCTTCACATCAAGAAGCAATAATACTAGACATCATACGGACGGCACACTATCCCATCATTCTGGGACTACCGTGGTTAAGAGAGCATAACCCTTACATTAATTGGGCAGCAGGGACTTTATTGTTGGGCTCAGAGATGTGTGTGCAGCACTGTCGAAAGAACGTGACGGTTCAATCTGGAAGGGAATGTGAGAAAGAAAACCCAAATCCTCCGGGAACACTTCTAAATCAAGACTCTACCCTTCCTTCTGAATACCATCAATTCCAGCCAGTCTTTCCACACTCTGAATACTCGGAACTACCACCGCACAGAAGAGATGACTGTGCCATAAATTTAGTACCTAACAGTCCTCTCCCATTCAGACGCATGTACATTCTCTCCACCAAGGAGAAAGAGGTGCTGATCATGGAGCGTTACGCTCACCTGGTTCCCACGGGGGCGTCGACCAGAACTGGGCCGCTGTTATTTCCACCAGCGTGACGTGTAACGCCGAGATGACTGACTGGACTGGTCCGCTCAGCCTAGTTTGTCTGGCTCGCAAGAATATTCTTCTGCAAAGGAGAAGAGGAATTAACCACCCGTGAAATTGAGTGACAACCCACCTTCCCCACTCCCGTTGTCTTCCCACTGATCACTCTTGATGCCCCCTCCTTAGTCTCACCTGATGGTTTGGAAGGATGAGCTCTCCATCCTGCGTCGACCGCAGGGGCGCGTTGATGACCAGTTACTTCACTGGCATAGAGGAATTGGTGAGTTCCAGTATTGACTCTAAAGTCCAATTGTTCATAAGAGTTCAAATGTCTGCTCTTCACTCTGTCCGATTCCTTGCAGGTTGCCGATTAATCCACTCGAAGATTTCCAAATGGCACTCGGTAAGATTCAGGTAAGTCTATTGTGTTTTTCCCCTTAGGGGCCGGGGTACGGCGATGAAGCAGAGTTGACTGTGCCGACCCGAGATGAGGTGAGACCCCTGTGGTAAATCAGGTAAGTTTTGTGGGGGGTAACTGGTATTGTCCTTGCTTTCTCCCCTTAGGGGCCTTGGTACGGCGATGAAGCAGAGTTGACTGCGCCGACCCAAAATGAGGTGAGTACCTCCTGTGGTAAATCAGGTAAGTCCTTGGGGGTAGCTTGTATGGCCTTAGAGAGTCCCCTTGCTCACCTTGCTGTCTTTGTCTCCTTAGGTGTCGGAGGGCGGCTGCGAGATGGAGAGAGCGTGATGGAATGCTGAAGTACCCCCAAGCAGGTGAGTTCAGCGCGGCGCCGTAGAAATGCAAAGCAATGCTTCAAAGACTTCTGTCTTTCAGTTCCTTGGCGAAATGGATCAGGATTCAGGTAAGGATTTAAGTTAAAACTCCTGTTCTAACCTTTATCCTTTTTGTCTTCTTGTTTCAGGAGTCCCAGGACTGAAGCGGGCGTGGCTGAAGACTGGAGCTGCTGAAAACACGGTGAGCGTTATGCTGCAGCAAGCAGAATAACGCGAAGCACGTGTGGCTGTCCGGGCGTGGTTTAAATAGCCTTGGAAGAAGATCCAGGTAAGTATTCTTCCACAGCCCCATCCAAACAAAATAGTCCCTTCAGTAAAATAGTCCCTCCTAAGCCTCATTTGGCTTGAGTCTTCATGCAGCATGGTCTGCCTCAGGTGAGTATGCAGCATGGTCTGCTTCAGGTAAGTTATCAATAATGAGCCTGGCGCCCATGGCGCCAGGACTGACTTTATCTCTATGAGCCTGGCGCCATAGGCGCCAGGACTGTACCCAAACAGCCCCTAACTGGGGCTTTTGGGCATGCTCCAAGTGGCATGATGCCTGCTTCCGGGGCTGCTGGGCCTGGTCTGGTGTTCCGGGGGCAGGCATCATGACATGGAGTCAACATCCCCGGCGGCAGCTTCATTGTTCTTTATTCCAAAGAAGAACACCTCAGAGCTCCGCTCTTGCATTGACTATCGCGGCTTAAATAAGATCACGGTGCCGGATAAATATCCGATGCCCCTCATTCCGGACATCCTGGAGGCTGTAAGGAGTGCACGCATTTATACCAAACTCGATCTGCTTAATGTGTATTAAGCCGGGAGACGAGTGGAAAACAGCCTTCCGTACACCATTTGGCCACTACCAATACAGAGTCATGCCATTTGGGTTTTCCAACGCTCCAGCAGTATTTCAACGCTTTATGGACCATATATTCGCAGATATTTCCTTACACTATGTAATAATCTATCTAGATGATATCTTGGTCTTTTCCTCCTCTTTATATGAACATATCCATCATGTACAGGAAGTCCTCTCCCGTTTACAACAAAACCATCTCTTCTGTAAAATCGAGAAATGCGAATTTCATAAACCCTGTGTCGCTTATCTAGGTTACATACTGTCAGGGGAGGGCACTGCAATGGACCCTTCCAAGATCTCAGATATCACAGAATGGCCAACTCCGAGATCAGTCAAAAACATTCAAAGATTCTTGGGATTTGCCAATTGTTATAGACGTTTCATCCCCCATTTGTCCTCTCTTACTCCAGCCACTGACACACCTCCTTAAAAATGGAGTGTCCTTTCACTGGTCAACGGAAGTGCAACTCTCGTTCAAGGAACTGAAAGGACTTTTTACCAAAGCTCCAATACTGACAATGCCTCATCAACTAAAAAGATTCATTGTGGAATCGGATGCATCTCACCAGGCACTGGGAGCAGTCCTTCTTCAACCAGGGATAAACAACGTAGAACAACCATAGCCTACCTATCTAAGACACTTTCACCAGCGGAAATCAACTATACCATCTTGGAAAAAGAACTCTTGGCCATAAAACATGCCTTCGAAGAATGGCGACATCTTTTGTTAGGAGCCCGATTCCTTATTGAGGTGAGAACAGATCACCACAATCTACGCATATTACAATATGCTCAAACATGTAACAGCCGCCAAGCTCGGTGGGCTCATTTTTTTTCTCCCTTCCATATCGAATTTACGTTTATCCCTGGCTCGACAAATTTAAAGGCATATGCATTGTCTCAAAAGGATCTGGTGGAGGAGACTACATTTAGATCAGAACCTATGTTTCCCAAGGCCATGGGGCTATCAGCGGTACGAGACTTCTACACAAGATCGAAGATGCATCAAAAGAATGGGAAGCTTCTCATCAAGACTTGATTGCTAGATACAATCTAACTCACAACCAAGGCCTTCTACAAAAAAACCAAAGAATTTTCATCCCTCACAAAGACCTACACCTAGAAGTGTTACGTCTTTGTCATGATTCTACCTCTGCTGTACATCGAGGCTACGCAGGCACTCCAGACCTTATTCACAGACAATTCCGGTGGCCAACCATCAAAGAGGATGTTCGGGACTATATAGCATCATGCACTACCTGTCTCCAAACCAAAACCCCCAGACGACCTCCCTTTGGAGAACAAGTCATCACCCGAATACCTACCAAGCCTTGGCAGATCATATCCACTGATTTTATAGTGGATCTATCGATCTCAGAAGGATGTAATACAATTATGGTCACAGTAGATTCCCTAACAAAGATGGCTCATTTCATTCCACTGCAGAATGTTCCCTCTGGCGCCACGATGCCCTGGGTATTCTTGGACTGTATCTTCTCATTGCATGGACTTCCGGAAGTCATCATATCCGATCGAGGCCCACAATACACTTCACAGTATTGGAAACAGATGTGCCACATTCTAGGTATCTCCAGAGCTTTAAGTTCTGGGTACCACGTGCAGAAAAACGGACAAACAGAGCGACTCAACCAAACTTTGGAAGCTTATCTTAGATGCTACATTTCAGCCGCACAAAATAATTGGAAAGGACTTTTACCCCTGGCTGAATTTGCAGATAATAATGCCACACATTCAGCTACACATCTCAGTCCTTTGTTTTGTACCTATGGATTTCACCTGTCGGTGTTCACATCACTTACATCCTCTCCATCATCCTTTCCAGACATTAACAGTATGATGGATACCATTCGGAAAGGACATAAAGAGGCAAGAGAAGCCTTGATAGAAGCACAACTCAAAAGCAAGAAATAAGTTGATAAACATCGAACCCCAGCCCCAACAATACAAGTGGGAGACAGAGTGTGGCTTTCGAACAAATTCCTCCCGAGAAGATTAGTCGCCTCTGAACTGTCCCCTAAATATTTCGGCCCTTTTCAGGTAGTCAAACTAAAAGGTACGGCTGCTTTTCAATTGAAACTCCCATACCCCTGGAAACGCATTCATCCCACATTTCATGTTTCACAATTAAAATCAGATGTACGGAATAAGTTTCATTTACAAACTAACCAGAATCCTCTTACAGTGCTTACTGACACTGGCCCTGAATATGAAGTTTCAGGGATAAGTGATTCCCACTACAGAAGAGGGGTATTACAGTATTTAGTGGATTGGAAGGGTTATTCTCCAGCAGAACGATCTTGGGAGCCTGCTTCAGCCGTTCATGCCCCTCGGCTGGTGCGTTCATTTTATTGCTTCCATCCGGGTAAACCCGGTTTTGTCACGCATAAAAGGGGGCATACTGTTACGAATAATCATGGCATCTTTGGCAAATGGTCTTTGTGGCGCCATTGGAGGCGTATCGCGAGAATCCAGATTCCCCAATCTAAGATGGCCACGGTACCACAGGTAGACGGTGCAGTGTCTCGGAAGGCAGCCGGTTACGCTCCTCCCATTCATCTCAGGAAAGTACTTCCGGTCCTGGATCCTTTGCGGAATCGCGTTGCTACTGTACACAGAAGCCACGCTTCGTGAGTATCGCATCTAACTGCCACGGACTCTGAGTATTAGGAAACATTTACCTTACAGCTCCTCTTCTTTCTTCTAACCTTTCAGGAACTCTCACGTTCACCCGGGGCTCTTCGGTCCGCCCTTACGCAGCGTATCAAATCAAGCAAACCTCCGGGACCCTCCCGATCTAAGTAGGCATATCCCCGTCACACATTCAACGAGTACTGGTCTCAATAGCATAAACGTAATCTCTCATTTATTTCTATTGGCACAGTACCACCCGCACCTCCTGTGCATATGGACTAGAACTCCCAACTTCCACCACTCTCTAATTACCGATCATTTCACTCGCTCCTTAGATCAGGGTTACGGTACGAGAGGAAAGGAGGATTCCTTAACATCTTCTTTACTTTACTTCTTCCTTCACTGACTAGCGTTTTTTGCTTCCACACAGAGACGACCCCTCGTCCTTCAGCTGGGACTTAAGCTCTCTACATCCCAGGTCATCTGATTCCTAGGGTAGGATATACATCCCTTTTAGAAAGCTCTCCTTTCCCCTCTCCATCTACTAGAGTTAACTTGTCCCCTCTCGTTGTAGCTACTGCTGGAAACGGAAGGAGACTCTGCTGAATTCCACCAGAGGGGTGACTGCTACATCTACTCTCCGAAGACCCTTGCCTGAACACACTTACGTCCTGTTCCTCTTCCGTCGAACTTCATCGGCAAGGGTTTTATTCCCCTTGAGGGTTTCCCTGGTATTTTCACTCCGTGCCGAATTGTCGGCACTGGGAGAGAGTGTCAGGTAAATCGCTCCTTTTCATCCGAACACCCTTTGAAGATCAGGTAAGAGTTTCTTGTTCATGCACTTGTGTGGGATTAAGGAAGGTGATTGTCAGCGCATCCCTTAGCTTTAGGGGCGCAGTAAAACAAATTAATAACAGTGTGACGATCTCGTTCGTCCAACTTCATCCTTCCATGTGACTGGAGACCATGGAATCGAGCTACTAGTGCATTTTAATACTATTTTTTAATAGACCTCCAAGTCTTCCTTGTCTGGTTCATGCCTTCTGAACAGGAGTTCTGTTCTTTCACATGATTTGTATCCAATGTCAGTTTTCATAAGACCTTGGCTTCTTTGATTCATCCAGCCTTGTCTGCTGAGATGCACCTTGTAATTCAATTTGCTTTTTAGCTGTGACAATGTGAAATGAGGCTTTCTCTGCCTTTCTGCTAAAGTCCAGCACTGCTATAATGCGTAGTGGAAACATGCATCCTTTACTTGTCCATATGCATATATATATATATATATAAAATCGCTTGCCACAATCTATTCACTATAGAGCTAGCCTCAAGATTACTTCGTCTGCTTGCATTTCCTTTGTATCTATATGCGTCTAACATAGTTTAATTTCTTCATCTGTTTCTGCGACATAAGCTTCTTCACCTTGATCCCAAGATGTCACTTATCCTTGATACTTTCTTTATGCCATATAGAATATCTGAATTCTCTGAGCTCTGCATCTATTCTCGGTACGTCAGTTTAGCTCTGTGTGACGTCACCATTCATCTTGACCATTTATTTGCTCTGCTTCTTCAGGAATCTCATTTCAACATCCATCATATTTCCTCGTATGCAGATATGGTTTCCTCATTGGAAATCTTGCCTCTAGGATTCCTTTTTCCCTTTGTCGTTTCAACTGCTCCGTGTATGCCACATACTATGGTTTCGAACATACAGGCAATAGGGGCGGAATGGTTGAAGTGGGGGTACTTGGCTCCTCCTCTAGACCATGCCTTCCTTACAAATGGTGTCAGAATGGGATGTGACTCAATTGAAACAAATTGGGCAACCCTACAATATTAGAAGCTCAGTCATAGAGCTTCCAACCCCTGTGTTGCCACAAAAGAATCAATAGGCTTCGATGTCTGTAGGAGTAGATAAGCTATTATTCCCCCTGGGAAAAGAAGAATGACTACAGATTTGGTTTTAATACCCCCTCTAGGGTGTTGCATAAGGTTTTCGTTTTTAAAAAAGATTTTTATTGGTTTATAACCAACACTATAATTTACAGACTTCAGTAAATGATACATAACCTTGTGCAGCAAAAATGTCTGTCTACCTACCTCCCCCAACTCCCACCATCCAACTCCCTGCCTATCCCACCCACATTACTATATCACATTACATCCGGCAGTCTCAAACCCATACATCGGTATTAACCGTTTACGTTACAGGGGAAGCTCCAACCTCTCAGGGTGCACTGTGCACTGATACCAACAAATCTTGTACCAATTGCTTCCAGGAATCTAAGGATACATTTTGTTCATCTTGGCCTCTACAGGCTGCCTCTTGCCATACAGCGGTTTCAGCTTTTGACGATTTCTGGAGGTCACCACAGGCGCATCTCCGGACCCTTTTGCGCTTTCCACCCCATAGCTATCCGACATTTCGGCAGGATGTATGCTAGGTCTTTTAGTTTCTCGCCTGCTTCGGGCGTGTAAAAATACCCAACATGCAAGCTGCTGGAGAACCAATGTCTAATATCATATCTGTAGTGGTAGAGCCTGAGCTATCTCCTCCCAAAAATGTCTGATCTCTGTAGAAGCCCAAAACATGTGTACTAAATCAGCATCAATCATTCCACATTTTGGACAGACCTGTTCTGTCGTTTTGCTAAATTTGGCGATCTTTTTCGGCATCAGATACGCCCTATGGGTGACATACAATTGGATCAACTGAAGCTTTGCTTTTCTGGAAACTTTATTATTGTATAATGCTCTGCCACAGGATGTATCAGTCAGCTGCTCTTGTAAGTCTGCTTCCCAACTGCGCTTGGTCTGCGCCAGCATATCACCCGGCCGTTACATTAACAGCTCATACAACCGTGACACAGTGTGTCCCCCATCTGAAATATCATACAATGTTTCTATGATCTCATCTTCCTGTAATATCCCATCAGTGACAGGCCATCTACTCTGCACCCTCTTAAGTAGTGCCGCATGTGTGATGTATTGTGCTGCATGTATTCCTGTTTTGGAGGCGAGTGTATCAAAATCCATCAGTTTCCCTTCCTGCAATAGGTCGCCCACCGTCACCACGCCCATCTGAGTTGTGAGTCTTCACATTTCACCGACACTAGTCGTACTTGGGGGGAATACAGCGATTCTTTATCCAAAAAGCGATTAGCTCTATGCCATGTCACCCTAACCAGTCTCAAAATTAGCAGAGGGTCAAGGGTGCATGACTTAGCGATCCATATCATTTCCTACAAGACGAATGGGGTACAAAGTGGCTGTGATAACAAGGTGTCTTGGGACTGCGCATCCGAAAGCCAATTCACAACAAATTGTAGCTGTCACGCCATAAAATAAGCTTCAAAGTGCAGGGTTCTAATTCCACCCTGGTCATACGGCCTCTGCAATTTGGAAAGGGCCATGCGGCATCTCGAGTTATGCCATAGGAAACTATGACATATTGTGTCTAACCTATTGAAAAGGCTTCTGGGTATACTGTATGGCATGTTGGTGAAGAAATGGAGGAGCCTCGGCAGCCCCACCATCTTCAGCAGCGCCCCTCTTCCCATCAGCAAGAGCGGCAGCTTTGCCCAGAAAACCATGTATTTCTCTATTTTGTCTACCGCTTTCCACGTGTTTTGTAGGTGTTCCGTGCTAAGGTCATGAAAATATCTACCCCCAAATATGTGAATGTGGCTATCTCCCATTTGATCGGCAGTATTGGCAACCTGTCTAGGGTCTTCCCTTTGTACCCTGCTAAAGGGAACAGGCATGATTTCTGAGCATTAATCATGATGTCTTATAGGGCTGCGTAACGTTCCAACACATCTAGGATATACTCGAGATTAGTTTCAAGATGTTGTAAGTATAGGAGCATATTATCAGCGGATAGGGAGAGAAGATGGTTACTGCCACATAAAGCTATGCCAGCGTCCTGATATTCCTTGCGAAGGTATATTGGCAGTGGCTCCAAGGATAGTATAAATAGCATAGGTAGAAGATCAAGGACATCTCTGCCTGGTTGGTACCTTCACTTAGTTGCCATTGGTCTTAAATTCAGCTGCCTGTCTTGACACTACCAATCAGACTACTATATAATAACCGCACCCATTTTATATATATTAGTCCCATGCCAAAGCCATTCAATGCTGTAAGCAGCCATGGCCACCTGACCAAGTCAAATGCTTTAACTGCATCAAGTGAAGCCACCGCATATTGATGTGTACTAGCTTGAGTGTGGTCTATGATATGGTGCAACCTCCTGAGGTTACATGTAATATTTCTATTTGGAACGTATCCAGACTGGTCTGGGTGGATAGGTCTAGATATTTCCGGCTTGAGTCTATTGGCCAATAGGGCCGTAAGTATCTTCCCATCTTGATTAAGCAACGACAGGGGAATGTGAGTGCCACAGTCATCATCCGGCTTATTGGGCTTCAACAATGGGACGATAAAAGATTCTCTTAGCGATGCTGGCAGTATGCCTTTATCTAACGCTTCGTTCAGCATTTATAGCAATGGGGGCACAACATCTGTTATGAATTCTTTGTTATGAATTCATCTGTTATGAATTTGCTGGGTATCCCATCTGCTCCCGGACCTTTGCCAGTCTGAAATCCACGTATGGTGAATTCTAGTGCCTCCACCATTATAGGTGCCTCCAGCCTGCTTGCTGCTTCTGCCTCTAGTTTGGGGAGATCTATCTGCTCCACCGCCTCATCAATCTCTGACTGTTGTGTTGTCGACGTCTCTGCATATAGCTCCCTATAATAATAGTAAAAGCGTCTATTTATACTTTCCTGCGTCGTGTAGGCTTCTCCGCTACTTCCCTTAACCTCTCGTATCTTATCCCTCTTAAACTCACTCTTGTAAAGCCAGGCCAGCAGATGTCCCGGCTTATCTCCTTCTGCATGTTGCTTTTCTATGTATTTACTATAATTCAAGTTGCCTAGTCTAACCCGATGATCCAAACATTCCTTTTGCAGTCGGGTCTCTTCACAGGCACACTCCATGGTTGTATCCTCCATGCTGTCCAAGGCCTCTAGTTTGGCCTCCGCTTTGTCTAAATCCTTCTCTATTGTAGCTTACGTTCAACCTAGCTGTAGCTATCGCCGTTCCTCTAATCACCATTTTGAATGCTTCCCATAGTGTACCAGCCAAACGTACACTCCTGTATTCTTTCTGAAATAGTCTTTGACCCCCTGTCTTAGGCATTCCCTAAATACATCATCTCTGAGGGATTCACTTCTAAGTTTCCAAATCGAGATGTGTGCCCTCAGGGGGGGGGAATACTGCCACATGACCACTAGGGGAGCATGCTATGACAACACTCGTGCCTTGTATTCCACCGTCCTAAACTCTCCCAGTGTCTCCTCTCCAGTAAAGAAATAGTCCAGTCTGGTGTATAAATCTTTTGGGGTGGTGTAATGTGAATATCCCTGAGCTTGTGGGTGTAAGGCTCGCCATACGTCTAACAATGTGAATGCTCGCAGCAGTGTATTCAAGGCTTTGGCCGCCGGGTCTGGGTGCGCCAACTTGTCATCTGATCTATCCAATTTAGGGATCACAGTGCAATTAAATCCCCATATCAGCTTGCCATCGCTATACCGGCCAGCTTCTGGGGGTACAGTGGCCTAAAGTAGTCTGCTGTACTGTGGTTTGGTGCACACGTGTTGACAATACAAAACCCCCTCGATTCCACCAGACCCTGTACTATAACCATTCTCCCCTCTGCATCTTTATGGAGCTGAATAACTTCGAACAGAACTGACGGCGCCACCCATATCTGATCTCCTCTTGCAAATGTAGAGTATGATGAGCCCAGGGTCCGCCCACTCATTTTCTTGTCAAAGTTGTTTGTCTATCTTCAGTTAAGTGTGTTTCTTGAAGGAGTGCTATATCTATTTTTTGGCACCTTACAAATCACAGAATTCTGTTTTGTTTAATAAAACTATTTAGCCGTCTAACATTCCACGAGGCTATTTTAATATCCCCCATCCCAGGTTAGTGTTCTAGCTTGTCGTGACAGTCCGGTGTGCATATTATACATCGTGTGTGTGGAACTATATGCTAACTTCCCTCTAACAACCCCAACTCCCTTACCCCATCCCCCAAAAATTGCCCAACTCAATAGCTTGTGCTCAGGCATTCCTGCTTTTCACTCCTGCCTTGGTGTGTGTTCATGCTAGGAGTGCAGCAGGTGGATACTCAACAGCCAGTATCCATGGCCAAATCCACTTGTGGGTGCAGGACGTAACTCCACAGTGCACTCCCAAATGGTAAACACAATAATAATGCCTGAGTGTGTCAGTAAAAGGATGCCTCTCATTGTCATCTGACGTCATTGTTTGGTTACATCGTATCTGATCCCCTGTGTGCTTCCCAGTTAGTGTCGCCCTCTGTGTTAAGCGGGTCTTTCGTTTCAGTTGGCACATTTTCAGCATCTATCCATTTGTGCGCATCATCAGGGTTATCAAAGAAGACACTTCTGCCTTTATGTATTACTTTCAACCTCGCCGGGTATAGTAGCATATACTTTAAGTTTCCTGCTTGTAGTTGTTTCTTGACTGACGTAAAGTTCATTCTTTGATGTTGCACCTCCAGAGTGTAATCTGGCTATGCAGTAATAATAGCAGATGTCTGTTGTATTGTGCCTCCCTTCCGGAAGTATTCGAGGATTTTTTCTCTGTCTTTATAATTCAGAATACAGGCCATTATTGGTCGCGGCAGGGCACCAGGTGGGGGTCTCCCTATCAGGGATCTATGTGCCCTTTCAACTGTGAAGCCCTTAAAGCAGCATGTTTTCAATAAAATTGGTGGGATTGGTGCCCTCTTCTTCTGGAAGTCCAATAATGCGTACGTTATTACGTCTGGCTCGCCCTTCTGCATCCTCAACTCTTCCCTCTAGGTTCTGCACTTACTGTTGTAGAATTCTGAATTCCATGGAGGTGTCATTTAGACTGGTGGCGTGCGTCCCAACCTCTTTCTCAAGAATCCCTGTGCGTCCTGCAAGTGACCGAACATCTTGCCGTAGGATGTTTACATCCAGGATAATGGCATCTATTTTGGACTCCAGTGCAATCTTCAACGCCACAATGGCCTCCAGAACCTGTCAGTCTCCTTTCATCTGTGTTTGTTCCTCTTGTGGAGATGAGGTTCTTGAGCCGGTATTCTCTGCTGGATTCGTAGGATCGGTGAAAGTGTCCATAGTCGGTTGCTTAGATTTACTTTTCTGTAACTTGGATGCCATGACTATTCTTCCAGTGTCGTTGTGCTGGTCTCTTCAGTACTACCCTGTTTGCTCAGTCCTTGCGCCCAAGTGAGAGTATTAACTCAAAGATACCTCTGCTGCCTTACTCCATCGGCTGTCTCTATTTTGCACACTAGGGTAGTATCGTCAAGGCAGCCTTCAAGCAGGCGGTCAATCGCATCAACTGATATTGTGTCCCAATTATTGATTGGTATAATATGCTTAAGGCAGGGCAGCACCATTCTGCCGGGTCACCGCGTGCCGATGGCTTCTTCTGCAAGTGTACGTCTCATTGGGTTTGTGCTGCCCAAACTTGGCTCCAGTAGACTACCTCTATCCACTGAGAGTCCTCAGTCGTTGTCTGTTGTCACCATTTAGTTCTCTCATCAAACTATACACCGCAAGTGCATGCATACACCCAAAACATCTGCGCAACCACCAGGCTATGCCTCTGATGCATCCCGGAAGACTGCTTGTGCTTGCTCCTCTTCCTGTGCTTGGGATGGATTGTGCGAGGTGACACTGTTCGGTGCCTTGCGTTATCCTACTTGTCAAACTACTGCGAGGCACATTTGTATAGCAGCTTGTTCTTATTTAGCCCCAACTTCTGGCCGTTCTTGCATAGTTGCCAGTTGCTAAAGCTCCTTAGGGCACTTCCGTGATATGAGCCCAAATGATAGTGCTATGCCCACATATTGTGGCCTCAGGCTATCTGCTGCTGCAGTTCGCCACTGGTATGCTCCTCCTTCCAGCTGCAGCTTTCTTCTAATATGTTAATTTCTCATAGCTACCAAGTAAGATTGGTGTTAGGCACTGAGCTCCATCAGCATGTGTGTTTTAATAATTTGGCTCTCCCCACTTGTCATTACAGCCGCTTCTATGGCAGCTTATCCTCAGGGCTCTTGGTTTATATGCCCCTTCAGCTTCCGTGGGACCAACCAGGGACACTGGCTGTTTTCAGCGTGTGTTACGTTTCCCGCTAGTTGTCAGCTGTGGCTCTGCCTTGATGCAAGTTTCTGCCTGCTCCCTTGCAGTTCTTCCGCATAATACCGGGCGCCCAACAACTTGAGCCAGACCACAGTGGAACCGGCTGCCAGGTGTTTGTTTGTGTTGATTTTGACTTACAGCACACTCTGCAGCAACGCTACCTGCACAATGAATGCTCCTGCGGTTGGGCTGGACAACAGTGGAAACAGGCAAACAGTTTCTTCTCTCACATTGATTATTGCAGCCATGCCTTTCTCTGCGATCGTTCCGTATGCCACAAGCCTTCATCTGCATAGGCCAGACCCCATTGGGAACAAGCTGTCAGTAAAGTCTTTCGCATTGACAAATCTTGTGTTCCGTAGTCATCACTTCTTGCGCAGCAAGTCTCTGTGTTCTAGGGCTGGACCCTAGAGGGAACTGGCTATTGGTTTAACAATCTGCATTGATTTGCAGAGACTGTAGTTCCGTAGCGGCCGCTCCTTGCATATCAAGCCCTTCTGCTTGGGCCAAACCGCTGTAGGAACCGTCAGTTCATTTCTTCGTGAGCAGTCATTCCATGACACTGCGCATTCTGTAACGATCTTCATGCGCACTTCCAGCTCTGTCTGCTTGGGCCGGACCACAGTTGGAGCTAGACGCAGCGCCCGCCGTTACTTGAGTCCCGGTAACACTGTGCTGCCTTCTTGTGCCGTGATGTTGTTTAATCACCAATATATTAATTTGGTGATGCCATTTTGTCCCTCATTACTCCGGTGGGTCCTCAAACTTCACATACTCATTCTCGACACCAGTACAAGCCAACCGCAGTATGTCTGCACTCGATTGTGCCTGTCACCTTTCCACATCCAATGCAATGTTGTTCATGGGCCCGCGCAAGCTGGGTCCATAGTTACAGGCTAGGATCTTAACGGATCAATGGGAGCTGCAAGAGAAAGCGCCCTCATAGCATGGCCGCATAGCCACGCCCTCTGTGTTGCATAAGGTTGGCCCCCAAATCTGGCCTAGCTTGGAAGGTTGGTATAGATGTCCTAGCAGGCGTCATTGATCCCAACTTCCGGAGAGACGTAAAGTTTCGCTTACAAAATCACAATGAAATCCCATTTGAAGTACATCGTGGGGACCAAATTGCTCATTGAATTCTGGAAAAGGCTCTATTTCCTCACTTTAAAGAAAATGACAAAACAGAAAGAGGTACATTAGTCTTTGGGGAAGCTGATAAACCTTCTACTATTGAAGAAAGAAAAGGAAAAGAGCCTACCATATTTCCCAACCTAGCCTTCACCCAGCGAAATGATCCAGCTCTTGCTGAAACTTTTTTACAAGCTATTCCAGAAGGGGAAGGTATATAGAAGGAAAGCCCTTTTTTTCTTAAAGCAGGAGTTGCCAAATAGAAAAGAAACATCTACAGAATGCTTAGAAAAAACATAAGTAGTAACTCCAAAAACCCACCGAAAAGGTTGGACTAGAAATTGTGCATTCCCATCTAACCAGGGGACACTTAGGACAACCCAAAACCAATTCACATATCAGTGGGATGTTTTACTGGCCAGGTGTCCACGCTAATGTAAAGACGTTATTCCAGATGTGTGAAATATGTCAAAAACCAGCAGTCACATGCCATTACCTGCCCTTTTGAATCCACTACTGATCATAGAAGTCCCTTTTTCAAGAATCGAGATGGACATCGTTGGGCCATTGGAAACATCTAGGCTGGGCAACAAATACGTCCTTGTGATTGTTGACTACGCAACCAGGTACCCGAGGCATTCCCTATGCCACCCAGCAAATTCTCAAACACCTCCTACCCTATTTTTCCCACGTTGGTTTTCCCAAGGAAATACGGACAGATCAAGGTTCAGATTTTATGAGCAAGCTCATTGCTGAAGTCAAAGAGCTAATCAATGTTACCACCTTATGAACCTCTGTGTACCATCCCCAAACCAAGAATGAAACTCAAATTGATCCTTAGGAAATTGATAGACTATCGGACTCGGAAGACTCTTCCCTCCTTTCCTCCTCAACATTTTCTTCAGTAGAGCTATCTTGTGGGTCTTTCTTCTTTCTTCTCCTGCTCCTCTTCTTTTCTCCTCCTTTCCTATCCTCCTTCTTCTCATGCAAATAAGGACAAGTTACCCTGGAGGCCACGTTGTCTGGTTGTAATACACCTGACGACGAGGATTCGCCGGGATCAAGCCCCAAAACAGGGAAAAAGCCTCCTGGCAGAAAAAACCCTGTGTAGTCCCTGTAGCTGGAAGAGTGATATGTCAGGAATAGAAGGTAAACTTCCTTGGAATGTAGTGAAGATAGAACCAAGGAACCAACAATCCAATGACGTTAGAATCAACGAGATCTTCAGGATCCGGAATCACAAGAAAGTATATTCTGGTCTACCTGAGTGTCTCAAAGCAGGAGGGAGACGAAATAAGTAGCAGCAGTAGTAGTATGGGGAGAGAGAGAGCAAATCCAGAGCACTGGTAACTGGATGCCGTATCTGGGAGGCAGAGGCACCGGAGAGGAAAGAGGGGGGAGCCAAGGGAGCCGGGGCGAGACCCGGAGACAGCAGAACAGAAAAGGAGGAAGTGAAGCACCCGATAAGACAGGATGACAGGAGAGAACCAGCACGAGAGAAACGTGCGGGAAACTGCGAGTAAGAGGAACACTGTGAAAGGCAGACAGCCACAAGAAGGCTAAGAGCATGGAGCGTTGGCTCCAAAGGTAAAATACAACTAGCGCCTTACAAACACGGGACAAAGGTTGCAACACACCGGAAAGCCGCACAAGAGGCAGTATATTGTTCTGGTGGCCACCTTGGAAATAAAGTAGACCGTTCGATGAAGAATGTCAAGAAACGTAATGGGCATATCAATAGTGTCATGAACCATCAAACTCGCCCCTTCTGGGCTTCCTGGTCCCTGACACATCGGGCCTTACACTCCATAATACTACCAACATGGCGGCAAGATCAGAACGCTGCTTGCCAGTCTTCACGTTCTACACAGCGTCCTCGTTAAAGAAGCCACACCCCTGCGGCCCGCGCATCTCAACGCTGCTACTAGCTGTAATCGGACGTGTGCTCCGAACCTTCTCTAGTGCTACTTGATATCCCCTGGCCCCTGGATTCCCTTCTCCCGACTTCTTCCCTCTTTCCTAACTTCCCGGAATCCCTGCGTCGCTTCCGCTTGCCCCCCTACTCCTTCTTGAATAATCCCGGAGTTTCCTGTGATCCTGGTCATCGAAGCTGAACGTAATCTGGAAGCCGAGGACGGTCGAGCGGGCTTATTTAAGTCCCGAACCATACGAAAGAAGACTCCACATAAAGTGGACACCAGGCAACATAGACAGGTGAGAAGGGGGAAACCTGTGACAGATTGAGACGCTACCTGACCGAAGTCGATACAGACATGGAGGCGGCCATCCAGGATCTTATGCAGGGCCGGTGCAAGGTATTTTGATGCACTAGGCGAACTGTCTGATAGGCGCCCCCCAACTTGACCCCACCCCAGCCTCCAACCCTCTGTCGATAGAAAGAGATTTGCCATATGTTCAGAAAGAGTGCGAAAGATGGGTTTCCACAATTAAGGCTGGGATGACGGAAAGGAAAGTAGTTACATACAGTAATTTACTAGAGAGGTGTGAAGTATGCACAGTCACCATATGCATGAATTGGTGAATGATGAGATAAGGGTATGACTTAGTGTACCAATGTGAATTGTCGGTAAAGGGGTGGGACAAAGATGAGATATTAGGGTAGTAGAAGATGAGAAACGTGGGGCGAGAGAATGGGAACGTGATGTATGGAGAGTCTCTAGGTGTACATCAAGTGGCGAGGGAGACGATGGGGTATGTGTTAGTACAACAATGAGGAAGGAGTGGATGCATGGCTGGAGGCACAAGAGAAAGGGAGGAGAGAATATATTAGGAGACGGAGTTAGAGAAACGAGTACTGAGCGAAGAACTGCAAAGCGTTGCGAGAGGGTGAGGGGAAAGGTAGGAGAAATGATGGATAGCAGAAAGGAAAAGAGTGTCATGGTAAAGGCGAGGCACAAAACAGACCTAAGGTCGGAATCAGTGAACACAAAAGAACACAGTGCTCAAACTTTGTCAAAATGAAGAATGACAGCAGTGCTCCGTGGCACCTCTTTCATGTGCACCTTTAACAACGCCACTATATCACTACCACATGTGATTCTGCATAGCAGTCACTTAGAGTCACGGAAAGTGCCTATTAGATCCCAGTTAACAATGCATTGGACGTCAGAGATGAAAAGTCATCATAATCATCATAAACAAAAAAACATACTTCCAAAATGAACACAGTTGTGAGCATCCCAAACATGTGAACATATGTATAAACACAAAGTTTTAACTCTTGCCCTAAATTTGTCTACATGGTTTTTGTTCAGAACATTGACATCCAAATGACTGTCTTGGAAGTTAATGGCAATCCTAACTGAGCGAAACAGAATAATTTAGCTGAAAAACATGCAAATTACACTAGGATCAATCTGAACTGATCAGTAAAGCTATTGGAGGCCTCATCATGATTGGTGTCTGCCACTTGGGAAAGACCCAAACAATTTTCCTTTGAACCCTAACGTGATGATATGATAAGCCATTTATAACGTGCCTGTACACAAGTGTTTCTAGGTGTGATAAAACAAGGGAGGGAAGACAGAGGGAGAACAAGAAAAATAATCTTACTAGGCCATGTGTCTATTTAGATTGTACGAGAAGTGCAAGGGGAAAAGGGAAAGGAAGGGGGAGTGCAAGAGAGAGGAGATGGGAAAACAGAGCAGCAATGCTCTGAGTAAGGGCAGCGAGCGCAGCGCGGCTCTGGGTGGTGCAAGGAGAACAAGGGTTTGTAGGGTTACAGTTGCAGCCCCTAATTGCGTGGTAGGCCCGGAGGCAGTGCAAGGGTGACTGATCAAGAAAGGGCCTGGTACCCAGTGAGACTTTGAGGGTAGCTAGGCAACCAGTCAGCACAGCAGACGGGTAGGTCAGGTAGGTCAGCAGGGTAGGGACAAAGAGAAAGCAGAGGAGAAGAGAAATGTGTTGAGCTGCTTCCGGAACTTCAGGCGGCCCGGCTCAAGTTTAAGAGGAGCAGAGAGACCATTCCAGAAGGAGGCACCTGCAGAGGAGAAAGATCTACCCTCAACTATCTGGCTGGAGAAGCATCTAACCCTTAGAGAGTTGGAGGTAGCTGAGCGAAGGGCTCGAGAAGGAAGGTATTTTGGAAGAGAGTGTTAGATGTAAACCTCACCAAAAGCTCAGACTTGAGGAAGGGCAACAACAGTGTGAAGGAACATCTACTGCTATATTATGCATATTTCAACTACCAACGTATGTTCTGCTCTTTGACATATCAACACTAAACAACTTCTTCATGACCCAGTGTGCACAAACAAGCTTGACTCGTTTTTTCAACGTGCTTATGGTGTTTAGACGCAAGTAACATGTGAATTCTATGTGCAATTCTGTGTACTGTTTATATATATATATATACACTTTTCTTAATTTATAAAGTGCACACACACCCAGCATCATCGAGGCGCTGTTACAGAGACCAGTTACATGAAGACAGAATATCAATTACAATTACACACAGGCAGAATTAAACAGGAGGTAGCTTTTGTTGGGCTCCCCCAATTTAGGAAAACATCCACATTTTGAGAGCTCTCTGGAAGACCCAGTAAGATTCTTCAGCTCTCAATGCGGGTGGGCGGAAGTTCCAGTTTTTGGCTGCCATCGAAGAGAAACCCTTTTATCTGCCATGGAAGGGCAGTGATATAATCTAAGCCTCCTTCTCAATCATGTAACTCCAGAAGGTAATTATTTTACATGTATGTTTATTCTTTAAGTTCATAAGTAGAGAAAGCACTGGGACATCCATCTGGTCCAGAATCTTATGTCCAACTGCCATCAGTAGAACCTTGCATACCAAACCTACACCAAACCCTCCGGGTCCCCGACCTGGACCACTGTATTGGACCCCACTGCACCGCCCGGCCTGCAGCTCCTTGTTGTTAGATGGATGTCACCCTGGAAGGCAGCGCTCCTCACCGACTGCCCCTTCCCAGCAGGACCATCCTCGTCGCCAGTGATATAATCTAAGCCTCCTTCTCAATCATGTAACTCCAGAAGGTAATTATTTTACATGTATGTTTATTCTTTAAGTTCATAAGTAGAGAAAGCACTGGGACATCCATCTGGTCCAGAATCTTATGTCCAACTGCCATCAGTAGAACCTTGCATACCAAACCTACACCAACATTCCATCTAGAATCCCAGTGACATCACCACATCAACATTCCATCTAGAATGTTAGTAACATCACTGCCCTTCACCACAACACTCATAGCCATAATCAATCCACACAGATTATGACAGGCAGCCTGCAATACCAGTATAAAAGCCTGTAAATATTTTTCTTAATACAGACTAGTTGCAACATCACTACTGACCTGTAACATGAAAATGGCATCAGAGCTGCTCTGTAATAAGTTATTAGGCCTCACTTGTGATGTCACAATACCTGCTGCTTCAAACCACACAGCAGAATTCAATCTGCCACTGCAGCAGTTAATTAAAGAAGTGACAAGATTTACAAATCCCTTTCTAGTATACTCGTTTTCTGTGACACTTTACATGATAAAATGAGAAGGAACTGTTATGGTAGTGTGTTTATTTTGTACAATGCTGGAATTTAACACATGAGACCGGGACTCTGCAAGGTATTGCTTATTGTAAACCACAGAACAAAAAGAAATGTATTTTTTTAAATTGTTCAAACTATTTTTCTGGAACACATTAGAAGCTGCATAATAGATGTATTTTAATTCAAAATGTTCCTACATTTATTAACTGTATCAGCAACTGGAAGAGATCTTACAATACATTAAGCACAAGGGCAGGTATAAAAGGGGATGGCAGTGTATGGACATATATTGCAATTAACAAAATACCCACTTCCATAGGTTAAAAGGAAAGTCACCTTGAAGATCCACAATTCTATAAAGGAACTCAGCCTTTGTCATGCTTCCTGTTTGGTCTCCGAACTCCTCAGTGACTTACAGTATCCCTATAAGGTAGGTAGGGGTAATTTATCTCATATATGATATTGCTCCTTGTTCACAAGAGATATTCTTTAATGTGTGACACACATGGTCACTGGGTACAGGTATAAAGGTTGGTGCTGTTGCACCTGTCACCTTAGAGGTTAAAGAGTCATCAAGCTCCAGGGATAACGCTCAAGACCAGGCTCCAGCTGGAAATGATAGGCCCCATTCTTCATGCCCTCGTCATGCACAGCCCCTTCCCATTTAAGGAAGACTCAAACCCGAGGGGCAGCGCAAGCAGGGCCATGTTCGTCACCATGTTCACCTCGCTGTAGATGTAGTTAGAGTGCTCTCCCGGCCCATCGTAAGAGCCTTTCAACCTTAGCACTAGTAATTGGCTCCCACATCTTGGGCGCATGGGGGGAAGCAGTAACTCTGACAAAGAAAGCTTAATAACTTTTACTAAGTGGTCATTTACTGTTTCAGCTCCCCATAGGCTACCTTCCTTTGTTCTGCTATGCAGAGGCTGATAAAGCTGCCCAGTGATTAACTGCAGCCACTCACTACTCACTCCATTGCTGTAGCTAAGATTTTAGCACAATGGAGCTGAGGATAGGTGCATATTTTCTAAAGAGACACCAGTTTTTAAAACATGCGCTTGCCGGCTAAACACAGCTCTCTCAAAAAGACGCTCATTAATCACGGACATGTTTCATTCTGCTTTCAACTCTATGGTGTAATGCAGTGATTATGGTTGCAGATTAATGAAGTTGAAGTTGAGGCTCATATTATGCAACCTTAATGACAAAGCCTGGTAAATTACCAATTGGAGTTTGCATTTAAGAACATTTTTCTCTATCTTAATGAATACACCACACAGCTTACCCAACTGAAGTCGAATACTTATATTGCACTGAATTTATTCTTTCCATTGCCTATTTAACGTATTGAGCTATGTGCTTCTGGGATACAAAACTACAGCTACTGAAACTGCTTATCCCCCAAAAACATATTTACCATTTAATGCACTGCCTTTTTCATTTTCAAAACTTAACTTCACCAGCTCAATGCATTATTGTTTGGCAGGTGGATTTTCCGAGCAGAAGTCAAGGGGACCTCAAACATAATTTTGAAATGAACCCCCACTATCTTCTGCTGGCTCTGCTGCTCACTAGCAGAAGACAGGCTGCTAATTACTCTACCTTTCCAAAAGACACTAGGCACACAGAGTATGGCTCGATCAGGCAGTGTTACAGCAAAGGCCGCGCTGTTAGACAGGATCAGTGAGGGAGGAATCAAGAGAGATGCGGGGCAAAAAAGCAGAGATAAAGAGTTAGGGAAGCAATTATTGTGAGAATGAGTGAACAATATTCTTAGCTAAGGTGGAGAAATAGGAGGTGAATATAAATTGGTACAATACAATTACAATTACAAAGAGAAGAAATACTGAGCAGGCATGTAGCAACACATAATAGGATCGATAATAGAATCAAGAAAACGGACCTACAGTGGATATGCCTTCTGCACACATCTATGCACTGCAAACAAACCTGCAGTGGTGATCACCAGCCGTCTCCTGCACACATCACAGGACTGCAGCAGAAGCCTGCACGAGCAAACCCGAGGAGGACTGGCGATGTTAGGCAAGTTCCTAAACAGCAGCAGTATCTGCGCGTGCGTGGGCCTGAACTGGCTCCACCACGAGCTCTGACATTATTTATTGATTTATTATGTTTCCTCCTCTCCCAGGGTCCCATGACCTGCCAGTCACCTCGGATTCCTGACTGGGCCTGGCTAATTGTAATTCGCAGAGCTTGCCCTGCAAACAAATCAAGGAATGTAGCATTTTTTTTAAACTCTGTTAACTGCTTTTGCTATTTTGAGGCCTGAACTGCAAGCCTGCAATAACAGTGTCATTTTCCAGGTGTTCGTATGTTGGTTGGCCGCCCCTAAGCGGGCTCAGCAGCATTCACACTGAAGAAACACAGCAGAAAAGTTGTGTTCAGTGTAAAGGAGGTGAACTAAAAAAAAATGCTTAAATGCCGCCTCAACATTGTGCACTCTAGGCGAATGACTAACATCGCCTAATGGATGCACCGGCCCTGATCTTATGCGTGGCATGCAAGAACTATCGACCGAAGTACAGAACTTGAAAGCGGAGAACGCCGCGCTGAAACAATTGGTACTTTCACGTGACTCTGCCTCAAAGGACAGCATGCTATTAGGCGGCATTGTTGACAAATATGACGGCAGTGCAAAAACCCACCGAGGATTCCTGGATTCTTGTTTGGTCCACTTTACCTTTAAACCTTATTATTTTTCCACCCCCAGGACTAAAGTGGGCTTTATTATTTCTCACCTCTCCGGGAATGCCTTAGCCTGGGCCACACCATTAGTTAACACCGGAGATTCCCTTTTGGATGATTATGATGGATTCATTCAAGCACTTAAGACTATGTTTGACCGCCCAGAACAGGTCTTTAGTGCTCAAGAGCATTTACTCGATTTCCAGCAAGGCTCTCAGGACATGCTCACCTACGTAACTCGATTTAAGCAATTGGCTAAAGAAGCGGGTTGGCCTTCTGAAGGTTGCTTCACCCCCTTTCGAAGAGGGCTAAATGAAGATGTTAAGGACGAATTAGCCAGGGTAGCACGTCCTAGGTCTTACCAGGCACTTATGGATCTTGCTCTACAGATTGATTTCCGCATCCAGGAAAGAAGGGCAGAGAAAAGGAAGACCAAGTCAACCATCCAAAAAAATCCTCTTGTGAACCCTTCAAAATCCGAAGATTCTCCTGTTCCTACAAATGAACCCGAGCCCATGCAGCTAGGGGCCTTCCGTGGACCCATATCCCCCCAAGAAAGGCTGAGAAGGATCCATACTGGCTTATCCATGTATTGTGTCTCGGACAAGCATTTAGTCAGAGAATGTCCCTTAGCCCCTCCACGGCATTCGGGAAACGCCAGCTCCCGATCCTAGATGGAGCTCAGTTTCGGAAGAGAGATGCAGGCTCCACATCTATACCATCCTTGAACTCTCCTGGACAAAACTCCCTGGTAGTCTTACAGGCTTTTCTATCGTCATCCAAGAAGGAATCCTACCCCATTCTGGCACTGGTGGACTGTGGGGCCATGGGAATATTCGTAGATCAGGAATGGGTCCTTAAACATCATATTCCTTACGAATCCTGGAACGTCCTGCAACCTGTAGAAGCAATTGATGGAAGACCCCTTTCTTCTGGACCCATAACCCTTCAGACTAAGGACATTGAGCTTGCTATAATCCATCACCGAGAAAGGATAAAGTTTGACATCATAAAATCTGCCCATTACCCAATGGTATTAGGAATGCCCTGGCTACAAAAAACAACCCATACATCAATTGGACAGCTGGTTACCTCAACCTAGGTTGCGAATTTTGCATGTCCCATTGTCTGTTCCAGGATCCTTCACCAACAACATCAGAAGAACGTTCGACAACTCAGCAAGATCCTCTTATGGTCTCCAACATCATCCAGGTTCCTAAAACCTACCAGGAATACGCCGATGCGTTCTCTTCTGCTATTGTCCAAGCCCTACCACCCCATAGGCCTGAGGACTGTGCTATTGAAACCGAACCTTCAGCCGTGATTCCCTTTGGAAGGATGTTTATCCTGTCTGAACCAGAGAAAAAGGCCCTTCGTGAATACCTAGATACTAACCTAAAAAACAGCACCATACGCCCATCCAAGTCTCCGGCTGGAGCCTCATTATTTTTTGTTCCTAAAAAAGACACCAAGGAACTCAGACCTTGTCTTGATTATCAAGGTCTTAATCAGTGCACCCTTAAGGATCGTTTTCCATTACCCTTGATTTCAGATATCCTGGAAGCCGTAAAAGGAGCCGTAATATTCACCAAATTGGATCTCAGGGGTGCTTATCACTTGATTCGTATTAGAGAAGGTGACGAATGGAAGACAGCCTTCAGAACACCCTTTGGTCATTACGAATACTTGGTCATGCCCTTTGGACTCTCTAATGCTCCGGCAATCTTCCAACGCTTTATGGACCGGGTGTTTTCGGATATGCTATTTCTTTTTGTCATCGTCTACTTGGACGATATTTTGATATTCTCTAAGGATCCTCTCAAGCATGATGAACATGTTAAATCAGTGTTACAACGGCTACGTGAACACAAGCTTCTAGCAAAACCCGAGAAATGCCTTTTTCATGTTTCCACTGTTCACTATCTAGGATTCGTCCTTAGCCCAGATGGCATAGGCATGGATCAATCCAAGGTTAAGGCCATACTATCCTGGCCAACTCCGACCTCCGTAAAACAGATCCAATCTTTCCTGGGCTTGGCCAATTTCTATCGGAAGTTTATAGCATCTTTCTCCGAGATTGTTCAACCGATCATCTCCTTGTTGAAGAAAGATACTTCCTATCATTGGACCCCAGCCCAGGAGAAGACCTTCCAACGCCTGAAAACAGAATTTACACAAGCCCCCATCCTGGTTCAACCTGATATAAATCAACCATTCCTAGTGGAAACAGATGCCTCTAACTATGCCATCGGAGCAGTTCTAAAACAGGAACTCGATGAAGGGCTAGAACATCCTATTGCCTATCTTTCACGGACATTGACCTCCAGTGAAACTCATTACTCATTCTTAGAAAAGGAACTTCTAGCCATCCGTCAAGCCTTCACCAAGTGGCGTCATTTACTGCTAGGAGCTAAACATCCTGTCCAGGTCCGGATGGACCATCAAAATCTCCAAGTGTTACAGGCCCTGGAATGCAGGAACAGCCGTCAGGCCCGTTGGGCGTTCTTCTTTGCCCAATACCAGTTCCAGATTCACCATGTTCCGGGAACACAAAACGTAATTGCTGACGCCTTGTCTCGGCGCCCTGACTACGAACCTCCTGATAACCGAACATTTCCCAAGATGTTTCCCCACACAATAATTGTAGCCCAGGCGACCAGCCTCCTTGATGAAGTCTGCATTCAGACTCAATCCTCGGAACTCTGGAAAGATATCTCAGACAATAACCAGTGGAAACTGAAAACCAAAAATGGATACTTGTTCAAAGACAATGCCTTGGTCATCCCAGCAGAAAAACTACAGCAAAGGATAATAAATCTCTATCACGATACTCTTTACTCCGGGCATCGTGGTATTACCAATACCCTCCGATTAATACAAAGGCAATTTTGGTGGCCTGGAGTGAAAGCTGATGTACAAGGGTATATCCAGGCATGCACTGTCTGTAATCAAAACAAACATGACCACAAGAGACCAGCGGGTCTATTGCAGCAACCTCCACTTCCAACAAGGCCTTGGGAATTCATAGCAACAGACTTTATTGTGGAATTACCACCTTCCAGGGGATACACAACCATCATGGTCACCATTGATTTGTTCACCCATGTGGCCCATTTTACACCTTTGTTTAAACTGCCATCCTCGTCAGAACTTGCTGGAATTTTCCTGGAACACATATTCCGACTGCATCGACTTCCTTCCAAGATCATATCAGACAGAGGGCCCCAATACATTTCTCAGTTCTGGAAACATCTTTGACAAATACTAGGAATCCAACACGCTCTTTCCTCAGGATATCATCCCCAAACCAACGGAGCCACAGAGCGCCTAACCCAAACCTTGGAACAATACCTCCGTTGCTTCGCTACCAAGGTCCAGGATGATTGGTCCCTTTTAATACCAGTGGCTGAATTTGCCTATAATAATTCGGACCACTCTGCTATTAAGACCAGTCCTTTTTTCTGTAGCCAAGGATTCCACCCTTCGGTTCTACCTTCTATCCGCCCTCATCCTACACCAGTTCCAACAGTCGATTCCTGGATTGAAATGCTCATTAATGTTCAAAAAGAAGCCAAAGAACAATTAGAAAAGGCCAGGACCCAGACCAAACTGTATGCAGACTCCAAACGAAGACCAAGCCCCTCCTACACAATAGGGGATAAGGTTTGGCTGTCCTCGAAACTGCTACCACGGCATTTGCGACCAAATAAATTGGCTCCTCTATATTATGGGCCATTCCTTATAAAGGAAGTCATCAACCCAGTGGCCTACCGACTCAAGCTTCCAGACTCCTGGAAGAAAATCCACCCAGTCTTTCACACGTCCTTAATGAAGCCATATGTTTAGACTTCTCGAACTAACCTTTGGCCCAAACCAGTACTCATCAATGACCAACTGGAGTATGATGTCTCCAGGATTTGCGATTCTAGATATAGACGTGGCAAACTCCAGTACCTGGTGGAATGGAAAGGATATCCCCCCAGTGAACGCACTTGGGAACCTATCTCAAATCTAAATACCCCCAGGTTACTCAGAAGGTTCCATCTCATACACCCGGGCAAACCCAGTGGAACGAGTTCCGGGAGGAGGCATGCTGTCATGAACCATCGAACTCGCCCCTTCTGGGCCTCCTGGTCCCTCACACGTCGGGCCACTCCATAATACTACCAACATGGCGGCAAGATCAGAACGCTACTCGCCAGTCTTCATGTTCTACGCAGCGTCCTCTATAAAGAAGCCACACCCCCGCGGCCCTGCGCGTCTCAACGCTGCTACTAGCTGTAATCGGAGGTGTGTTCCGAACCTTCTCTAGTGCTACTTGCTATCCCATGGCCCCTGTATTCCCTTCTCCCGACTTCTTCCCTCTTTCCTAACTTCCCGGAATCCCTGCGTCGCTTCCGCTTGCCCCCCTACTCCTTCTTGAATAATCTCGGAGTTTCCCGTGATCCTGGACATCGAAGCTGAACGTAATCTGGAAGCCGAGGACAGCCGAGCGGGCTTATTTAAGTCCCGAACCATACGAAAGAAGAATACACCTAAAGAGGACACCAGACAACATAGACAGGTGAGAAGGGGGGAAACCTGTGACAAATAGAGCCTCTAGCGGTTCCATAATTTCCAAGGGGGAAGCATGAAATAGACAAAGACAGAAGGATTGGGACCGAATGACCCCCCTGGGCACTATTTGCGGTAAGGAAAACCCCTCAGGTCTCTACTGGATTCTCTCCTTTGGAATTGCTTTATGGCAGAGAACCTAGGGATGCCCTGGTCATGCTCTGGGAAACTTGGGAAGAACGAGAAGAGGCACCCATTCCCCTCTCGCAAACCACTACCAGATGGCAGGAGCATATGAGGCTGGTTCGAGATCTAGTCTGTACCGATCTGGAAAAAGCCCAGATTCAACAAAAATCCGCTTACGACAAGAAGGTAAATTTAAGATCATTTTCCATAGGACAAAAAGTACTAGTCCTCTTGACCACCTCAGAAAACAAACTTGTCTCTAAGTGACGCAGGCCTTATTAAATATTGGAATGAATGGGGACCTGTTCTTATAAGGTAGCCCAACCGGAACAGGAGACAGAAGGTCCATCTATATCATGTAAATCTCTTAAAGGAGTGGAAAAGCGAACCCGTCAGTCAACCATGCCACAATACTGTGCTGTTTGGTTCCCGAATAAATAGACAACTTTGAATGAATTCCTTTTGAGCGGTCTATTCAACAACAAGAAGACCTAAAAGATGTAGTCACATCCTTTCCTGATGTATTCTCAGAAAAACCAGGAAGAGTAAAAGGCACCTATCACTATATTAGAACACCTAAGGGAAAAGGGGTTAATCTAAAACCATTTAGACTCCCAGAAGACTGGAAGCAGATAGTGGTTGAGGAAGTAAATAAGATGTTAAGAGCAAATATTATCGAGTCTTTGTCGAGCCCACAGTCCTCCCATATCGTATTGGTCACCAAACCTGACCATTCCTGGATGTTTTGCATAGATTTCCGTCAATGTCTATCCCATGCCACGCATCGAAGACCTAATTGATAAACTCGGAAATGCCACTTTTCTATCCACCCTAGACTTACCAATGGCAGGTGCCAGTATATGGGCCTGATAAGGAAAAGATAGCTTTTGTTACGCTCACCTAGTCTCTGCGGGGGCGTTGGGGCACGGTTGTAGCTGTTATAACTTGATGGTCGTGAAGATTATGGGGCCTCTGTCCACAAGTTCCGCTCGGAAAGATAGAAATAACTTTCTGAGCAATCCTTGAGGCCACAGGTTTTTTGAGTGCCGAAGAACGCCAGGAACCAGGAACACAGGTGACCCCTCGACCGCTGTAAAGCAAGCAATGGGTCAGTACAATGGCAAACAATATACTGAATAACAAGGTACGAAGTATCAAGGGGCTTACCAAGGGTCTGGGGACATGAAGAACAAGATGAAAAATGAAGGTGTTCCGTGGGGCTGCAGAGTGTTGCAAGCAGCAGTGGATAGACGTAGATGGTTGTAGAAATAGGCACTGCAAGACCTGTATGGAAAGGGTACTCCAGCAGGTCCGAAAACATTCCGTTAAGAGTTCCAAGGTCAAAAGCCAGCCAAGTTTGTCATAACCAGGAGGTAATCCAAAGGAGTCCAAAAATACAGCTCCAAGGTCCTGAAACAGCAGAGCAAAACAGTATCCAAGGGCTTGACAGGGGAATCCAAGAAGAACAGTACGTAGTCCAGGTTCAAGATGAGGAGACATGAAGATGCCGAACAGTGCCTGGTTGGGTCAGCTGTGAAGCACTGAATGAGCGTTCCCTCTCCGGTTATAAAGGGGCCTAGGAGTGTCACATGACCCATCACGTGACTGATGATGTAGCACGTTTCCTTGTCACGTGACCCAAGTTTTCAAAACCTGCCGGGTCTTCCTGAGGACGGGACGAAAAAGCCGGCGTCTCCGTCGACTGTCTCTAAGACGCCAGGGCAACTGCCAACGTTGCAATGGATGCATATGACCGTAGCGCGTTAGATGTCCTTGTGTGCGCCGCTGCCGTGCTGCTTGAGGGAGTGAGGGCATGGAAGGCAGATCAGAACCTGAGATGGAGGGCTTAGTGACTGCACGGGTGTTCGTGTGCGTAAGGTGACCAGTGGATGGTGTAACAGAGCCCCCCCCAAAGGCCCACGACCCCGTGGGCAAGCAGGGAAATCTCAATGAAACTGAGCCACCAAACGAGGGGCATGCATATCCTGCGCAGGAACCCAAGAGCGCTCCTCAGGACCGTAACCCAGCCAATCCACGAGATACTGGAGCTGCCTCCTGAAGAAACGAGAGCCCAGAATACCCCCAAACTCATAATCATCAGGGTCATCCAATGACACGGGTGCAGGACGAGAGACCAGGCGCGTAGGACCAGAGCATGGTTTCAGGTGGGAAGTATGAAAAACTGGATGGAGCTTCCAGGTCAAAGGAAGGGATAGGCGATAAGCCACAGGACTCAGGACGCCAGACACCCGAAAAGGACCAACAAATTTGGGAAGCAATTTGCGACAGCCAGGCAAGTGTAGATAACGGGACGACAGCCAAACTCGATCCCCCACACAATAAACAGGAGCAGCAACCTGTTTCTTATCGGCTGAAGCTTTCATGGCCAACTGAGCTTCCTGCAGATGGGCAAGAGTCTGGGCACGAACCATGGCCACGTCGCGAATACAAGATGAGGCAGCAGGAGCACAAGAGGATGCATAATCGGGAATGGGCAATGTACGGGGGTGTTGGCCATAAAGACAGTAGAACGGAGAAAAGCCAGTAGAAGAGTGCAAGGAGCTGTTATGGGCGAATTCAGAAAGATGTAGCAGGTGTACCCATGATTTCTGATGTTGTAGTGAAAGACAACGTAAATATTGTTCCATGGCCTGATTTACCCTTTCTGTTTGGCCGTTGGTTTCCGGATGGTAAGCAGAGGAAAATTGTGCATCAATACCCAATAATTTAGTGAGCGTACGCCAGAAACGGGATGTGAATTGTGAACCTCTGAAAGAAACCAAGACCGTGGGGAGCCCAAATAAACAAAAAATGTACTTGAAAAACAGATTTGCCAATGTAGGTGCAGAGGGTATACCAGAACAAGGAATAAAGCGAGTCATCTTTGTGTAGGCATCTACTACAACCCATACTGTATCATAACCCTGTGAACGAGGGAGATCAGTAACAAAATCCATTGTAAGGGTATGCCAAGTCTGGGGGGAATCTGCAAGGGCTGTAGAAGACCCAAAGGGCGGCCTCTACAGGACTTACACTGGGCACACACTGAGCAGGTGTTGACATAATTCTCAACGTCACGCCGCATCGAAGGCCACCAGCACCAGCGTTTAAGTAGATCCAGAGTACGCTGTTGTCCTGGGTAGCCATGGATGGCAGCATCATGAGACCATTCCATAGCTAGATTTCGTGTGTCACTAGAGGGTAGGAACAACCTGTTGTGGACAAAAGGTAGACCATCATGATAAACGGGATCCCATTCTGCTAACTGTTTTGGATGTTGGGAAACCCATAAGCGTATGGTTGTCAATAGGGAAGGCGAAGGAGTACATAGACAAACTACATGCCCGTGGTCAAGCACCGTTTCTGGGAAGACTGGAAGTGACACCCCTCCAGGAGAGTGGGATAGAGCATCTGCTTTACCATGAGACAGACCAGGACGATGTTTCACGGCAAAGTCATAGGCTGCGAAGAATAAGTGCCAACGCACCTGACGACTGTTGACGCACTTGAGAGATGCGAGGTCCTGCAAATTCCTATGATCAGTAAAAACTGTGACTTGGTGTTTGGCCCCCATCAACTGGTGTCTCCATACCTGAAATGCGTCTTTAATCGCCAGGCGTTCCTTTTCGGTAACTGTATAATGGGACTCAGTAGATGTAAACTTGCGTGAATGATAAGCTACTGGGTGTAATTGACCAGAGGTTGGGCAAGGTTGTGACAATACCGCTCCCAATGCAAAGGATGATGCGTCTGCCTCGACAACGAATGGCAACTCCGGATCCGGGTGCTGTAGGACCGGAACTGAGGTAAACGCACATTTCAAAGACTCGAAAGAGGCTTGATGTTCGGGGGTCCAGATAAATGGGACACGTGGACTGGTCAATTTAGTTAATGGTGCCACTATAGTAGAAAAACCAGGGATGAACCGTCTATAAAAATTGGCAAAGCCCAGGAAAGACTGTAAAGACTTCAAGTTTACCGGGACAGGCCATTCCAAAATGGATCGTACTTTAGACTGATTCATAGTCAACCCATCTGGTGAAATGTGAAAACCCAGAAATTCTACTTCTTTGGTATGAAACTGGCACTTCTCAGGTTTGGCAAATAACACATTCTTGCGCAAACGGGATAGGACTTCTTGGACGTGAAGAATGTGTTCATCTAAAGAGGAGGAAAACATCAGAATGTCGTCCAAATAGACCACCACATAATTGTCCAGAATGTCCCCAAAGACCTCATTCATAAACCACTGGAAGGTGGCAGGTGCGTTGCACAAACCGAAGGGCATTACTAGGTATTCAAATAAACCCCGTCGGGTGCAAAACGCCGCCTTCCACTCATCCCCTTTGCGGACACGTATCAAATTGTATGCTCCCCGAAGATCTAATTTGGTGTAGATAGAGGCGTGTGTTAGTCTATCCAAAAGTGGAGAGATGAGAGGTATGGGGTATCTATCTTTGATAGTGATGGCGTTCAAACGTCTGTAGTCTACACAGGGGCGAAGATCCCCCTCTTTCTTTGGAACGAAGAAGATGGGGCATGCAGCAGGCGAGGAGGAGGGCCGAATGTGGTCTAAACGTAACGCCTCCTGCAAGTATTCTTTGAAGGCTTTATCCTCTACTGCTGATAAGGAATAGATTCGGCCCTTGGGGATCTGAGCGTCAGGGACCAGATCTATGGGGCAATCGTAGGGTCTGTGTGGAGGTACACTCTCTGCGGTGCCCTTGTCGAAGACTGACAAAAACTCGTGATAAACTGGAGGTATGTTGGAAAAGACAGCACCAACCATGTGCGAAGTGGAAGAGTGATGTTCATCAGTTTCGGATAGGGTCAGATGTGCTACTGCACCCAACGCTGCAGCAGGTGTATCGATTACCTCCTCTCTCTCGATAAGACAAAAATGTTGACAAATTTCGGATTCAAAACATACCTGGCCAGTACCCCAATTGATTAGCAGATTATGTTTTTTTAACCAAGGGATGCCGAGAATGATACCAAATTGAGGGGTGGTTATGAGGTCAAAGGCAAGTGTTTCCCTATGTGTTTCCTGAATGACTACTTCCATTGGAGCAGTCGGTTGTCGAATAGGTCCAGAAGCAAGGGAAGTCCCGTCCACAGCCTGTACAGGCTCAGGAAACTCCTTGGTAACTAGTGGAAGGTTCAAGGCATAAGCCATTTGTATGTCGATAAAGCAGCCAGAGGCCCCGGAATCAATGATAATCTGATCGGGGTGCATTGTGTCAGGAGTCGGCTTTAATATGGAGTGGACTGTGACAAATCTAATAGGCCCAAATGCCGGAGGAGAACAAGAGGGGGACTGTGGAGAACTCGTCCTGGCCCCCATATTCAAGGACGTGCAGTCGGAAAACCCGGATTCTTTTGCTTTGGACGGCGTGGACAAGTCTTGACATAATGGTCATTAAGTCCGGAAGAAAAAAGCAAGCATTGTCGGTTCTCTGCCTTTCTCGTTCTGTCATAGTTATAGGGCTACGTATTCCACCCACTTGCATGGATTCACTGGCTACATCAGGAGAGACCGATAACTGTGTACCTGAGAATCTGACTTCTGCCTTGCGCTCGGTGCATCGAGCATCTAACTGAAGTGTTAGATCAACCAGATCAGAGTACTGAGTTGGAAGCGACGGCACCACTGACAAAGCGTCCTTAATGGAGCCACTTAGACCTCTGTAAAACACTACAGCCTTCTTGCTTTCGGGCCAGGATGTTTCTGCCGCTAACTGATTGAATCGTATTATGTATTCTGTGAAGGTGCTTTTTCCCTGAGTGAGGTCTAGTAATTCCAAATCTCTGGATTGAGCTTTGTATCTAGTGTCAAAAACCTTAGAAATTTCAGTCACTAGTAGATCAAAATCATAAAGGGCTGGATGATTGTTTTCAAGTAACGGGTTGGCCCATGTGGCGGCGACGCAAGACAAATAGGACAGCAAAAACGCAGCCTTGGCAGGTGCATCAGGGAACGCTGAAGGTCTACAAAGGAAATGTAATTTACATTGATTCAAAAATGTACGGAATTTCCTGGGGTCTCCCTGGAATCTCTCAGGGGGTGCTAAAGGAAAAGGAGTGGGAGCAATTACTGGTGTAATGATGGAAGGGCTGGAAGGAGTGGCAGAAGGACCAGGGGTTGGAGGTGTGGAGTCCCCAAATTCGGAATCAGAAGGTAGGGGATGGCGAGCACTCTGAAGGGAGTCAAGGCGGAGGTGTAACGCCATGGTGGCTGCGACCATATCGGCTCTCAAGGTAGTAACTGCTTGCAGTAGAGCGGCCACGGGGTCCCCAGCCGATGCCTCCATAATCTGAACGACCTGTCGGCTTCACAGTCTGTTATGACTTGATGGTCGTGAAGATTATGGGGCCTCTATCCACAAGTTCCGCTCAGAAAGGTACAAATAACTTCCTGAGCAATCCTTCAGGCCACAGGTTTTTTGAGTGCCGAAGAACGCCAGGGACCAGGAACACCGGTGACCCCTCGACCGCTGTAAAGCAAGCAATGGGTCAGTACAATGGCAAACAATATACTGAATAGTGAGGTAACAAATATCAAGGGGCTTACCAAGGGCCTGGGGACAGGAAGAACAAGGATGAAAATGGAGGTGTTCCGTGTGGCTGCAGAGTGTAGCAAGCGGCAGCGGTGAGGCGTAGATTGTTGTAGAAATAGGCACTGCAAAACCTGCATGGAGATGGTACTCCAAAAGGTAACAGAAGAGGAAAATCCGAAAACAGTCCGTTAAGAGTTCCAAGGTCAAAAGCCAGCCAAGTTTGTTGTAACCAGGGGGTAATCCAAAGGAATCCAAGAATACAGTTCAAAGGTCCTGAAACAGCAGAGCAAAACAATATCCAAGGGCTTGACAGAGGAATCCAAGAAGATCAGTCCGTAGTCCAGGTTCAAGATGCAGAGACAGGAAGACGCCGAACAGTGCCTGATTGGGTCAGCTGTGAAGCACTAAATGAGCGTTCCCTCTCTGGTTTTAAAGGGGCCTAGGAGTGTCATATAACCCATCACGTGACCGATGATGTAGCATGTTTCTTTGTCACATGTCCCAAGTTTCCAAAACGCCGCTGCCGGGTCTTCCTGAGGGCGTGACGAAGCAAAGGAAAAAGCTGGTGTCTCAGTCGACTGTCTCCAAGATGCCAGGGCAGCTGCCAACGTTGCAATGGGTGAATATGACCATAGCGCGTTAAATGCCCTTGTATGCGCCGCTGCTGTGCTGCTTGAGGGAGTGAGGACATGAGATCAGAAGAGGAAGGCAGAACAGGACCTGAGATGGAGGGCTTAGTGACTGCACGGGTATTCGTGTGCGTAAGGTGACCAGTGGATGGTGTAACAACGATAACCCCACACTCTAAAGTCAGATGCATCCTTTTTAATGCCCGCTCTGTAGCAAAAAACAGACATAGCCTCTGACCTCCTCTCCTCTGACAATCCCGACCTAGTCTTTATCACAGAAACCTGTTGCTCATGAACCCCCCCCCCCGAATACTCCCTCATCCCACTCAACAGACCCTCTAGAGGAGGCGGAGTGGCAGTCGTTTTCAAATCTCACTTCTCCGTCTCACTCGTCCACTCCCAGACATGCATGCCCTTCCTGCGAATCCCTCCTTGTTAAACTCTCATTGCCCCCAATGTTCTCCCATAGCTTCCTAATCCTCTACAGACCCCCCGTTTATGACAGACATTTCACAACCAACCTCTGTGACTCTATAGCCACCATCCAAGTAAACCACCCCTCTCTGACTCTTCTAAGAGATTTTAATATCTGGCTAGACATTCCGACCAACCCCATGACACACTCACTGGTCGACTGCCTTGATGCGCTTAACCTCTCCCTTCACATGAACGGCCCAACTCATTCTAAAGGACACACCCTTGATGCCATTTTCAGCTCCCATAACCAGATACACCTAACCCCCCTACCCCCATACCTCTCATCTGGTCTGATCACTTCGTCGTCCCTTTCTCCATCCGCTCCCCTGCCCCCATGCCCAGCCCTGAACCAAACCAGCCGCCCCCATCCACCGCAAATGCTGGAAGAAACTAAAGATCCTCCCTGATCTAGCTGAAGCCCTGCTTCACAGACAGCCCCCCCCTGACAGCCATCCCCCGGGTTGAACCCTTAACCATCGACTGCTTCGACTCATGGCTCAATAACTCATAATTCTGCTGACCCCCTCTTGCCGCTCTTCCTTATGCCTTGGTCCTTATCCCAAATGGTTTACTCCTGAGCTGAAGACTGTGAAACAACTAAATAAATCCCTGGAACGCAAATGGCAGAAAAGAACAACCATTCTGAGTAGATCCACCTTCGCCTGAAACAACTAAATAAAAGATTGTGAAACAACTAAATAAATCCCTGGAATGCAAATGGCGGAAAAGAACAACCATTCTGAGTAGATCCACCTTTGCCTTGCACCATCGCCACTATAAAGCTGAAATCGAAAGGCCAAAAAAGCCCACTACAATAACTGTGGAACCCCCAGCAAGGAACTCCACAAAATAATTTCTGAGTTTGTCAACCCAACCTGTACCTCAGCCCAATCTACCCCATCTCAACCACTCTGCGACTCGCTCTCGCCCCACTTCTACACCACCGCTCTCGACAGAACGACTTCTCTTAACAACAAACTGGCCCTCCTCTCACCAGCACATAATCCATCTGTCCTACTGCATACCACCGCAACAACAACTCCACCTACCTTCGGCTCCTTCAAAACTATCTCCAGAGATGAATTTCTGGACCTTCTCTCTGCTCGAAACCCTCCGGCTTCCCCCTTAGCCCCTGCCCTGCCTCAGTCCTCAAAGAAATATTCTCATCCACCTGTACGCAAGAACCATCCTTAACGACTCCCTCAGCTCTGGAATCTTCCCGATGCCTTCAAAATTACACATGTCAAACCGCTTCTAAAAAATAAAAAAAACTCACTCGACCCCAAAAACTACCGCCCCATCTCAAATACCAGATTACTTGCAAAACTCATCGATCGAACCGTATACTCCCAACTAAGCGCCTATGTTCAAGCCAACAGCCTCCTGAACCTAGCCCAATCAGGCTTCAGACCACGACATGGAACCAAAACGACTCTGGCCTCAATCTGGGGCGATCTTAAGATCACTGCTGACTCTGCAGGATGCACCGCTCTAATCCTTCTGGACCTATCTGTCGCGTTCGATACAATTAACCACTCAATCCTACTTGACCAACTCCACACCCTAGACATCTGTGGAACTGCTCTCAAATGGATTGCTTCCTTCCTCAACAACAGGAAACAAATAACCCTCTTCTCCACTTTTGCCTCGGCCACTCACCCAGTCAGTACCGGAGTACCATAAGGAGCATGCCTATCAGACCTCCTATTCAACCTCTATATGTCCACCCTCCCTGGAATCATCCGCCTGCACAATATCCTGTGCTACAACTACGCCGATGATACACAAATCATCCTGAAACTCAACTGAGACCCCAACTCCCAGCCCGACCTTCCTGCCTGCCTCCTTGACATCGACCGTTGGATGACTACAAACCACCTGCTCCTAAACCCCACTAAAACCAAAATTATGGTGTGCGGCAACACTGAGCTTCTCCCCGACCCTCTACCTTGGCCCCCATCCATGGGCCAACCACCCACTGCCTCTCTCAGAGTAAAAAACCTTGGATGCACTATGGACTCTGACCTAACCCTCTCTCGTCAAATCAACAACGTATCCAAGTCTTGTCATTACCATCTCAAAATTCTCAGACGCATTTTTCCGTACCACTCCTTCCCTAATAGACTTGCTGCTGTCCGGTCCATTGTCATGTCATGGCTAAACTATGCTAACTCCCTCTACCTCAGAGTCCGGGCCTACCACCTTATTAAACAAAGAGCGCAAAACGCTGCTGCCAAAATGCTACTAGCACTGGGCCCAAGAGACCACACTTCTCCAGCTCTCAGAACGCTTCACTGGTTCCCAGTTGGACGTAGGGCCACTTTCAAGACCCTGTGCATCACTCATCGTGCAGTGCACAAGACTGGCCCTCTATACCTGCAAGAGAAGCTAAAACCTTACCTCCCACCCTGCACCCTAAGATCAAGCTCTGCCCTCCTGTTAGTGGTCCCAACCACCAACTCGGTCAGGATCGGAGGATCCTTGTTCTCAGCCTTGGGCCACACTCTATAGCGCTCGCTTCTACCTCACATCCGACACACCGAAGACTATCTTTCATTCCGCAAATTACTAAAAACATGGCTCTTCCCATAACACCAATGACTAAGATGTGCCTGAATCCCCCAGAACACAAAGAGACTATTCTTCCTGGTGTTAAAAAATCCTCCGATCCTACCCACAGGATAGGATATGATGGAATGGATGGAGCGGATTGAGGGGACGGATGACGTGGATGGGATGGGATGGGATGGATGAGATGGATGGAGTGGACGGAATGACGCAGTGGATAGAGTGGATGGAACGGGCATAGCGGACATGGAAGGGGTGGAATGGACGTGCAACCGATAAGAGTAGATAAAACAGATGGAGTGGATGAAAGGGACAGAGTGGATGAAAGGGATGGAGCGAACAGGTTAGAGTGGATGGAATTGACTGAAACGGACAGAGTGGATGGAATCGATGGAACGGATGGAGTAGATGGAAAGGATGGAACAGATGAAGTGGATGGATGAGAGGATGGAGGGATGAATAGAATAGATGGATGGGATGGATGAAGTAGGACGGGGTGGATGAAATGAAGGGACGGGGTGGATGTGACAGATGGAGTAGACGGAATAACGCAGTGGATGGATCGGGTAGAGTGAATGGAACGGGAAGAATGGACATGGAACAGGTGGAATGAACATGGAACCGATAGAAAGGTTGCAATGGACAGAGTGGTTGAAACGGACAGAGTGGATGAAACAGATGGAGCGGATGAAGTGGACAGAACGGATGGAACGAATGTTGCGGATGGAGCGGACGGATTGGACATAACGGATGGAACGAAAGTTGCGGATGGAGTGGATAGAACTGACAGTGGATGGAGCGGATGGAATGGACAGCGTGGACGTTACCGGACGGCGTAGACGTCGCAGGTGGTGTTGATGTCGTGGATCGTACTGGTGTTGCAGACGTAACGGATGTTGCGAATGGAGGCAACACTAGTTCCCCTTGTGGTTGCCATATACCTGTATCCCCTATATATGCTATCCTCTTGTATCCATATATAATATATATATTTATATATATATATATACGCACACACATATACATACACACACACCTATATCCACCCTGCTGCTATATATCTGTATGTCGCTACGTACGTCCCCACCGTCCTGCTCACGTGCCTGTCTCAGGCGCTTTTACTGATGACCACCATATCTCTACTATACATCATCATTCAACTAGAACACAGCTATACCCCTGTTTATTCGGCCTAGCTGTTCACATACGAACACTACTCCATAAACACTTCATCACCCTAATAAAACGCAGCTAACTGAGCACATTCCGGCTAGTTGTTCGCATAGGCGATCCTCAGGCCTCACGCAGCCAGAACCCAGTCTGGGTGTCCACACACCAGACTGAACACATCCAACGGATTCCCTCAGCACCACACCTATCGTTAGGAAGCAGCTATCCTCCAACAACTCCACCAGCTGCACACATATCCGGTGCACCCACGCACCATAAGACACTCTCTCTCCACTGACTTGAACTACGGTTCCCGAGGGCATTCAACCTACCAGCGCTTTGAGATCATACCAGTGATACATAAGGCGCTATATAAATGCCAAATAACATAACATAATATCACTGATGTCATTATGTGTACAAATAAATCCTTCGGCCCACACACACTCTTTGCTGCCCAGTGCCCCGCAAATCCTAGGGCGCCCTGCCTAGTGACACCTTCGTTCTCAGACAATGATGAGGATGATGAAGGAGAGGCCACGCCTAGTCTTTACCCCTGTGATCCCTCTCTTTCTTGTGCCCGTCTCCACCTCAAAACCCACTCTGATCAATCTCTGCATCCTTTCCTTTGATTTAGAAAGAAAAACCTTGCGTCTGTACTGCCTTCTGATGGAGGGGCATATGACACGCGAAACGGGGCTGGTGGACTCCTTACCTTCTGTACCAACTTATCAGGTGACCTGGCGGTGACAGGACACTACACGGTCGCCCAGGGGAGGCCCCTCCTGGAATTCCGCCAGTCCCGGCTCAGCATGGCTCTCCCTTCATAGCGAGGGACCTTACTACTCCCTCCTCATTCTACTGTCCCTGCACGCCCAAACAGGGGGTGCGGGGCAAAAATCCTCCACGCCTGGCACTCTGGCAGCCAACCCGGTACTGAAACTCTGAAGGGCTAGGCTAGAATGCCCTTCCGAAGCTCATACTTGCCAACCCTACAGATTTAAGCAGTAGTCTACTGCTTTTGAAGCAGCCCTACCGCCTACAGATTTCAGTGACAGATCCTACAGCTTTTTACAGTGGCAAGTAATTTGTGATTCTAAGGCAGACTGCTTGAGACCAGCCCAGGACAAAGCATGCAACGCATTAATTAGTCGGTCTGTACAGTGGACTGGTAGGTGATTACTTTGACTGGGCTCAGACCAATCCATTGAGATGTCAGCTACCTGACTCTCTCCTGCACTCTTGCCAGTACAACCCTTAGGTGACCGAGCAGTGAAAGCAAGTGGCAGGGTGTAACACCATCACACAGCATCTGCCGACAATTTGGTCTTAGCATTCAGAATTTAAAATGTTTAACATTTCAACATCTTTCCATGTTCTGCTGTTTGTCTGTTTTGTATTTTCCTGTGATGTCATTGTTATGGGAATTATTATTTTTCAAACTTGAAAAATCCTACATCTTTTTGGTCACAGAATGTTGGCAAGTATGGAAGCTGGGCAGAAGGAAAGACACACAACAGGATGTTGCATGGTGAAGTGCCCACTAATCTGTCTGGAAGCCTTCATAAAGTAGAATAATTACTGGAACGAGGAGGAAAGACGGAGGTAATTGGGATAATGGGGCTGCCGTGGAGTCTCGGTGACTACTAGATAAGTACTGTGACGAAGAAGCGTAGGCTAAAATTAGTGAAGATTACCGGCAAGTTATCGGCGCATCACTCATAGCAACGTGCAGATATTAATTTCAGCTGAAGGAATTGACGAACTGAATTTCCACATATGTGAAAGCGAGATGCGGGTCCTCTTTCCCTAAAAATAAAGTTACATTTTAGAAGTTCTATCAACGCAATTAGCATCAAGAAGTACTTGCGAAGATACTTTGATACCTTGGTAAGGACAAATTCAAACTATGCATCCCTGTCTGCCATCATATTTTTTTGCATATTTTTCTGTTGTACCGATTTCAACACTGAACAGCACCATGGAAGTTGGAACAGGGGGCTGCTGGGTAAGATTATTCACCTAATAGCGGCCCGGTCAGTGCTGCGCCGGGTAATTGGCTGAAGATCTTCCTTTCCTCCGCTAGTGCGGGTTATTTGAGCATTCCGAGCTCTGATTGGTGTACGCAGGGCAGCCAATTGGATCAAAGGAAACACCATTGGCCGTAAAAAGGAAAGCAAGATATACGGGAGTGAAAGAAACGAAAGAAAGGAGTTTAACTAATTGGTGTACGATTGTCCTGTAACTGCATCTTACAAAGCCACAAGAGGGAAACTGGATTGGGTACCAGGTCTGGTGAATAGTTGTGGAGTAAAGTATAACTACATAAAGTGCACTTCCGTTGAAGGTGGATAAGAACGGAGCGAGTGGAAGAGTTAAAACAAGATTGCTCAGTCTCCTGCAGATCTACAGTCATTGGACAGGTGTACTTTTTAAGGTAAGGTAAAATGGAATGGACGAAGGGAAATGGTTTGATGACAAGACTCAGGCCAGGGGTTTTAAGTGTCTATCGGTACCACTAAGTAAAGGGACTGACAGAGGTTGATAAAGAGGTCGCATCTGTGGAGTAGATAGTGGAGCGAGAGTAAAATGTGGCGGAAAGATCTATTCACAGGCACCTCCTCTCCAGAGTCTAGAGACATCAGCGTACCAAACATAAAAACGAAGAGAGAATATGAATGATTCGCAAGAAGAGAGAATGTGTATAAGCGCATAATAAATAAACAGTCAATGTTAAGTAAGATGGGGATGGTGGGTTGTGTTAGGTAAGCTAAACCAAGTCAGCTTAGCGTACCTGCAAGCAAAAAGCCCAATTCTCTTTTTATAGGCAGTGGTCAAGTTTTAAAAGTTGCTACGGTGCACTTCCATGTACAAAGAAATGGTATGGTTGGAGCAACTGTAGTAGGAGGTGTGGCTAGATCAAGCAAAACATTCTCTCTGGCGTGGCAGCAAAGTACAGTATATTATATATCCCACAACACCCATGTTTGATTGCAACGAATATTATCTGAGACGAGATGCAACGTAAAAAGCACATTTTGCACAGATTGACAGGCACGAAATGTCAGTTTTGCACCTTGCACTGCAACTGTAATTACTGCTCTAGTGGTTTGGTGCAAATGTTGAAAAACCTTCCTGCACTGGTTTAAAATTGCACAGCACCTTTGCAGGGCATGCATCTGGAAACCTCCGTTTTCTTCATGGTGTCGTCTGCTAATTTCAGAATGGTGCGGCATTAGACAAAGTGGTTTCCAGTGAACTCACTGTGCTTGCTTCAAGAGTACGTTCTTACGTTACTTTTTCAAAATGACAGTATAACAAGTATCTGTAATGCTTTCTTTTTTTTAAAAAAAAGTATAGAAGCGATGGAACTTAAACTAAAGAGTAGAGGAGCGCTTCTGCCAGACACTTCTCCCTGTAATAGGGATTTCCCACTTTAGCCAATGCTATTCAAGCAATGTGTTTTCCTTTAGTACACATTTAGATATGAATATTCCTTGTCCACTTAATTGTGGTTCACATTCGACACCTGCTAAATATTCCACTAATATGGAAAGGATAGAAAAGAGGAAACGTACTGTCTAGACAAATCTTCTGTGGTTCACAGACTGCAGTGCCGGAACTCTTGCTGCAGGCTACACCTCAGCCACTCTAGTATTGAAAATCACAGGTGCAAACACTGTTGCCTAATTGCAGCTCTGTTATCTGCTGAGCCGGTTTATCAGTGAGAAAACCAGGAGCACACAAACATAATAGTAATACAGATGGTGTAGCAAGTGGTATAAGAATATAAAAATAGTGATGTGTCTTAAGGATGATGTATTGTCTCGGCCATCTTGCAGTGATGGCTCCACCCTACTGGGATATACATTCTTTTACTGGGCCAGCCAGCATATGCAGGATCAGAATATTCCAACAATACTGGCCACCTGATCTAAATGAAGTGTTATCAAAAATGTACCCAGCACCCATTCTTAACAAAATTCTTTCTGAAGTTGGGAGCACGTTTATTCTGCACCCCTCTATCGAGACAATAGTCCACAACACCATTACAATTGGGGCTCCCAGTGTTTGACATCTGTCTGTACCCACATTTGTTTTTATGGACTAAAATTAAATAGTTTTTTTTTTTTAAATCAAATGTTTACGCAAGCACTTTTGTTTCATTTTCAAATTCAGTATACAGAGGGGCATTACTTTTTGTATTATACTATGTTTTTGCATAGTAATTTAAAGGGATTTCTACCACTCCTAACCACTAGCTAATGGTTGTTGTCATTACCAAATTCAACTAGAAACCAACAGTGTACCTCAGTCATACACAAAGGTCTGATGCTATTTGTTAGAATAAAAAAACACTTGGATGACACAAAGCTGATGTATTTATTTTTATACTCCTTAAGATTACGCTGTTGAACAAAAACACACTGGGCACAAATCTGCATTCAACAACACTTGAGGTTTTGCTCCCTCTCTCCAACTAAAATGCCCTCCCTTATGTCACCTCGAGCCAAGCAGCTGCTAAAATGGTAGCCGTTGTTGTACACAAGAGCACTTTAAATTGCATTACACAAGCTCAGCCCCCAAAAGCAAATCATCATAGTTTTACTTTTTTGGGAAAACAGACCCACTATTAATTCAATCCCCCCTGGACATAAAATAAAACCTTCGCATACTTAAGAAAAATGTAGAGATTGGTAAATCATGTTTTAAGTGTTTCAGAAATTCTTTATTTACAAAATATTTAAAAAGTGCATTTTTGTTGGTCTAAAGGTTAAATGTAAATTCGTTACAAACATCTCATCTACAGATATTCTCAAGTTTTAAAAAAATGTATTTATTATTGTGTATTAGCCAAAAAAGAAACCTTGACTTTTTACACATAATATAACTCAAATTTTAAAATACAAAACAATTGATTAAAATACAATAACATTTAGAAATAAAAGAGGATTTTCTAATAACAGACCTGGTCAAAAAGGATAAGAAGGAAAAGAGAAAGGTCTCCATAGCTTTTCAGTTATCACATTAAAATCCATTTTGCTTTTTTCAGTTCAGTTCTTTAAGGAAACCGATTACCTCAGCCGTAAGCAACACTTCATTTCCTGATGACAGACTTTGCCAAAACATAGCAGAATCAAGAGACGGAGCATCATGTATAAATCTTGCATCATGCATACATCTTAGAAATCTTTGAGCTCTCTGGTTCAATGTCCCTGTACACCTAGACAGAAGATGGTAGGCTGACTGAATTTCCATTCCAACACATTTATCGCATATGTTCAATGGATATTTTTCTTTCTCTCTAATGTGCTGAATTTCCAAGGTTAATAGTGTTTAGTCTGAATCTTAAGAATTCTGTCCACATTCCAGGGTCAGTGGATTTCTTTAGATATTGAAACTGGCGGCTTTGGAAGAAGTGGAAGCTGCGCCCGCCCTAGCGGGTTCCATCACGTATTGTTTTGAGCGTGCTGTGCAGGTCTAGTTGTCGCTGCAGCGTTCCTGACCTCGGTATTTAAGCCTTTTCACTTCCGGGGTCAGGTGCGTTGCAACGTACAGTGTTTTCGTCCTGTTCCTGCGCCGCTGACATTTTTCTGTGTAGCAGCCTTTTCCCTTCCGTAATCTTTGTTTCACTCCTTCTTCCCTTTCTTTCGCTCCGAATCTTCATCTGGTTTTTCTCCTCGCCTTCTTTTCCTCTCCTCCTTTGTCGGTTCCGTTCCCGTCTAAACACCCTTCCTCCCTTCCGTCTTGAGCCTTTCCTTCTATTCTTTTTCCGTCTTTTCTAGTCTGCTCCCTGTATGGGTTCTCCACTCTTGTTCCTCCTCTTTACCTCCCTCTTTTCTATCGGTGATATCCCGGAGTAACGACTTCAGCCTGTCTTGTGGATTGCCTCGTCCAGCCCTTTTCTGCTAAATCTGTATCAGAGTTACCTCCCGTTGATTCCCGTGTACCGACCTGCCTGCCATTTGGATTGCCTCGCTTAGTCCTCTTCTGTATATTGTTCCGGAACTTTCATTGATCTGGTTCTTACCCGATTGTTCCTGGAATTTCCTCGATAACTGGACCGTGTTCATCCGATTCCTCTCCTTCTACAGCAGCCTCCGGAAGGTGTAACTAATACCTCACTACGCTTGAAGATCTTAATCTTCCAGGGTTTTTTGTGCCTTTGGCTTTTTCCCCATATAACTGCGCCCGAGGAGGGTTGCCACAGATCACCCAAAGGGTGTCACTGTGGCGTCCTACCTTGGTCGTCCCTATCTTCAAAAAAAAGGGGTGAAGGCTCGAACTAAGGACAATCCTACGCTAACTCAACGCCGGAGACTTCAAGGTGAGGAGGAAGGGGAAGAAGGGGAATCTGGGGTATCACAGGAAGAAGAGGAGTTTACTGACCTTCCTGACAGATATGCTGGCAGGAAGGACCTAGGTTTATCTGTTCGTGTCAGAGACGGTGATAACTTAGCCAATCTCATTTTCCTATAGTCCTTATCCAGTCCATACGTTTCATTGCTTCCTTGTTTTTAGAGGGTGTTGTAACAAGATGTCAATAGTACTGTCTGATTGGGATAATATCTCATTACATTTTGATCTCAATTTATTCAGTAACACATTATTCAAACTATACATCAATGTTTTCACCTCCTCATATAAAGACGATTTTGGAGGTTCTAAGATTGACCTGTACATAGAAACCCATTTCCATTCCATCCATGCTACCAATGAAGTGAGACCCATTTCATATCTTATACAAGCAATAGATATGCAGTTTGGAAGTGCAAGAGTTCTTCTCCAGATTTTACCTTCAACTTTATCCCAGTCAATATCAAAAGCCTGGAAGTTAGAATCCAACCCAAAGATAATGATCAGTACCACCTTTCCGTTGTAAAATTTCAGGACATGGAGAATAGAGAACATACAATATTGCGAGTATATCCTTTTCATTTGGGAGCCTAGATTCATTATTTTTAAATCAATGGTCGAAAGTAGATGGGCTTTGGTTGGGAAGCTGTGATTTGAGACCCCAAATAAGTGACTTCTTTAGAGGTAAGAATTGGTGATTTATCGATTTGCCAATGAAAAGATAAAAATGTTCTTAGCGAATGCTTGAATATGATTATTTTTGATTTATTCACATTTATTAAATCGTTCGCTAATGCATATTCAGATATAGCGGTTAATAAACGCTGTAGTCCAACTTGTGTGTAATCTAAGACTACAATGTCATCCGCATAAGCCAATCAATTTATTTTCATATTGCCAACCTTGGCACTATCCAGGCCATCGCTTTCAACCATTGAAACAAATCTGATAGATACAGGATGAATAGAAAAGAAGCAATCCAGCATCCTTGACGAACACCTCTTCTGTTGTCAATGGGCTGGGACAGGATCCCTGATCTAGAAATTCTTACTCTTAGGGAAGACCTTTGGTGAAGTTCTATTAGGATGGACAATAGATTATCTGGGAGGCCCCAATTCTACTGCTGTTTCCATAGCTGATTTCTGTTAATAGTATCGAAGGCCTAGAAAAGCTCTACCCAGGCTCCGAAAAGAGGGGTCCCGCCCATCACAAGGGACTTTGTGCTAAAACAACTTAGAATAAGCCGCCCATCACAAGGGACTTTGTGCTAAAACAACTTAGAATAAGCCGCCCATCACAAGGGACTTTGTGCTAAAACAACTAAGAATAAGAGTGTTCAATGAGGGCGATAGTCTCCTCCTAAAACCTGTCTGTTGTTCAGGTGTTATTCCTTTATTCTCAGCCCATTTCTCAAACTCACCCAATATTAGATCTGAGAAGACTTTACCATCGGCATCTAGAAGTGAAATGGGTCTATAATTGGATGCTGCCAAACAATCCCCTTTTTTTTTATAAATGGGGATTATAATGGATTTTCCCATGACTCAGGGATTTTTTTTAGTGGCGATTATGTTATCAAATAAGATTTTTAAGACTCTAGCCCAGAGGGTCGGATTCAACTTCAGAATTGCATTGCTGAGTCCATTTAGACCCGCCGCCCTAGATGCAGAAGATTATTTTTTTTATCAGGGTTTCAGCGTCATCATCTGTATAGTTTAAGAACCAATTTTGAGTTTTTCTATTTTAGGTTCTTGAATATCAGAGGGTCCATAGACCTTGGAAAAATTATCTATCCAAGTCTGCTCCTGAATTAAGGAATCTTGCAAATGATTACTAGAAGTCTTCATTGAGCCAACAATAGTCCAGAATTTCTCAGACAAATAGCTTTTAACATCTCCCCCCCTCCCCACTCTGTTTTATCATGAACTTATGTGACCTCATCCAGTTTCTATGGCTATTCCTTAATGCTCTCACCCCTTCTTCATATTCTCTAGCATCTTTTGCATTTTTTATTAACAATATAGATCTATGACATCTCTTGTGCCTTTTCCTTTCCCGAATTAGTGCATCAAAGAAATGCTTGTTTTTTACACTGTTTAGAAAGACGACTCTTGGGGGAGGGTGGGTGTCGGGTTTAAATCCCATAAGAATTCAATAAAACTGCTGGGTTCACAGTATATCGCTAATTGCTGAACAGAGATATCTTTAATAGCAGTGTTTTAATTTATTTGTAAGTATTTGCCCTCCCCTATCAAATCTAACTAAACGATTTCCAGCATTATTTACAGATAGGTCTTGGCTATAAAGAGGTATCTGAAGTTTACGTCCAAAGCAAAAGGTCGCTTCCAAGATAGAATGATCATTTGGGTTTCCTTCAGTCACAATACATTTGGTGCAATTGTAATAAATAGTTTTTGATGCAAAAATATAATCAGTTGCTGAGAATTACACTCCTCTTTGCCAAGTTAGGGGCACTGGGGATAACACTCTTAATGTTACCATTAAACATCATTAGAGCCCATTCCAACATAAAGTTGCACCATACCTGCCCATTTCTATTTTTATATTTGAGTGAAGAGGTGGTAGATTTAGTTATGGGGCATTGGTAGTTAAAATCCTCCATTATAATTAGATTATCTGAGGGGAAATTGTGTAGAAAACTCCACCAATAGCTCTGAGAGGCTTTGTAGAAAGCCTATTAACTGGAGTGTCATTGGGTTCCAATATATGTTGACTACAACCCAATTTGCCCCAAATATCATTTGATAACGGACTTGAGGGTGGAAAAATCTCATTATTACATGCAATCAAGAGTCCACCACTCGGACGACCCATTCCACAACTGACTGCCCTCTGCTGATGCAAGATAAAGCCATCTAGACCCAAAGTCTCAGAAATCAGGGTTTCCTGGAACATTATAAGGTCACATTTTAGGAAAATATATGATTTTCTAGGATCCTTACAGAAAGAATTACCCTCTTGTGTTCGAGGATAAGATTCTTATCACATGATTAACTAAAGCTGCTGATCCGGTATACCCAATTGAAGGAAAACTTGGGATATCATTTCCGGTGCTATTTTCCACATGTTGGGGGGATGGTCTAGACAATCTCTCAGCATTTTGTTGTGGTCGAGAAAGATCTTGATTTAGTTGGTCTAGAGGGTTGTGGACAGTCTCTTGGTATCAAAAAAACCTCTCTTCGACCATTCTTCTTTAGCCCCCATGGTTGTTTCCAATACCCAGCCTTTGTGCCAATTCTGCAATATTTGTGTTGGAACAAAAAGGGAAACTTAGCCGATCTATGTCTGAGGATGAAAGATATTTTAGATCAGAGATTTACCAATTTAAGGGTATTTCATTGGTTTTGTTAGCAATCTTTTTTGAGAGGAAGACTTTCAGCCCTGGGGCTTGCTCCTGACAGTTCTTGTTGGATCACGGGAAGCCATGGTCCTTAGTAGTTAATGTTGGTCTTGGGAATAATTCACATTTTTGATTTCTATGGTCTTGTTACTTTGATTCAAATTGTCACAGCAAATTTTGTCTAGCCATGGCATTTTGTAATTCTGTACCCGCTGTAATCCCTATATCAAGTTGCAGGACTTTCTTTTTTTTTCTAGGTCACCCAGATCCTATGCCCCCAAAATCCTTATAGCATGTTTGCTTTTAAGAAAATTGGGGCAATTATTTTGGTCTGGGGACCTTGTTTTCACTTTTGTTTTTGGATCTGAAAAAAAATAGGTGCAATCTTCCTAGGTGGTTGGGAGGGCTCAGTTTGACTCCCCATTGTAGCCTTTGTCGCCTATGGAGTATTTCGGGTCTCTAGTAGTGGCTTTTTCTTCAATCTTCTTTTTCTATTTTTTGCCGCACCCTGGATTTAGACCCTTGGTCTTCTTTCTTGTTTTCTTCAGTATTCACAGCTTTTAGATTTTTTTTAAATAAAGCGATTAGTATTGATACTTCGATTTTTCTTTATTCGTTTACTTTGGTCAGGTGTTTCTAGTATTGGCATTTCCTTTTGAATTCTATTTATTTATTTTTTTCCTCCATTTATTTTCCTACATAATTTCTGGACCATATTCTTTGACTGTGACGCATCATTTGCAATTTCATTTTCATCTATGATTATTGCGATCTCCTCCTGCTCTATTTATGCCAGCTGTATGAATTCTCTAATTACTGATATTGAGAGTGGTGTATCGTTCATCTCACTCTCTTGGCAGTTGGGCAACGGTAGTTGCTTGCACTTTAAACATTTATCTTGTGCAGAGTCAGTGAAGCCTTCTCCCAATTTCAAATTCAGGGTTGACCATTCTTCTTTTACCCCATTCCACCTATTAGTTAGCAGATCCGTTTTCTCATTTTGAAACCTTGACAGAGCACAGGATTCTGCTGGTGTTTCCCTCTTTGAATCATATACTGCTGATTTAAATGACACTATAGACGACTCATTGGTTTCCAGATCTTTCGTAATCTCGAGGAGAATCCCAGAGTGCTGCTGGACTTCTGATTTTCAATACTTTGACTAGAGAGCTTAACAAGAAATTTAGAGGCGCTATTGTAGGCAACCCCAACCCTTGAGCTTCAATGTTGCCTGGGGGTTCCTCCCTTGATACTACATCAGAATTGCAATGTGAAGATTGTTGTAGTGAGTCATTTGCGTGCTCCATGTCATCCTATAAAGCCGAGATAGCATTAAGTTCATATGAGGAGTCTGCCGGGAGTCGATTAATCCCCTCCCCATTCCCTTCGACCAACATGTCAATGTTATTAGTGGCCCGATCAGGGGAGCTATCTACAAGGAGGGGCCTTCCTTGCTCCTTATGTTGTTCCCTACACCGTCCAATAGATTTACGTCTTAGACCCAGTGGGAAATGATCTGCTACCATGAAGAGCACTGTTGGAGAAGTCATTGTGTAATTTAGATTTGTGGTCAGTGTCTCTTAAAAGCTGATTAGCTCGGGTAGACTCGCTAATTGCTTTTGATATTGCCGAAGGCGTTTCTCCCAATCCAGAACTGGTGGGGTGGGTTTTTGTGTACCTGTTGGAAAGACACTCTGCGGGGGATAGAATCTCCCAGCACCTGATTTATATGGACGGAAAGTAGATCTAACCGCCATATTCGGATTTGCATTATGAGCAGTTAATGATTTGTGTTCGAGTGAGCTGACAGCTTCTCCTGAAGCTGCACTTCTTAAGTTGTATAGTTTAGTCATTTTGACAAAATGCCACACGATTTATAGAACCTTTCACCCGTGGAGCAGGAATTCCTGTTTCCCGAATTACGGTTAATTAATGGTTCGCTTAGCTATACTAAACACAGTGAGCAAGTCAAAGGCTTAAAAGCCTGCACTATTTACTCAGCCGTGCTTACGTTTATTATTTTGTACATAATGGAAACTAGCTGAAAAATGTTTTAAGGGAAGGTTGTTTTAAGGGAAGGTTAAGAGTCCAGGAGGCTCAAGCGGCTGCAGACCCCAATCACTGTTACGGTGCAGTACAAGAAGGTTTCACCTTGCCTTTTCTGGAGAATATACTGGAGGCGGTGCTAACGGTGCCAAGGCCTGGGTGTCTTGAAGGTGGGTGTGAAATGGGGAGTGTAGGTGGGGCTGACAAAGGAGGTGTGATTGCTAAGGGTGCCCGAGCTACGCTGACGAGAATTGGCAAGTATAGTAAGTAAGTAGATCTGACAGATTCTGGAGAAATTCTAAGAGGGGAGTTGGCACCGGATTCCAATATATATTTACTATAATCCAGTTCTGCATGGCAGATTTACCCCACCTTTCCGCTCTGACAATCAAAATACCCGAGAGATCCCCCGAAAGCTGTATAGAATCCGAAAAGACCACACTTTTGCATGCGACTTAAACCACCTATCGGACAGCCCATGCCTGATCCCACTGCCAGTTGATGATATATAGAAAAACCATCCAAACCAAAAGATGTTTTTAACCAGGTTTCCTGTAATAATGTCAGGTCAAAGTTTTCAAAAATGTACTGCTTTGTGACAACATTGCTAAAAGAGTTATGACCCCTCATATTCCAGGATAATGTCCTGGTCATATCACTAGCTACAGTTTCTGCTCCGGAATACCTAGCTTGAGAAATACTTGCGAGACAATTTCCGGAACCATCTCCCAAACGTTAGAGGGTGTAGTCAAGATCTTCGCTGTACTTTGTGGTTTGTATCTTGTCTCTTGATTTTCAGGTCAGGGGAGGGGGGATTGATTTCACTGTATCTGGCAGTTACCTTGAAACAGAGATACCCCTCTTTGCCCATTCCAGTTTGGCCCCTGATTGTTTCCAGACCCAGTCTTGATTTCAAAACCACCTCAACAATGTCTGTGTTAGGGATATGTGGAAAACTCGCACAAATATATCAGATGAAGCAAAGAATTCTAGGGTAGAAATAAACGTAATTTCCGAGTATTCTTGTACGATTTAATGGGGTATTCGAATTATCTTCCCCGTCACTCTTGACAAGAACTTTTTTGGCTATTGATTTCCTCCTTGGCTTTATTTCTTATTTGTATCGGTCTATGTTCCTTCGTTCTAGGCAGTGGAGTGCTACCCATATAATTTTCTTCGGTTTCTATGCTCGTCTCCATTAGATCTGACTTTCTCAAAAAATTGTGGAAGGAAGCAAGCCTGACCACAAGGTACTGATGGTAGTTATAGAACACCAGGAAAGGGCACTTAGTGGTTAGTCCTGGCAGGCAGGAATTTGGAAGTACTACAATGTATGAGGTTGTGGCAGAAAGAAAGTACATTTGTTGGTGTGCTTTGTTGAACTACTGTGAAATCATCCTGATCAAACTGTGTTGCCTAAACAGCAGTTTGTGGGCACTTTGAACATTACCTTGAAGAGTGAGAAAACCTATTGGGCAATACGACAATTGTGTTGCCAATTGAATCTATGGAAGGATCAGAACTTTGTATCTTACTTTGAATGGAACTTGGCTATTGGAAGAACTTGCTTACTTTTGACTTTTTGTTGGAAACATCCTGATTTGATCCAGGGGAAGGGGATTCCACCCTGGATGCAAGGATCTGCACCCTGGCTCTCTCCTCTCCTATCTGTGTGCCGCGTCCTCTGCCACCTTGAAAGACGCTGGCACAAGCGCCGCTCTCCAGCCAATCAGACAACTTACTACTCCTACCACACTCTCTATGACAACTGCATCAAATCTGCCAAACAAACTTACTTTTCAGACCTTCTCCACACTGTCTACTCACCATCGTCCCATCTTTCAAACTCGGACTCGCCTTCTCTCTCCTCCCACTCCTGACCCTTCTATTGCCTCACCTCTCTCAGGTACTGATCTCGCTAACCTTTTCTCCTCCAAGGTACATCCTCTACGTCAAGATATTCTGCAATCCCACTCATGTATCCCCTCCTCTCCATCTTTCCCTTCCCCCCCTCCACCACCGTTCTTAACTTCGCTCCTGTCTCAGACTCTGAAGTCTCCCTTCTTCTGTTGTCTAAAACTCACCCTGCGACTGCCCCTGGCAATCCTCTTCCCATCTCTCTCATTCCCAAGTCTACCTGCTCCTGGTACCTTTCCTTACCTCCTTTTTCAACATCTGTCTTGCTGCCGCTACCTTTCCCTCTGCCTTCAAGCATGCAGCCCCTTGTGCACAATCCCGTTTTTGATCCTTCCAACTCCTTGCTCCTCTTCACTGGATCTCCCTCTCCCCATCTCCCCTCTCCCCTCTTTAAAAACGCACCTACTCCAGTCACCTGCCTGACTGTCAACGGCTGATTCTGAACATTGATCCTCACTGAATATGTTATGTATTACTGACTGTTCTTTGTAAATTGTTCTTTGCAACTTCATTATTGCATATTCTCTGTAAAGCACTTTGGTTAAAAGCGCTATATAAAACTCAATAAATACCAATATAAAGCTAAACGTTATTTTGTGAAGTTTGAACAGCAAAATAACCCCTTTTTATGATTTTGTTCAATCTGAATGTCGGGGACAGATCTTTGGACATTGGGTCAGTTTTTTTTAGCTTTGGGTTTGTTAGGTATGGGAGGGTTGGCCGTTTGTTCCACCCTTACTGTTCAATAAAATGGCTACTTGATATACTTGTCCCGTCTCGCATTTCTGACCCCTCACATTACCTCATCATCTATGAGCAACCTGCGCACAGTTTCGATATCCGGAGACATTAAGCGGTCCTTCAGCAAAGTCCTGACAACAACACAGAAAATGGAAATGATCAACAATATGATCCATATAGAGGTAGACAGCAGATTGGGAATAGAGAAAGTTAGTTAACAAACACCTTTTATCTATGTAGATCAACAATAGTTTAATAAACGATTTGAGTGATTAATTATCTCTACATTCAATCCCTGCTAAAAGTCAAAATGTATAATCAACAAGGTCTTCGAATATTGAGCTAAAGTACTCAAAAGCAAAAAGATCTAAACACATGGCCCATACCTGTAGCAACAATATTAACCCTGGGCGAAAGTGAAGCCCACGTTAACATAACTCTAAAAAAAGTCAGAAAGCTATGGAATCGCACTGTCAATAAAGGGCAGAAGCTACAATATAAAAATAGAAAGCTAATCAACTTCTACCAATTATCGAATATGTATCAAATAGTGAATAAAAAAGGCTAACTACAAACATGTAAAAATATAACGACTGAAATATTATGATCTACACACAAAAGAACAACCACCAGTAACAAAAACCGAATACAGATTGTCATTAATTTTGCAAGAGGCTCCTTAAACTGCTAATGATATAGAGGGTCTGCTGCAGAGCATCAGCTGTATAAGGAAGATGCCACAGAACTGGGGGGGGGAGGGGGAGTGTGTGTGTGTGTGTGTATGTGTGTATGTGTGTGTCACAAACTCAGCTTAATGTGGCAACTGCACAAAGTATAGACCGTTATGGTAAGAAAACTATGAAATATGCAAGTAACTGAAAATCCCAAACACAAATCATTAAAAAAATTACTAATGTTGAAGGACAGCAAACAGAACATTTGAATATTTTGCCTAGATTATGACACTCTAGTAAACTTTATTTCAGACATGTTCGAAAATAGAATATTGTGTAATGAACAGACCCATCATTAAATGTGCATGATTCCTGCATTTGCCTTATGTCTTCTAGCTTCTGTGGTAAACCATATTATAATCTAATATGCAATGCATCTAAACGTAACAAAATAATACCATAATATACAAATAACAATGTAATATAAATACTCATGTGAATACTTCAAAACAATCATTCATATATGTTAGGATATTATCTAGCATGTATGATCAATCATGATACAATTACATCGATTCCCAAATAAATAGCTACAAAATACCTCGAACATTAAATCATTAATAACAACTAAAGGAAAACACCCTATGAGAATATCATTACCCTCCATACCCAAAAGTCCTATATTAACAGCATTTCAATCAACACAAAAGAATAAGAAAAACAACCACTCCTCTTTTTGTAATTAAAAAAAAATGTTCATTTTTTTCAGAAAGTGCAACTCAAATCATAATCTGAAATCATGCCTGTAGAGCAAAGAGAGGACAGATGTATCAACCCAATAACATTCCTTTCTTGCTAAGAGTATTAATGTAATCCCCTCTTTTGATACAACACATCACTTTCAAAACAACAAACAGCATTTGGGCTATTGTCAGATGTGAAAAAATGGGGTTGGTGGGTATACCTGACACAAGAGGCTCTGGCGCTCACCTAAATCAATGAGATTTCTGTTGTTGAAATATACTTTAAGTTGCCAGCTATAAATACTGCAGCATGGGTCCCAAAATTGGCATGTATTCCCTCAGTTGCCAATGAACATGAAGTATTTTGTTTTCCGATGCACTTGTATTGTGAAAAAAATGATGAAGAAATTGATTGAAAAGTTTTGTTCCTATGAGAAAATACATAATTACTGTCCTTGTTTAACAACTAGTGCAGCTGAGCTCTGAATACTTAGTACATTCTTATGTCTGGCTTACATGTGTTTCGCTCAGAGAGCGTCCTCGGGGCCTACTATTATCTAATAATGTACAGCTCTATTTTCGTTAACACTGTAGTTTTACTTATTTATTTTATTGTTCATTTATAACGCGCTTAATACCAGTGAGTAGTTTCTAAGTGCACGATCGGGATTCAAACCTGTGTTGTGCTGCGTTGTCTTGCTTCCAAGACAAGCTCGTTGCCGCTGAGCTATCCTTCCTCCTCCTGTATGTCAATGATAGGCTGGACAAGTCTCCATGTCCATAACTGCTGAATTCTGAATGTGTTCATCAAATAACTTTATTCGGCCTTCAGACCATCAAAGTACATCCTAACACAATACTTACTTTAATTTAACAATACATCATGTGGCATAATAGAAAAAGAATCCCCTTTTTATTTACACGTAACAATTCTAGATCCCTTAAGTTTTCAGCCACAGTGGTTACCATTTTGCCTTGGCCCCAATGGTGTTCAATTTGCACCAGATAAAGCAGAATTAAGGGAGAGCTTCCCAAATTGGCTGAAGGTTTTCAGATAAGGATAAGAGTGAATTACAGTCCTACTGTTTTCAGTCCTGTCAGGATTCCCAGCCTTACCCAGAACACCATTGGCCACCCTTGGATCCCAAAATTCCAGTTTGACAGAATCATGGGAATTGTCACCCTCGTTGCGCATTCTGTGGCAGCTCAATATAGCTTCTCTCGACACAAAGATACAGCCCCTTACAGTACAAAGCCAGTGCAGGCATTTATTTGAGTGCTTCCCTTGATTCTCTCTGATGGAGACCATTTCTGTACCCCATGAAGAAATACCATGGCGCTTCTTGAACCCCCAAGGACTTGGTGGCTGATCGTACTTTCCCCAGAGGAGGGTCTACTATGTGCTCTGTTTTTGACCAAACTGGGGCCTTAGGTTCCCACTATATTTGTGGGCTGATTGACCCATACAAACATGAATAACCTTGTTGGCTTCCCTAGCTATATTCTTCTAGGCTACTTGATTGTCTTGGGGCTGTAGCACATGTCTATGCTTGTTGGCTTCGTAGTTAATGGGGGGGGGGGAGCCTGAGAATGTCACATTTTCAGATGTGCGGGAATCGGCCTTTTTTTTTGGGGACGGTGTATCGCATATATTTATCTTCTCTGGACGTTCCAACCCGCGCCCTTGATCTCAGCAGGCTTCGGCCCTGCGGGTGCTGCTGGAGACTATAAGGAGGAAGGGGGCATGACCTAGCATCACCCGGCTTACGGTGGCTCTCCTGGGGGAAAAAAATGCTCAAGAGGCGGCCCTGCGCCCTTGATCCCTGCAGGCTTCTCGTGTTTATGTTGCATTGGTGAGGTAAGTGTTGCTCTCTAGGTGTATGCCATTCATAGACGCCTGTGTCTGTGTAAGAATTGTCACTCCTTATATTGAGTATATTAGTAGGGGATCGAAATTGGTGGGAGCTGGGAGATATTTAGCTCCTTCTCTTACCCAAGAAGAGTGTGATGAACCCTGTTGTCATCACTAAACCCCAGCCTAAAGTCTCCTCCCATTTAGCCCAGGCAAGGCAGCCACTGCCTGATCCGAACGATGGGGAGGCTATCAAGGGGAAGTGGCGACTCCACCAGGATCGACACTGTATTAATCTTCTGATGATGAAGGTGAAATCCTTCCTAGGTATTTAATGACATGTTATCAATGTGTCAATCCCTCTAATATCTATGACCAAAGAACCTGTAATAAAAGGTCAGTCAAACAGAACAAAGTTGGGGACGTCCCGGCCCATCGGAAAGTAGTGGAATTAATGTGGGGCATAGTCAGGGGAGGGTTGGGGGGGGGGGGGGAAAGGGGCTACTAACATATTTCAGGTGGTGCGGGAGATCTGGAAGAAACGTTTAGGGGAAACTGTGGTTGCCAGGGCTGTACAGTGCTGATCTGCCATGGATCGCAGACTTGGAGCTCAGGTCGGCAATACAGCGAATGGGGTTCTCGGATCTGATGGGAGATTTGTTTGAGGAGCGAAGTAAATGCCATTTGAGGAATGGAGGGTGCGGTATGGGATCTCTAAAGGGCAGTTCCTCACTTGCGGATCAGTGACTAGGCAAGTGGTCGCTATATGTACAGGTATCCCGGAGGAACCCACCACAAACACCTTCATGCAGGTGCTGCTTACACAGAAGGGCAGAGGAGCTAGAATTTCTCGAATCTAGCAATACAGGGGTTGCTTCCTCTCAAGGAGTTGGCAGTTAAGACCAAGTGGTAAGGGGATACGGAGGACCACGTTTTCGGAGGTAGACTGTGGTACAATGTGGGAGCAGGTCAGGAAAGTCTGAAGGAATGGCAGATTTCAACTTATCCAGTTTTTAATATCCTACATAAGGTGTATGTGACCACTACTAAGTTACATGCAATGAATAACACCCTGAGTAAGGATTGTCCGAGGTGCGGGTCTAGGCCGGCGGGGATCTTGCACATTTGGGGATGTTCAGTAATTGTACTCTACTGGCAGGCAGTAATATCCCAGATTAACAGACTACCGAATTCCAGTTTTGAAAGCAGTACCAAGAGTGTGCCTGTGGGGGCTGATACCGGGTGGGATACAATATCAAGTAAGGAAAGCGCTGGATCACATTATACTGATACTAGCGAAAAGAAAGGTAGCCATTGCATGGAAGAAACCTCAAGGCCTGTCCCTGGTTCAATGGAAGGATGACATCCGTAGGTGGGGGATGGCATAGTTTGATATTCTGCAACAAACCTGAGACCCGGAGTTAGAGGACGGGGTGGTGGTAGATTGGAGCCAGCTGTTAAATTAATTACACTCCTCGACAGACTTGAAACCTCCTTGAGTGGCACAGATATTGTTCCATAAATTGAGCATTGGGTGGAGGGGGAAGGATAAACAGTCGCAGTACGTTTGGAAGGGACCAATGGTCAGGCATGTTGAATTTGTTTTACTATTAAGCTTCTGGTTTCTTTGTCTCTTGAGATTGATGAAAAGGTGTGTAACCGTCAATACTGTATTATGATTTCTATGCATATATAAAGGCTGAATTAAAAAGAAGAAAAAAACAGAACAAAGTTGGTGCCTCAAAGACTCGGGAATTAAAGATGAAAACCCTGACTTGTCATAATTTTGACTTAACGAGAAAGCCTAACTTAATGTTGCATTGCAAACTCTTTCCCCTTGCTCTAATAACTCTCAGTTCATAGAACAGTCTGACTTAATTGAAAATAACATGGTACAACTTAATGTTCCACATTCTTCTATGGACTCCAGATTCCATAATGCTAAAAGTACTGTGACGAGGAAGAGGAGTTCGGAGGCAATGCGGACTGGTGAATAATTGATAACTAGGCTGCACCTTTCAATAAAGCACATGAGTGGGATATTTTAAGGAGAGAAATAGAATGCTGGTGAAGCGGAGGAAGCAAGCCAACGAGCATTGAATGGCCGTGCATGAGGCCTAACTGAGGAAGCTGAGGCTATCCAAGGTGCAGGAGCAGCCACGGAAAGGAGCCTACCAGTAGAAGTCACCACGAAGGGTGAAATCAAGCAGCACTGCAGAGTATGCCCAGCAAAAAGCAGCATACTAAGATGAAGTCCAGCTGAGAAAGAGACTTGCTTCTAGAGCAGCGTGTGGCAGACATGTCAAGCTGTGGTAGATCCACAGAGCTGTCCACGCTCCAGAAGACCGACGCGCAACTTACCCGAGGCTCACAGAAGTGGGAGAGAAAGCAAATGGAATGCTAAAGTTACATATATAGTTACCTAATAGTTTGGGAATGGAAGTGGGGACGGCCATGGTATGTGAATGAAGGTGCAGAGTGGTGCAGGAGAGGGTGTTTGCACCACCTAGCATAATGTAGAAAGAAAACAATTTGTTGATGCTTAGTTACATGGTGGTGCACAGGTTGGGTAGGAGTGCTGGTGGTAGTGCTGTGTATGTGGATAGTCGAAGTTGGTGACATGGTACTATGAATGTTGCCATTCTATAGCAGTGAGTGTTGAAGGACTAGATATGCACTCAAGAGGCTAGGAGTTTCCAATACACTTAGCAGTACTGCATTTTGGGTTGCGCACCAGTTAGCAGGTGGTGACCTGTAAATAGTGGGTGTAGAGTATATTTCAGATGCAATAGAGTAGAAGTGAGCTGCCATGCGTAAAGGTTTTGTAGGTGAGCGCACAGTTATAAAATGGTTACGTTTTTGATGTGTACTTGTCGATGGTGCTGTGAAAAGTAATGCTGTGTGGGAACTGGGTGCTGGGTTTGCATACTGTTAGTATGGAAGAGGATATGGTAGAAGTGCACGTTCACTGTGCTTGGTAACTATGGTGTGTGCTGAATTGTTGAAGTATGGCCAATGTGGTGAAAAAGTTGCGGGTAGGTTGGTAATGACACAATACTTTGTGAATGGGTGTGGGTAGGGATGGTGGAGGCTGTGGTATGTTTGTAGATTGTCCAGATCGCGACCTGTTTTCGTGATTGGGTGCAATGCAGAGGTTCAGTATGTGATTGGTGGGTGCGTGTACAGGTTGGGTAAGAGTGCTGGTGGAAGTGGTATGTATGTGGATAGGCGTATGGTCGCATGCATGGTGGCATTACATTTCAGACGCCATAGAGCAGCAGAGGTGAGGGGGCAGGTGTATATGTTTGGTTCCGCAAGTGAGGTCGCTGGTAGGAGATGGTAAAGTTTTGGATGTGTGATTGGAGATGGTGAAATGAGAAGTCACGCAGTGTGGGCACTGGGTGCAGTGTGTGTATACTGGCAGTACGGCATCGGGGATGGTTGAAGGGTAGTTTGTATGGGTTATATACTATGCTGTGTGCAGATTTGTTGAAGTAGGGCCATTGTTGTGGTTAGGTTGGTAGTGAGACAATATTTTGTGAATGGCAGCGGGTAGGGGTGATGGAGGCTGTGCTATGTTTGTGGATGCTGCTAATTCCGACCTGTTTTCGTGAATGGGTGTTTATGGTGTGAGGGAGTTGGGTTGAAGTGTTGCTACGTATGTTTATGCCCAATGTTAGCTGCCCACATGGTGTGCTGGGTGCGCCGCAGGATCATTGTGGATGCTGAAATAGGGCATCCTGTAGGAACGTTTGTGGTGAAGGGGCTTTGGAAGGAAAGGGAACGTGCTCTCAGAGTGTGTAATGGGAAATATGGAGTTGTGCACAGAAATGATAAATGATAGTGTGCAATGCTGTGGTTCAGTATGTGATTGGTGCATGTGTTTTCGAAATTGTATATTTGCCCATTGGTGGCACTAAGTGTTGGAAAGTTCGATTGCAAAGGGAAGGAGTATTTTGTCTGCTTTACTGGGGCGCGGCCCTAGCTGTAGCTGGAAATGTGCAAGTGCCACATAATGGCCTTCTGAGCATGGAGGCTTCGCAAATGGAACTTTGGGGATTCTCCAATGAGGACTTGAGGGTGTGGTTGACCTGAAGGGACGGTGGTATATTCGGCCAAAGTTCAATACAGTGAGGATGGCCGTGATGGACAGACGTCGAGGGCTTCTAGTCGGTGATGCCTTTGTGCACAATCTGCACAGGTATGCTGTGGAAAGAGGCTTCGATACTGATTTTCAGTTGGAAGGAGTGCAGGTTTTTTGGGGCACAGTTTGAGTGGGGTTTCGGGTGCATGGATCTCCTTTGCAGTGGCCTCTGTTGGTACTGTAGGAGCACATTTTGTGCTCTCGTTCTCTGGCTTACTTAAAGAAGTTGATGACAGTTGTGATGCAGATGCTTCCTACTGCAAAGGTGATTTTTCTCATCGAGGTCAATGGAGAATGCCGGTGTAAATTGTGCACAGCAAGAGGTCGGGAGATGTTAGATAATCGGAAGCATGTGCGACTTTATGTGCAGTGCTGGGATGTTCTGCACGGACTATGAAACCATTAGTAACCAGACAGATTTCCAGTGGTTTCAAGGAAATGGCATGTTTTTACCTCCATTGGCAATGCTGTTGTGTTTGCCACTCTGCACGAAGTGTTGCAGAGAATTCTGTAGCAATTTAAGATAAGCGTTCATGTTCAGGCGAGAAAAATGTGAGGAGCAGAAGCAAACGGACAGCGAGCAAAAGCAAGTACCGCTTCCTAAGTACTGCTTGTCCGCTTGGGGCTTTGCTGCTGCTGCTACATGTATCACAAACGTTTTTTGGACTTGGATTGAGCCGTGTGAAAGGCGTTACCTAGTGTGTGCTGGGGCCAAACCCCTTTCTTTAGTCACTCCCAACGTGACTACATATTTGAAAATCTCAAGCTCCTGTGCGCGCACGCTCCTGCTTAGCAAGTACCGCTTCTTAAGTACCGCTTGTCCGTATTGCTGTGTGAAGCGTGGAGCAGAGCCTAGTTTCTAGATTGATTTATTTTTCCTTGACTTGTCACTGTTACCTTTTTGTTTTTTTACAGGTCCTGTACGTTCCTAATCTGGTCTTGATTTTATTTTTTTCTATTGTTTTGCTTTAATTGTTTCTTTATTTATTTTCCTGTCATTAGTTGGATAGCGCATGCTTTCTGCTCTATATTCCCTTAAATCGAATATGCCAGACCATTTTGGTCTGAGACCCACGTTAATCCCACCAGTGCAGTCTCAAATTTCTTGTAAATCGATATTTTTGACACCTACAAACTCCCGCCCTAGGGCTAGCAGTGACAATGCTCTACTGAGTTGTGATCCGAATTGCCCTGCTCTGCCCAGGAGATCTATGCAAGTCCTCGTGAGTCGCAGTCAATGTGAGTCGCCAGTTTCCATCTATAGCGACCGTACATTGCAGAAGGGTCACCAGTCAAGCCATTCATCGAGCGTTGCACGCTCACTTTCTTTTGTGCACCCTACTCTGAGACCATGTAGAAGCACCTATGTCGCGGATACCAATTCTGCCTCTCCAGCGCTAGAGTTGGCTCTCTCTTCGATTAATACCACATTACTAAGCCTATTTAAACTGTTTGAAGTCTTAGATCGTAAGATGGACAAGCAGTCCGCACAAACTGACCAACTGCTAAATTGGTTAAGAACATATATTGAAAGTGGGACAGTGCCTAATAAATGTATCTACCTTGCAACCACTGCATGCAGATATAATTATCAAGAGCAAATATGGGGTCCCGAGAGACTCCCGTTGCGAGTTTGCCAGCGTTTTCTGGTGTAATACGCCCGATAGTTTAAACCTATCCAAATATAGCTCAGAGGAGGGTGATAGGACAAACGGACATTAACAATTCATCGCCCGTCGTGGTTCAAGGTGACATCTCACAGCGTGACAGGTCTCCTTCTCCGCAGCGTGACAGCTGCCCCACTAAAGAGATTCCTAAAGGACCGCGATTGTTTACAAAAAAAACAAAAAATGGCCATTATTAGATGCTCGTTTTTTCGAACAATAAACTTGATTCAAAATGCTAACGTTTTTTTTTTAAACAAATTTTATTAATTTTTCCAAAACCAACAAACAATACAAATTGAACATGCAGTGTATTTCACAACCATCACGTTAATATCACTTAGTCTTGACCACTGCTCCCCCGGTCCCACCCCCCTTCAAGAGCCTGTTTGTCCTACACATTCAGTATCTGCTGCATGTGGCAGGGTATCACTTTCTTCTGAATCCGCAGAATCCGATATTGTTCCAAACAGTCCTGCTATTAATACTTTCCATGCCATCAGGGTGCCCATTTCTTCTTCCCCACTCATGCTACATGCCTCCTGCCATACCACCGTTTCAGCCTCCGCCCATTTCTGCAATTCCTTCCACCACACCTCCACCCGTGGCTTATGACATGGTTTCCATCCCATGGCAATCCTCCGCTTTGCAAGCACATATGCCAAATCTTTCAATTTCCCAACATGTCTAAGTTTCCGTGCTTTGAGGAACCCTCCCAGTAGGCAGGCCCAGGCCGTATCTATAATGAGCGTGACCCCTTTCCCCGCCAGTTTTTGTGCCACTTCTCCCCAGAAACACTCAATTACTGGGCAAGCCCAAAACATATGTGTCATATCAGCGTTCTCCTTGTCGCACTTAGGGCACACCTGTCGCCCCGCATTTCCAAACTTAGATATTCTCAAAGGGGTCATATATGCTCTGTGCGTTATATACAACTGTATTTGTTGTCATCTGGCATTTCTTGATACCTTCTTGTGGTATCCCATGGCTCGTTCCCACATCCCATCCTCCAACTGGGCTCCCACCTCCGCTTCCCAGTTCAATCTCAAATGCGTCAACTCCTTCCCAACCCTAGTCATTACCATCTCATACAATCTCGAAATCTCATGCCCCCCTCTGATATGTCATATATTATCCCCATAGTGGCATCTGGTTCCCCCGCCAATGCTGTCTCAGGCCACGTATTTCGAATGTTCTGCACCAACCTGTGGTACGTGACATACTGGCCCTTATGCAAGCCCACTTCTTCCCCTAGTCCTTCGAAATCTCTGATGGTCCCCTCTTGCCAAATATCCCCCACCGTTACCAGCCCGACCGATTCCCAATAGGTTCTGATAACCACCCTCAGTTGCTGATTTCCCCCCCCCCCCCGCCAGGGCAACCAGCGGCACCTGCGGGGAACAAGGGTACGGGTCCTCCATCATCCGGCATGCTCTACGCCACATTTTCCACCCAAGCAACATCATCCCCGGACGCTCCTTCATTTCTGAGCCAGGCAACCGGATCATTTCCTTCAGGTAGAACGGGATGCAGTCCTGCCCAAACAACCTAAATTCGGGGGTTGCTTCATCAGAGAGCCATACGGCCACATATTGCAGTTGACCAGCTACATAATAGACCTCAAAATTAGGCAGTTTAATACCCCCCCCCTCTCATGGAAGTTCTGCAACTTCCAGAGCGCCACTCTATTCCGGGTCCCATGCCACAGGAAGTCTCTACGCATACTGTTCAACTTGACAAAAAACTTCTTAGGTATCATATATGGGATATTGCTAAAATAATGCAAAAGCCTAGGCAGGACCACCTTTTTCAGCATCGCCCCTCGTCCCATCATTGCTAAGGGCAACTTCTCCCAGAACTTCATACTATTACGGATTCTTTCTATGGCTATCTCGGTGTTATGCCTATGTTCCTCCTCCGCCGTGTGGTACACATCTATTCCAAGGTAGCGGAAGGAACTAACCGCCCATGCTATTGGCAACACTGGTAGTCTTCTTAAGGGGGTTCCCTTGTAGCTACCGAGCGGGAATATGCTAGATTTTTGGGGATTCACCGATATGCCAGCGAGCCCCGCATACCTCTCCATTACCTCCAGAATATACTGTAGATTCTCCTCCGGATATTTCAAATATAATAACAAATCATCCGCATACAGGGATATCGGATGTTTCTCTCCCCCTACCTCAATACCGATAGTGGCATATTGTTGCCGAAGGTATACTGCCAGGGGCTCCAGAGCCAAAATGTATACATCGGGGACCGGGGGAACCCCTGTCTAGTGTCTCTGCTAAGTTGTCATCTCTCGGATATTACCGCTCCTGTGCGAACCCTGGCTAGCGGCTCACTATACAGCATCCTCGCCCACCTGATGTAACCCGGCCCCATCCCGTACTCCCCCAGGGCCGCCAACAGCCACGGCCACCTAACCGAGTCGAAAGCTTTAACTGCATCTAAAGACACAACCGCCATTTCACCTTCATTGCTACTCCCCCATTCGATCACCCGATGGAGTCGCCTGTGGTTGAGTTATGTTCCTGTTTGGTACATAGCCTGTTTGGTCTGGATGTATTAATTTACTAATAACCTTCTGCAATCTATTTGCCAGGACTGCCGTCAATATCTTGCTGTCCTGGTTCAGCATCGACAAAGGTCTGTAGGAGCTACAGCTATGCCCTGGTTTGTTGGGCTTGGGGAGCGGTATTCTGATCGCTTCTCTAAGCGACTCCGGCAACCGACCCACCTCGAATGCTTCATTAAGCATTTCCAGCATTGGGGGGAGCACCTCCTCTCTATATGCTTTATAAAATTCACTAGGAAGCCCATCCGCTCCTGGGGTCTTACTGGTAGACAGCTGCCTCAGAACCTCCTCCAATTCCTCCATAGTGATCGGCGCATCCAGCACTTCCCTTTCTTCTGCACTGATCTTGGGCAATCCTATGTCCCCTAAAGTTTCAAGTATCTCTTCTTGGCTGCCACCCCCTTTGTCCTCGTATAGTACCCTGTAATAGTCCACAAATTCCCCATTGACTCCCTCTTGAGTGTCCGCTACCTCTCCATCTTCTCTGGTTATTGCCCTAATCGGGGGCTTAGGGGTCTCACTCTTGTATAGCCACGCTAAGAGGCGGCCCGTTTTATCCCCGCCTGCATGCTGCCTCTCAACATACTTTTTATAATTAAGGTTGCAGAGCCTTTCCCAGAGTTCCGCACACTGCTGCTGTAGTTTAAGTACTAGCTCCGTGTCCACACTTCCATTTTTTAATTCCCTTTCTAGTTCCTCTTCTACTCCCCGTAAGTCGCCCAGGACCCCGCACTGCAGGCCCTTTGATTTAGCGATGGCAGCACCCCGCATCACCACCTTAAAGGCTTCCCATAGTGTACCTGCCGAGTCAACACTGCCAGTGTTCACCTCGAAATAGTTGATGATCTCATCTCTGATATCCTCTCTGAAAACTGGGCCCTTGAGCAGCTGAGCGCGGAGGCGCCACGTCGGAATCCGTGCCCTAGGGCGGCAATATTGCCACCCTAGGACCAGAGGCGAGTGATCTGATAGGACCCTCGCCTTATATTCTATTTGAGTAGTCTCTATCACCACATCTGGTGTGGCAAAAACATAATCAAGTCTTGTGTGCAGCTGCTGCGGGGCTGAGTAGTGCGAATACTGCTTCTCAGTAGGATGCTTTAATCTCCACACGTCTGCCAATCCGAAATCGTCAAGCAGCGTCTGCAATGCCCTAGCTGCTGGGGTGGGCCTCTCAATCTTGCCATCAGATCTATCTACCTTGGGGTTCAGCACACAATTGAAATCCACTCCCCAGATAACCGCACCACCCACCCACACACGCACCCAGGTTGGCGCACAAAGTCCTGAAGTATGCCGCTGTGTTATGATTGCGGGCATACGTGTTTACAATGCACACCTCTTTATTCTCTACCAACGCCCTCTCTATAGCCATCCTCCCCTCAGTGTCCACCACTTCCTGTATTAGCTGGAATGGAACGTGCGGCGCCACCCAAATCAATACTCCCCTAGCATAGACAGAGTATGGGGAACCCACTACCATACCTTTCCACTTTTTCCCAACCAGCTCCAATTTTCCTCGCGTCAGGTGCGTCTCCTGCAGCAATGCAATATCGAACTTTTGTCTTTTTAAATACAGCATGACCTTGTTCCTCTTTAAGTAACTATTAAGTCCCCTGACATTCCACGTTACGATCTTAAGATCTCTCATAGCTCGTTAATATCCTCCTCCCTTGCATTCAGCCAATCCCGCCCACCCATGTGATACAGATACAACCCTGTAGCTCTTCCTCGTAGGCTCAGGCACAAACTCCAACTCCCCATAACTATATACACCCCAAACTCCCCTCCTCCCACCCATCCCTTCCCCACCACCACACTCCCAACTGCTGCCCAGCTCCATCACTGGATCTCAGGCACCCCCACATCTAGCCCTGCAAGCACAAACCTATGCCCAGGGCTCAGTAGGGTGAAGTCGCCCTAATGGCCACTTAACTATGAATACTAAATGGGGTATAAAGACCAGCTCTGCAAGGCTCCTCATAACAGCAATAGTCACAGTGCTAGCCACATATTATTGAACAATCTGGCCTTTTCCGCCTAAAGGCTGCACCAATGACTATAATCGAGTCCTACACCGCTCCATCCCATGGCGTCCCCATCTTGCACTACATATCTCCTTTTCCCGTCTGAATGGCGAGCTCCTGGGGGCAACCCTGCGCGTCAAGCCATCCCATGGCGTCCTCCGGAGTTTCGAAAAACAAGGTCCTGTGTTTGTGAAAAAACGTCAATTTCGCCGGGTAAAGCAGCATGTATTTATGTCCCGCTTCTCTCAATCTCCTCTTAACGGTCCCAAAGTTCATGCGACTCCGCTGCACAATCATGGTATAGTCCGGCTAGGCCGTTATGTTTGCCGCCCCTCGTTTAATTGTTCCACCCTTGCGGAAGTGTTCCAGTATCCTTTCCCGGTCACGGTAGTTAGGGATCTTGGCAATTACTGGCCTAGGTGGATTACCTGGCGGCGGCTTCCTCATTAGAGCTCTGTGCGCACGTTCACCGCGAATCCCTGAGACAGAGCTCCTCCAGGTATCTCCTGCAGCAGCATGGATTCGATAAACTCCGTGGGGTCATGGCCCTATGATCCCTCTGGCAAGCCTACTATGCGGATGTTATTCCGTCGGGCGCGTCCTTCCGCTTCCTCCGCCCTGTTCTCCAGGTTGCCCACTCTCTGCACCACAGCGTGCAATTCCGCATTGTGTGAGGCACAGTCCGCAGTGTTCGGGCTCACCTCTTTCTCGAGGATCTCAGTGCGCTCCGCCAGGGACCTGACGTCCTGCCGGAGTAAATTCACCTCTTCCTGCACCTCACCAACCTTAAGATCCAATGCCATTTTCAGCTCAGTAACAGCTAGTTCAAGCTTGGCCTCCAGAGCCGCCTGTAGGTCCGCAATCGCAGCCAGGACCTCCTGGTCAGTGCCCGTGACAGGCATGCCGCCTGCAGAAGGCTTATCCTTGCTTTTGGAGCTTTCCGGACCAGGGGACGTCCTGGAGAATTCGTCCAGCGTGGGCTGCCTGCCCTTCGGTCTCACAGCTTTATTGGACATGTTTCTGCGACTGTTGGATCAGGTTTCAGGGGGCCACTTCAGAGGCACACCCAGCCGACCCCTGTCTGTCACAGTGGGTTGTGCTCTCCCCTGTAGCTGTATGAACACCAGTCTGGCCGCTCCACGGGCTGGGGGAGGGCAAGCACAGTCCAAATATCACCAGCCCACCCAGGCGCGGGGGCGTCAGTTCCTCAAAGGCACATCCAGCCTCCCCCTAAACCTGTCCTGGGCAGCCCGCAACGGCCTACAAGTCCACCTTTTCCCCTCTTCTCAGTTGTTTGGCAGTACCAGGAGGCCTGTGATGGCCAAAGCGTGCGTGTCATCAAGGGTGTCCGGTGCAGAACACTGTGAACTTCCCAAGCAAAGCCTCTCGTTCGCAGTGCCTCGCTACTGTTATGTTGTGGCGCGGCCCGGCACCTTATTACCTGCCTAAGGGCCGACGCCTGTTGTAGGCTGCAGGGGCGCCGCACGCGGGCCGTCCCACGTGTGCAATACCTCCTGCGCGTTCGAGCACGAGTGCTCCCAGTCGCGCTGCTGCTAAACATGTGCAAGCGCACTCCAACCCTGCGCTGCCATTGCACCTCTGCAGAAGTCCTTATATCAGTCTGCACACCTCCCGCTGACTGCAAGCCATACCGCGGCTCCTCCTCATTGCCTTAGTTCGGGACCTCTCAAGTGGGACCTCTCGCTCAGTTTCGTTCACTCGGGCTATGCGCCCGTTAGATACATTGTAGTCCTCCCGATGTGCGGTTACTGTTGCCGCTGTGATCGCACTACTAGGGATCTCCCGTCGCCATCCAGCTCGTGAGAGCGTGTCCCGCCGCTGTGACCCACAGCCATCCCAGCGGTTTGCGAGCCCCTCCTATGTTACGCGAGGGGTCCTCAGCCACACGCGCAAGGCACCCCACCAATTTCTGTCCACAGCACTTCGGAGGTTCAGGCCGATCCGCACTTGTATCCCGTCACAGGGATCCTTCGTTCTGCACACACTACAGATGCACGCACAGTCTGCTTCTATCGCCTGGCCGTCGCGTGGCCGACTCCTTCCTTTGTTCCGGCCATCGGTCGGCCATTTTGCTTCGTCCTCCGTCCCCGGCGCTCCCAGTCTTATCGTGTTCTCCATCGCCATCCCTCGTATGCACTCCAAAAGTTCATCGGGCACGGCCGTCCCGTTCACACACCAGCATGTGTATTTTCGGCGGTCATAGGCACTTTGTTATGCACTATTTCGCCAGGATCACTTCAGGATCTCAGGAGCTCCTCCAGACCACGTCCTCCTACATGGCCCTCGTAGCCAAGCCAATAAAAAACCTTGAGTCAACCCAACATATCCCATATCCCCCCCCCTATGATGAGAGAAAGCACTCTGGACCTGGTCATCAATCTAGATGAGGCCCCAGCTCCAACATACATGGAGAAGAATAGTACACATACTCCTCCATCATATCCCCCATTAAACGACTTGGTACAAGAAATTGAAAGTGCTGCAATAAGATGATTGTTCGCAGCTGCACTAGCAGCACTTTCAATTTCTTGTTCCAAGTCGTTTAATGGGGGATATGATGGAGGAGTATGTGTACTATTCTCCACGCACGGGAGAAGAGTGAGGCGGGGGGGGGGGAAGAGCGAGGCAGGGGGGAAAGAGCGAGGAAAGTGGTGTCGGGACAAACAAATAATCTACTCCCGTGTGTAGATCCCAATATTGGATCACATAAAGAAAGCAGTTGATGACTATTTAAGTCAACGCTTGGTACCTCCAATTAACCAATCTGATTTACCTGTTGCCTGTGAACGCCCTGGTGCGCTTCCTACTGGTAGGGTGGAACTGTAGGGAGGGCGGTGGCCTGGGGCACAGATTATAGGGTGGATAGGAAAGCAGGGCACAATACTTTTCAGCCAGGCAGTGAGTTGGGGGAAGGAGGGGAAAAATAAGAAGCACATGGAAAGGTTTTCAGGTGCTTTCAGACCCTATGATGCTTCTCCTCGAGGTCCAGGGAGACCGAGAGCATGTTCCACAGGAAGGCCACAGCAGAAGAAACTCATCTACCTCAGTGGTTGCGTGTAGAAGCAACTGACCCTGAGGGAGTACGAGGCGGATGAGGGAAGAGCTGGAGCAAGCAGATAGTTATGAAGTCGCAGTGCAAGGTATTGAGGTCCAGGGACCAGAAGGCCTTCTGTATAATGCACAGGGCTTTTAGTTCATTGTTCACAGCCACTGTGAGGTATTGGTAATTTTAGTGTAGCAGAGGTAGGATCCCTGGCGTTCAGGCCAAGGACAAGTTGCGCACTCCTCTTACGGGTGCGTTCCTGAGGGCGCAGAGTGGAAGCTGGCAGTCTTAAAAAGGACCTGTGCCAAAAGTGCAGTGTACACAGCACCACAGCCGTGCAGAGACTGACCTTTTGGAAAGTGACTGTAGGTTGCTAAGATGCATTTAGTGGTGGCTTTAGTGCCTTCTTTTTACCAGTTATGTAGTAGGTCGGTTAGTGGGGAACAATTTTTGTAGCATTGTCGGAAGGAAAGCACAGAGTTCTTGCTTCGCTAATAAAGTATATGCTATGGTTAAATGAAAACGTTGCACGCACATACTAACAAATTGCCACTTTATGGAAGGAGATGGGAGGAACATCAGTATACTTTTTAAACACGTAGTGGACGCTTAGAGGCAGAAATCGCACACAGAGCCACTTATAACAGAGTTGTGAACATACTGCAATGTGTCATACCTTTCTTTTGTGGTGAAGGGTGCTTATGTGGATGACTGTGCATTTATAACTCATGCAATGTTTCCCTGAAGTTTCCACTGGATGTGCTTTCCAATAACGGCACACCTGCAGGCTGATTTTTGTAACGGTACATATGAAGTCTTGTGGATAGATGACATTGCAAGCTGCTCAAGTCTTTGATGGCTTTGGTGAATGTCTGTGTCAGTACCTAATACAGGCGTGGTGGGATGAGGATAGTGGAAAGCAAAGAAAGACTGGTCATGATTACTGGGGTGCAGCCCGTACGATACTTTGAGCGTTGCACATGCTACATTTTGCACTTTTGAACATGCTGGCCAATGGAAATGCGATTGTTGCAGTTGTCCAATCAGGTGGTTAGAGTGTGCGTCACAGGAAACGGCGGCCATATTTTGTTTCATTACTCTGTGTACTGAGACAGGCAGAGATGGCCAGACGTACAGTTTTCATAGTGGGTGATCGCTTTGTGCTAGATCTGCTCCAGTATGCCGTGGAAAGAGGCCTTAATGCCAATTTGAACAAAGTGGAGACTTTGTGGTGCAGTGTCGCTGTCTGTACTTTCAACCATTTGCTTGCAGCGTGTCGAGGAGTGGGCAGTTTCGGTACTGTACACGCTGTGGTAGTGCATTATAGAGCATTGCTTTTGGGTTCCATAGCTTGTGCAACTGTGTACCGTAAACTCAAAGATGATGAATGAAGTGCAGTGCATTTTTGCCACTGCCAAGGTGCTTTTCTCACGTATACCACCAAGTCCAGTATATTACTATCCCAATTAATGTTGTTGGCAGCCAGAGGTGGGAAGGCGTCTTATCAACAGAAGCATGTGTAATTTTTGCTTGCTGCTGGGATGTACTCCTTTGACAATGACAACATTGTTGATCGATATGTGCACCTTCCCAATGGAAATGGCATTTCATTGTCGCCCAGTGGCAATGACATTTGGTTTTCCAATCTACAGGCTGTACTGAAGACGGTATTGTTAGAATGTGAGGCGCAGTGGGACTAATAAAAAACCATTCTAAAAGCCTGAAAAAAAGTTATTAATTTAGACGTTGTTTAAAAACTTAAAAAGAAAACTGCTTTTTTCAGAACCACCACTACAATGGACATCTCCTACCCTTGTTGACATTTATTCCCCTACTCTAGTACGCACACACCTGGAAAAGTCAGCGCAAATCGCGACAGTTGCAGGGTTGTACGTGTAACATACGCCCCTTTTACACATGCCACCTTACATTTGCGACTGTGGAAGACATGAGATTGTGCAATAAGCTTTCTGGGTGTGGAGTGCATGCACAGACTGTGTGGTATACAGTATACTTGTCGACCTAAATGCAGAGGGTGAGCTTATGCCTGTGTGTTGTACGAGCCACAGCGTATGCTTTGTGGGTGAATTGCACATACATTACTTGACAGTGAATGGAAAACAGAGTCGGGTGGGAGTTGTGTGGAGTGTATCATGTGGGTTGTACGCGTATGGAGCAGCTACACTGAAGTGATTGCTTTTGGTTTGTCTGTGTGAGACTTCGGTGACGCTCAATCCCAATGATGATATTGTTGTTGACTGTGGAGGGACAAATAAACACCATGTAACACGATTTTCAGTGCTGTTTGTGCTGAGGGAGGCAGTAAGCCAGGTAATGCTTCTGTTTCCAATCTCCTGCATAATTGTGTATCCCATTATGCAGACACCAATGTAGGTTATTTGGTCCGGAAATGGATACCGTGCGGTACATTGTGAAGAAGTGTATTTTTGTCTATACAAATGGGAATCTATCGTTTCACAGCATGAAAAGTTTTCCCCACGTATAGTGTTCCTGTTCATATTACTGCATTTGCGAATTGTGCACGCTAGGGGTGTCACAGTATTAATTTTTTGACGGTATGATAACCTTCCAATTAAAATACGGTATACCGTGGGTATCGCAGTATAGCATACACCTGCTTAAACTTCTTTATATTGCTAGGAAAAATCACCCAAATGTAGTTTGGTAGTCCAGTTTAACTATCATATATAAAATACAACCTTAGCAGAAGTTTATATACCCGTCACAGAAGGATGAGGTTCTGCAGAACAATGCAGTGTGTACTCGTACCTATTACTGATGCACTGTCATTGTGTGTGCCCTCTTCACTGCTTGTGCAGTGATTTGCCGTAGTACTTCAACAAAGTTTTAACATATAATAAATGGCATATTTTCTCACAATGCTGTGCAGTGAGAGCACTCAATGGGATTACAAGACCTTTCTTGTTAAGTAATTCCTAAGGGAGCTGATATGACTTAACCGACCCATCTTTAAATGTTTTTTGGGAGCCACCGTTTTTACATGCTCTCAAGGGTGTGTCAGTAAAATACAAGGAGCTTTTTTTTCGTACTACATTCTCCCATGCGGCTCTGACACACTATTGGTCTGGGTCCACCACACTTAAAGCTACAAAAATAAAGTTATCATAAACTATCCAACATCTTTTGCAAAGACTGCCTTTATTTATTTGCATATATGTAAACAGTGCAGTACCCTGCTCTCACAGAATTGTACTCTACTTGTCAACAGACTCTGAACCACCACTGCAACAAAAGTAAGCACTCTCTCTTTGCGAGCTTAAGCTCTGGCTTTTAGCAATGAGGCATGTAATTCAATTTCAGGTAGTGGTGATGTCACTCCGAATTGGAGCTTTGCTCCTGGCAATCACTATCATCTCGAAGGGGGTCAGTTTAGTGAACATGCAGAACCAGAAATATTGGTGCCAACTTTTGATTTTCACTACGAGAGCAGTAATCCCCCCCCCCCCACGCCCCGCTGCCCTGAAAACGAGCAAGAAAGCAAACAAATTGAGGGAGCCTGACCCCTACCCAGTGGCGTCACTAGGGTTGGTGACACCTGGTGCGACACTCGTGGTGTTGCCCCCTGAGTTACCGCAACCCTAGGGACGCCACTACAGGTACTTGTTATATTATAAACAACGAAACCTGCAGGTTCTGCCTAGTGATTTCCCCTCATCCCCCACATTTTCTTGTTAAATTTCATAACATTTTCATGTTGCTTCTAAACCTATTGTATGCGTGCCAGTGCATCTCATTTGTGTGTATTGTAAAACATCTTTTATTTCAACTGTTTGATTGCTTGAAGACAAAAAGAGCATATTTTTATTGTTATGCTATGCAGGTGTAGCCACTCACACGTGCGTGTGAGCGACAGACTATGTATGCGCTGTGTACCGGATATGTTTATCTGTGCTCATTGTTAGACCCTGCCGAAGAACAGCTGTAGGAGGGTGGGCAGTGGCGTTCTTTCTTCCAACCACCTCTCCTCGTCCCTACGGTGTGTCACTCTAGAATACATTTCCCTGGAAAGATAGCTCAGTGACTTGCATGCCCACTGCAGAGGTGTGAGTGAGACGTGCCCAAGAGTTTCAAATCATATCAGTTCAGACTCTGCCTTTCTTTCTTCAGTGGTTGTTGAAATGAGGACCCTTGAGTTAGGTTAGCCAAAGTGAAACAAACACATGTTTAAGCACCAAATTACTAGTTTGTGGCGTGTGACTAAATGTCCAATATTATAATCTGGACTGAAAAATCACAGCGCTCCTCTGCAGAGCTGTAATGTATTGTCTTGGGGAACCCCTTAAGTGATGCAGCTCTGCACATTGCATTGAGAAGCAATCATTCTCGTTTCTCCCAGCACCTTTAACTCGAAAGCCTTACATGGTCGAAAAACAGAGGCCAAGTCATTTGCACAGGATCACACAATGTCATTCAAGTGGGGAAGGCAGGATTAGGACCCGGATCCACGTTTGGTAACAATAGCATACCTCTTCCTTATCACCTCTTGCATTATGCATTATGCATATTTCAATGGAGTACAGACTTTCACCCAGCCAGTAAAGAATGCTCTGGGGGCTGTTGCATCCACCCCTGACACCAGCGTGAACCGGAAAGCTAGAGTTACTATATTTTAAGTGTGCTGGATAATAGTAACGCCTGTTATTTACAGCACTACAAAGCTACTAGTTATTATTGTAAATAAGGCAAAACTCGACAGACGAAAAGATCACAATAAAATAACGTGAGACTTTAATTTGAACTACACACTCTTTATTTTCCATAAGCAACCACCTTTTGAATTAAATGCTTTCAGTGGACTTTGTACACTTACTTGGAGCAGGCTCGGGGTATCTTTTCCTTCCACCTTTTAGTTGGCAAGATTAAAATAAAATGGTGCTTCTCGGGTCCTGAGCCTTCGACCTGCCTGCTTGGGGGTCCTGCTGGTACTTCAGAACCGTCCTGTAGGAATCCCAGCCCTCTTTCTCCAGGCAGCTTTCACTGGTGAATGGGGGCTGCTGGAAAAACATACCGTTGAATGGGGCTGGGGCAAAGCATTTGTGGACTGCTGAAAAGTGGAGTAGAAGCACAGAAGTTTTTCATCTTTGTGGTTTGATTTTTGTACAGTGCTTACCCACAGGCGTCGAAGCACCTTCTGCGTCTGGTTTCAGCATGCGCTTTGGTTCGTGCCATTTGTCATGCGAGCTGCTAGTGTTATCCCCAGCCTGTGTTGTGAATAACTACTCTGTGGCTACTAGCACCAGTTGCACCGTTGCTGCCAACTCGGGCGCCAGTCCATGTTTCCCCCTCCCAGCCTGGCGAGGTGGGGTGATCTATCGAGTGCATAGTGCTGTAGCTCCTAGCTTTTATTGAGAGTCGACACACACACCTTGCCCTAACAGTATGGAAAGTTGAAAACCTATAACAAGAGGACATTGGGGAATGGTTGCAAGCAGCAGTACACAGTGCTGCTTACGTTGCTCCTGGAAAGGGGAAGTTTCTTCCCTTTTTGCCAAAAAGACAGTTTGAATAAAGATGCTTTTCTTTCAATTGCAGCTCTTAGAATGGGTTGAGACGCAGGTATTTTCGTTTATTTGGAAATGCTGGGTAATGATGGTCGGTGCTACCTACGCTAGGCTGGTTCAACCATGATGTGACGCTAAATTTACCTGTACATATTGACCCTGGAATTGTTTATAAACTGCATGCACAAGGTGTCGTGGGGTTAAATAGTGACTGGGCATAGTGTGGTAAAGCGTTAATAAGGGTGAGCCAGCATGCACCTTTTTCTCATGAGAGGAACAAGTGATGGTAAAAAAAAAAACCTGCTAAGTGAGCAACACTTAAAATGGGAAATGCTGAAATGGATTGGAGAATAAACCACATATTTATGCAAGGTGTATTTAAATCATTCTTACTGGGGTTTTCTGCAGCGTTACCCTTCTCTGTTCCTGGAGCTGTGCAGTCCTGAAATGAAACTTAGCAGCACAGGTTGGCACCTGTGAAGTGAAGATAAGAAGCCAGCAATAGAGCCATGGGGAAGTTAACTCTGATTGAAATACGAGATAACTTCCCCCACATAGTGTTGCTCCTTCACTTCACTCCACTCCTGTGGCGCCAGCCCGGGAATGACAACTTGGCAGCTCCTGCAAGAGTCTGACTCGGGGTTATGGTCCAGGCAGCAGGGATGTTTATCCAGGACCCTAGCACATACCACTCAACCCTTTACAAAACGTGCTTCGCTTTGAGTGCAAACTCTAGTAATTAATTAATGGTCTGTTCTGGAGATGGCAAAAACAGTTATATTTATTTGATCATGGGAGAGGCTCCCAAAACAACGAGCCTAGTTGCTCTCTGACTCGCTCGGTCATCCGATACCGATTGAAATTTGTCTTTTGGAGTAAACCGAAACAAAAGCTTTTGTTCAAGTATCCTGCCTATAAAACAAAACGTAGGACTTGCATTGCAGCGGTTCACTGCAGCTCATGTGTCCCCCCCCCCTTACTCTGTAGTAGGTCAGAGCATCCCCTGCTCGTTTTCAAACTGAGCATTTTTTCCTTCAGTATTATGACAATGATGATAATGATGTGTTATTTATATTGCGCCTTAATCCAAAGCGCTTTACAGAGCACATATTTACATACAATATCACCCAACCGAAATTGGTACTCATTTATTGACCTCTGAAGGATGAAAGGCTGAGTTGGCCTTGCCGGGATTCGAACCTGCGACCTGCAGATCACGCTCAGATCGCAGCAGCGAGCGCTCAACCAGCTGAGCTATCTTACCGGCTTATACATGCAGCACGTTGTTAGGAGGAGGCCTCAGGCACTTCGGAAATTGCCCATTTGAAGCTCTGCCTAACTAAATTTAGTGCTGTATGTCACTGTGGTTTAAGCCTCGAATACTTTAAAACAATCGTGGCACACAGCTCTGAAACGAACCTCTGTCGAAATGGAAGCTCGGAGACACACCACCTACCAGTCACCAGCTTTGCATGCATGCATAGATGCATGCATGCATGCTCTGCTCAGTGAGCCTCTCGTGATGGCTGGTGGTCCGGACCTGTAGCTGTTATCTCGGACAGTTTGGGATGGGTTAAACAGCAGCAAAGTTGGCTGTTTTTTTGTGAATCCCAAAGCGGAGCCGCTGCTTGCCACCACCGCTAATGTCTTCAGCGCAAGTCGCGCTACTGAAGCAGCCAAGGCTCACAGCTTAGGTGCCAGAAATGCCACTGCACGTGTTGCAGACTTTACTCTGTGTGCCATCAATTGTGCACCCAACTGCAAAATCAGGGGAAGGCTGCACAGCAGGCCCCACGGTATACCGGTATAGATCAGACAGCGGTTATCATTTGTAAATTAAATGATTAATGGTATTTAGACCGATGTACCGTTACACCCCTAATGCACGCTCTACACATATTGAATTGCTGCTCTATTTGGAAGTATAGGAATAATGTTTGTGCTTGCTGTTGCACACTTGCACTCTTGAAAACGCACTGGAACACGCAGAACCATCTGTTTCAACAGCCACACATTTCTACCTGTTTCCCCTGCAGTGTTTTCCACAGTACCTTCCATTTAGCATACAATTGTGTGGCGTGTATACGATGCGTATTGCACTGCCTCCCTTCATTGGCACTTACATTGTGACACTCTGAAAGGAGCTTTATATCCTAAACGGCCACACAAAATATTGCTGAAGAGACGTTATGGTGAAGGTGTTACTACAAACATAGCATCATTGTTCTAAAGCAACGTTATGTTTATAGTGCCCTAATAAAAATCTATGAAATTCACTATCAAAAAACGTTGTTAAAGGGATGTTATGGTTACAGGTAAAACCCAGAAATTTGGCAGTTAAGGCAAGCTAAGCAATCATAACTCGTGCTACCGCTGTGCACTGCAAGGACTAACACCCATGATATCAAAATCAAAGATGACATCACAAATGTCATTGATGACATGACTGATGACCTCACGTGTGGCTCCTTTTTTTTTTTTTTTTTTTTTTTTTTGGTTGTGTCCTATGTACACCGGGTGCTTTTCTTCAATGGGAGTCAGGAACTAAAAATTGAAAAGGTACTATATTTGTTGATCTTAGGCTTCTCAAATTGTCTTACACTGCTTTTCCCTAGGGCTCAGGCACATGATATGATACATATACATAGGGGAAGAAGAAAGCCTGAAACACAGCAAGCATTTCTGTGCATGAAGATAATCGTTTAGGGTATGCACACTTTCTGTTAGTAGTGCTAATGTGTTGCGAACTGTACTGCCCTTGGAGATGCTCATATTTGTATACGTTGTTGTCTCTTTATATTTCGTAGTTTGTTTGTTTGTTTTATTCACTTTTTATGCGCGCCAGACACTGGGGTAGCAGGGCGCAGCGATAAGAAAATGCGAAGCTTACATGGTTACAATAATGGCCTGAAATCACAAATAATTACATAATATACAATGTAGAAGGAATGGTCAAATTGGAATTGCATAAAATATACAGTGGAGATAGATGCAAATGATTACAGTGGGATGTAGATGACAGTTCAGCTGAGGTCAGTAGAGGGTAGGAGCTGAATAAAAAAAATTTCTGAAACGGAGGTAGGGCAAATCCATTCTTAAGTCTTGTGGCAGTGAATTCCAGGTTTTTGCAGCCTTTACAGGGAAGCTATTTCCTCTGATCGCGGTGAGTCTGAAGTTGGGTATTGTCAAGCAGTTGGCGTTGACAGCTCTGGTCGGTCTGATAGATGTTCGCCTATGGAATTTGTCAATCAAGTATTTTAGGGGCGGAGTTGTTAAGGGCTTTGTGGGTCAGAGATAGCATCTTGAGTTGAATTTTGTCAGTGGTCAGCCATTTGTGATGGCGTCTAGCGGAGGAGATATGGGTTCTTTTATTTATACCTAGTGCTGCTCTCGGGGCATTATTTTGTAATATTTGTAATCTTTGAATTATTGTTTTATTAGCTCCTGAATATAGTGCATTGCAGTAATCCATTCTGGAGAGTATTAAGGCTCTAGCCAAGATTAAGCAGCTATTATTGGAAAAGAATGGTTTACCAGCTCTTATCAATTTGCAGGTGTAAGCCGTGGAGGAGGCCAAGGATTTTACCTGTTTATCAAGTGATAAAGTGGAATTAAGATAGAATCCAAGGGTTTTTACATCCTTCGACACTTGGATGATATTCCCGTCTATATTGAAGGAGGAGAATTGCTGGCCTAGTTTTTTGATATTGGCTTGGGAGCCCAGGATTATCAACTCAGTCTTATCATCGTTCAGACAGAGGCCATGAGTAGCCATCCATGCCTGGATGATAAGATATACTTTGTTCACCAATTCCGTGTCCTTTTCATGATCCCCAGAAAGCGGGAGGAGGATCTGTCTATCATCTGCATAGCTGGTGTAGGTGATACCGAGATGGTCCAGATCATCAAACAGGGGTTTGGTGAAGATGTTGTATAGAGTTGGGGAGACAGGAGACCTGGGGGACACCATATGAGATGGGGGTGGGATCTGCCGCTGCTGAGGGAGAGAAGACCCTCATGGTTCTTTCACTCAAGAATGACTCAATCCATTTAATCGCTTCCGGGGAAAAGTGGGCGGCAGAATCCAGATGACTACAAAGGACTTTATGATCCACTAAATCGAAGGCGGCTGAGAGGTCCAGGAGTAGCAGGAGTACTGTCCTACCTTTGTCCCTCAGCTCATCGATTTGGGATTTCAAATCAATTAGGGCAGTTTCTGTTCCATGTAACGGACGGAAGCCCGATTGTCTCACTCCTAAAAGGTTATGTAGTTCAAGATGTTTTTGAATTTGGTTATATGCAGCTTTGTCACGTATCTTGAGAAGAAACGGTACTGTAGTGATGGGGCGGTAATTAGTAGGGATGAGGGAGTCTAAGGTCTGCTTTTTAATGTAGTAAGTGAGGCATTCTTAGCTACTTAGTACATGTTCCACAGTACACAAAACTTTGAAACTAAATCATTCATCATTTCACTATCCAACATGGGAAGATTTTGAATAGTGCAGCTGTACGATGGTGCCTACGGATGTACATGAGTTGGTTCTTGTACTGGAAAGAACTCTGTAATGCAATGCTGTTTATAGAAATGCATTGGTTAATGAACATATATGAACGTATATGTCATAATAGTTCTTCCAATGATATCTATCTTCAAACCGTACATTGCCAATCCCTTGTGGAGGCTTTTAATGAAAACTAAATACACATGCAATGTCATCAGTCATGTCATCAATGACATTTGTGATGTCATCTTTGATATGGGTGTTAGTCCTTGCAGTGCACAGTGGTAGCATGAGTTATGGTTGCTTGGTTTACCATAACTGGTGAATTTCTGGGGGGTTTCTGGTTTACCTGTAACGTTTTTTCCATTGAATTTCATAGGTTTTTGCTAGTGCAACTTAACCATAAAGTCCATTTAGCAACGTTTTTTGTTAGTGAAAAATGATATATACAGCTACTAGACGTCCTTGCAGCAGAATCATCATTGATTGTCAACACCTACACTTGCTGTGAGCTGCAAGTTAAGACTGCCTCCCTGACGATGTGAAGAGCACAGAAACCGGTAGGAGGAGAACACCAGTGGCTGAGAAGGTTTATTGTACAGGGAACTGGAGTGCGCCCCTCTCCGCTTTCTTTTTTGTCATAATATATATTTAAAAGGGGCACAGTATAAGTCAGGGTAGTGAGTGCACAAAGACTGCAGAGGCACATCGCCCACAGTGCACCATGGATTAACAAGGCAGCCCTGAAGCTACTGGCTGCATTTTCTGCTGCTCTTGCTAGCTTCTTTTTTGTGTTCCCGGGTCAGCAAATCACCAGATAGCACACACGTTTACCATGGCAGATCAAGCAGACACTTGGTGCTGCAAAGCAGTACATATTCACCATAAAGTGCATTTCATGGCTAGCATAAAGGCCAGGCGCTGTGGCGGGCCCAGGGCCCCACACTTCTTGGGGCCTCTCATGATGACCAGCAATAATAATCACCATCACCATCACCATCACCACGAATGTGATTCGGGGGATTGTCTCCCCAAAAAAAACTCGCTAGCTTCTAGCAACTTCACAAATGTCTTAAATGTTGTTTTCACATTTACTAGAGTAGATTTGTCAGTGGTGAATGTCCAATTTAGCTTTAATGTTTGGGTGATGAGCATTGGTGAGCGCTTTAGCATCTGGAAAGTCTACACACAAGTCAAGTTGGCTACCCAAAACTATGCAATACCTCTTGTCTCCTTCTTGAGAACTATCTAATGTATAATTCCATTGCATTCTGTTACTATAACTTCTGTTCACAATTGTGAATATATAAACATACCCCCCCCCCTTAATATTTATTTAACTATCTGTCAGGTGGTAGAGTTTACCAGCCACAGTTGAGAAGATCTTTGAGTCAAGGGGCTAAATTGTGAACTGGGCTTAAATCCTAGCTTCAACACTAACTAAGTTGTGGCCTTGGGCAAATCAGCATATACAGTGTGTGCTTTTTGCCAAAACCTTAATAGTTTAGTGTGTCTTCATTCCTATTTAAGACACCATTTCATATCACAAAGCTAATCTGTCTCTTGTAACAAGGTCTGGTAGGTTTACATCCGCTATTCATTATTTACTGTGTAATGTAGATTCTTGTCTGGTTTTAACTAATTGCATTACTAATCATTTGAAGTGATGGCACTGCAACAGTATCAGTTGCTCAGGCTTCAGATTATTGACGGAGGGTTTCATACTTTACGACATTGCCCACTACTTCACAAGGTCTTTGTGTGTGCCACAAGCCTGCCTAGGTTAGAAAAAGGGAGCTGTGCAGGGACTCGTGGGGGGCAAAAGGGGGAACCGGGCAAGGGACGTGGAGATAGCTCTCTAGTCTGCCTATTCCAGGTTAGAATAGCCAAAAGCAGCCAACTGTCTACAGATGACAAAACCTGTTCACCCCATGAACGCTTGTTCAGCTATATTATAAGCTACGAAAATATAACAAACGAGTGTTTTCGTGTTATTGGCAGTGAGATAGCTCAGTAAGTAAATGTTCTCACTGCATACATCTGGGTATAAAACGGAATTCTTAATCCTAGTAATGCCAACTCGCCCCTACCTCACTATTTCTTCTACTGTCTCTTGATTTTGAACTTTGAGTTGCAATGTTTCCATTGCATACTAGATAAGTGGGGTAGGTTTTCTGTGCATGAACTTTCTTTGTCCGTCTGATGTTTGCACTTTTTGTTTTGATTTTGAGTCTGTGAAATCATTTTACTGTGGGAGTAATTCTTGTATGCTTTCCCTAAAGGCAAGGCATGAATTAGTTTTCAAAAATTGATTAGCAGAGTTTGCTAATTAACATTTTCTTGATTAGCAAACTAACCCACTTGATTAGCAATATTGTATTCATAGGTTTACTATCACCAGATGTTATTTGTACCCAAATCATATGTGCAACAATACAGCAGTTTTGTGTAACACTGAAGTAAGACATTAGTTGTGCCTTGCAAATGCTTTAAAAAAAATTCCACTAGACCTGCAGATCAAGTAACTTCGTTTACCTACTCCACCTAAGTGAAATGCACCATGAAAATGGATGACCACTAATTTAAATGTGCTTTCTGTAAAATGGTGCTTGTCACCAAAAACCCACTTTGGCACACTGCTGCCACCCAGAATCCACCCATTCAGGGTGACAATTTTATTTGACATTTACTGTAAACAAAGTAAATGTTAAATACAAGTTTGAAACATCCCCTGCAAATGGTACTCACCCTTCATAAAACCTTCTAGACTATGCGAGTAGCCGAAAGGACTTTGCGAGCCAAGGATGAGCGTCTGTAAAATGTAAACGATTAGCTGTGTGAATGGAAACAAATGGATATGATGATAACGCTCACAGGTGCTAAAATTGTATGCAATCGGAGAGCAAAGCGAGTTCTGGAGGCTAACTACAGTGCATGATAGTGCTTTAGATCTGTAGATATACATACTGGATGCAACCATTGATCACTACTTTCCTTTAACATCTAGTTAGCGTTGTTTATTCATTATGTAAAGGGAAAGAAGGCAAGAGACGAGTAGAGTGGATGGTGTAGCTGGGCAAACTAGGTGGAATATTGTAGTTTAAAGCCATCTCACTTTCAGGCTAGCTGGTATAAAGCATCAGGTTGATATGATAGAATGTCAATGAGTATGGGATCCGCTCATGGATTGAGCACCAGTTGCACACGTGTGCAACCAGCAGGTTACAGAACTAGGCTTGCCATCAAAAGAACTTGGTCATGTACATTTTCAAAAGTGATCGGAGTGGCGTAGAGTGGCAGTCTTGCTGCTCACTTCATTTGATTCCGTTTCCCGTGTTCCTGTGTTCACGTTTGGAGGCGTGTCCCTACTGCTGCATACCTACAAAACGCCATCTCCTCCGCGGAGTGGCGTAGAGTGGCAGTCTTGCAGTCTTGCAGTCTTGCAGTCTTGCAGTCTTGCAGTCTTGCAGTCTTGCAGTCTTGCAGTCTTGCAGTCTTGTCTGTCTTGTCTGTCTTGTCTGTCTTGTCTGTCTTGTCTGCCATGGCTGCCAAGACTGCCGACTCCAACAAACCCACAGAACAAGAGGTGCAGCCTCCGGACTTGGAAGAAGGACGCTTATTGCGTAGTGCACGCCTTCGCGTCCCTTTGAATAACCATAAATCAGGAATGCGTCCCTTGGAAAAAGAACGTTCTCTTCAGCCCTCCAAAATCACTGAAGCAGCCTTCTTAAAAAACAGACATTTGCAGGTTGAGAGCAGAAGGACAAACAAACGATTCGATCCTACCTCCGTTTGAAGTTGGTTCCCCGGAGGAGCCGCTGGCTGGCAAACGCGGAGGCTCAGGGAAGGACTTGCAGCTCCCCGGGCGGCCGCCGAAATTCTTAGCAACATCAACAAGTGTCTCGCCGGCTCCCGTTGCTTCCTCCTCTCTGCTCTGGCTCCCTAGTATCTCCGGAGGGAGGGGCGGGTGCAGTGAGCTAGAGGGGAGGGGCGCGGGTACGCCGAAGGCGGGCAGCACCTACCGGGCTGGTGTTGGAGCTGCAGGGAGCAACGAACTTCGATGCGGGGCGGGTGGTGTCGAGGACAGGACGAGTCCGACCCCGTCAGACCCTGGAGACCCTATGGCGACGCTGCCCACACGACTGTCCCTTATTGATCTGGCAACAATGGTAACGTTGCCTTCTGCAGCAATGTTAGAAAATGTGCCTCAAATCACTAACAAAGAAGGCAATAGACTACAAACCACTGCGATTATTCACATGCACCCTGAGTACCCATTGTGTGAAAAGACGCCAGTGCAGACCAAACTACTAAGAAATTTATCCCAGCTCCATGAGGCCGATCCATTTTTTTTGCACCAGGAAAAGGACACGGAAAAGGACATTTTAAATTCCACAGAACTGGAAAGCACAAATAACAAAAAGAAACTACGCTGGAGTCAGACGCCATCTCCAAAGAAGGGGGGAAAAAACGTAGACAAAAAGCTAATGCAAATAAAGTCTAAAGAAAAGAAAATGCCGCTCTACCAACAGCCTCGGAACACTGTAAATCCAGGGGCAAGAACACTAAAAGAACTATGGGCCTTAGAACCTGGCAAAACTCCAGCAGTTAGCCTGGTAACGGATTTCTTTAACGCTTTTGCCCCGCAGGCTAGGGGTGCTCAGGACGATCTCACAGATGCTGAGATATTAGAAGCAATCAACACCTGCCGACCTCCTCAGAAAACGAGAAAAACTGACTCCTCAACTGGTACCCCCTTGAAACTCACGTCTCCCTACAAGACACAAGCCCCACAAACGCCCGACCCCTTACCACCAGTGTCGGACGTTTTAATGCAGGACTCATTGCCCTGGCCACAAGAACATGTTCCGGGATTGGGTGTGGACAAACAACAAACTTCCCCGGTAAATCCAGTGATTCGACAAGAAAGGACCTCAGGTGTGACATCCTGGGCATCTACCTCGCCTGTAGGAAATCTACCACCGAATGGGGAAAATCTTTTAGCCCAGAAAATTATTCCACCCGTCCATTCAGTAATTGCCTTAGAGGCCTCATTGGAACCAATCCACCAAAGCATCCCCCACCCACCTCTGATAAGGCCGAAGAAGGAAACACTTTGACGACTACCAATCCGCCAAATATCCTTGAGCCAATTGAAAACCAGGGTAATAGAAAGCGGGTGGGAGACAAAGCTCAGGGGGGGAGGGGGGGAGGGGGGGGCCTGAGAGAAACCCAAATGGGTAAACCTGGTCGGGACAGGCGCAACTCCATAGATTTCTTCAACAATTCCTCAGCAAGAAAGTCGACAGCTAATGAGCAAAACACAAATAAAAATTCATCAGGAGCCCCAAATGAATCCCCGGTAAAAAAGAAATTGGACTTTATATCTATCATGTCTGCAGTGTCGATAGCTTTGGCACCATTCACACAGCTTTCCGAATCATCAGTGAAAACTTGAAAGATCATACCACCATGCAGGCAATGATGTATACTAAATTGATAAATGTCGCAATACTGCACGACCAAGAGAATTTCTATTGCTACACAAACACAAATTCTATCAACCTCTTCTTCGACCGCCTTCACAATAGTCAGTGAGCCCCCGACCACTACTAAAAACTGAGCTGTGAACTATGAACAAAGTGAAGTCATACACATCAGTGAAGAAACACCTCCAAGATTGAACGAAAATCAAACACTACTTAACGAAAAAGACCAGGCTTATCCGATATTTTGTGCACAAAATGGCAAATCGACAGATAACACGGACAAGTCAAAATCAGGGTTCTCATCCCCGCAGTCAAAAAAGAGCCAAACAAAAAAGCATCTTTCTTCTACAGGTCAGGGCTCTACCCTTGTCTTCCAGATTCCTAATGATATAGGAACCACATACTCTCCAAAAACAGTCAAAGAATTCCTGGCCGACGACCAGCTAATAAATATTAGTGAACACCTAGAGAAGGATACGACGAGGAATATGTCCATCGGAAAAGAACAAGTTGAGGAAAAGGCGCCTTCCAGTCCCTTCCAGTCCCCCGTCTTATCAGCCAAAGAGTCCACCCTTCCGTAACCTGGAAGAAAGAAGGCAAATTCTTCATCATACCTCAAAAACCAACCAAGTTAATGTGGGACAAAGGAAAGTATCGTTTTCCTCAAGAAAAAATTCACCTTCACCAAACCGGGTGATTCTGAAATTGGATCATCGGCACAAATACAGAAAAAGGGATAGAAACTCGAGCAGAGAGGATCTGCGGCAAGCTTCAAGTAAAAAGAGCTCAAAAGAACACCTAACTCGGGTAAATGAATCACCTCGGTGGGTTCATTATAAATAGAAAAATGAATCGTACCACGACCAACGTAACTCCACCAAAAATACCATTTGGACTTTAAAAATAGAACAACGGTCAGAAAATCGTGATGAAGTAATCCTTAATAGAAGAGGAGTTCTAACCCTCTTTGGCTTCATTCCAGCCCTTCAGCAAATTAAATCAGAGGCCCTGAAGCTAGTGGGCCCCTATCATTCCAATCGTAGAGCAAAAACGTATCTACATATTCCATCAAAGAAAATACAGACCCGAATAACTGAAGAAGCAGATGAGTTACTTAGAATTGGCTACAGGGTGACTGAAAATACGACGGCTACTAGAGTGTAGAGAAACACAGGACAATGTCTCAGCAAAGAAAACACGTACAGGCCTTACCAGAAATAAAGCTGAGGGCCACTCTTACACAAAGAAAACTACTTCACCAAAAAAGAATTAAGATTGGTAACTCCCAAGAAAGCGAAATAAAAGAAAATAAAACTCTTGCGTTGCTCCGAAACCGCTCCAGGAGCATGACAAATACCAAAGAAGAAGCGAACGAATTCCAACAAGCGGGAAAAAGAGACATAAGTTCAGAAAAAAACGCACAGAAACCATTGAACAAAGACGCTCCAAAATAACAAACGTGTAGGGCGCTGCAAACAATTTAGAGTCAACGAAAGCGCCAGAAAATTCACACCTAAAAGAAAATCCTCAGGGAATTTGGTCTTGGCTCCCAAAAGCACTTTCAAAAAAGCTTAACAAATAGCAATTCCAAGGTCGGCAGAGCCTCGACAACGATATCTTGCCAGCCAACCCGCCTTCAACTGCATTAATACTTTGCTCCTGGAACACTCAGACATTCCCACTTGACGACTGGGAACGACGCCGACTTAGTATCGTTTGATGTGATCTGTCTACAAGAAACTTGGCTAATTGACAAACCAAACCACAATCGACTAATAACATGGTCAACTAATTGCCGTAAAGAAAATGAAGAGCCTTATGGTGTCAAAGTAAACAATCGGGGAAATCGCCTAAAACTCTCAACATCCGCAGTAAGGAAACTTACACAAAGATATTCTGAAGAGGGCCTGTCGGAAGAAACCCCCGAACCAGACTATGTGTCTCTACTCGTGGTTTTCTCTAAAAAAAAAAAAAAAAAAAAGAAAACATCTCTAAATCCCGATATTATGCATAAACGCACCTATGATGCCAAGTTGGCTTCAAAAAAGGCGCGAATTCCGAAGAATTAAGAGAAAACTTGTCAAAGCATTCAGAAACTGGGTAAAAAACCCATTGCTTACTTCTTTATCAGCAAGACTCGGAAAACGTCCTGAAAGCGATCTGTGGCAATAAAGCCAGGGAATTCTGGTCCCTTTTAAAATCCACAACCCTAACTCCACCATCAACTAGATTGGGGAGCAGAAATGGATTGACCATTTTACAACCCTTTTTGAAGCTCCAGCAAAGGTGGACAACAATGTTACAGAAAGAGACCCTTCGAGTTGGCTATACTTCGACCAAGAAGAAATCTTTGAGACCCTGAAAAAACTAAAAAATTCCCGAGCAGCTGGTCCGGATGGGATTTCTAACATGGATCCAAAAAAAAAAACCAATAGAGTGGTCAAACCTCCTAAAGAAGATCTTTGTGAGATGTGCAAAATCGAAATCCATTCCACCCTCCTGGACTAAGGCTACCATCGTCCCAATTTACAAGAAGGGGGATGTGTGACCCGTCAAACTTCCGACCAATTGCTCTTTTGAATTGTATTGGAAAGGTTTTCGGGGCCCTATTACTGAAAAGACTCCAAACGTGGGCTAAACTTGCCCCATGTCATGAAAGATTCCAAACAGGTTTAAAATAAAATGTCGGCACATCGGCTAACATCTTAGTCATCATGTAGACTATTTGTGGCCTTCGTTGACCTCTCCCAGGCCTTTGACCTAGTAGATAGGTCTCGCTTTTGGTCTAAACTCGAAGGGTGGAAATGCCCTAAGGAGATCCTTCTGCCATTAAAGGCACTGCACACAGGCACTACCCTCGGAGTGCGACTGACCCCTCCAGGACAAGTGTCTGCAGAAATCCCCACTGGAAGGGGGGGGGGTCAAACAGGGGTGTCCTCTTGCTCCTGAGTTATTCTTAGCGTACATGGGCGACTTTGGCGAAACAGAAGATCTAACAAGAACATTCCCGCCGAAACTGGCAAAGGTACAAATTAGTCGACTCATGTACGCCGATGACCTTGTCCTGTTTGACCAGACCCAGATAGGACTGCAGAGACAATTAACAAACCTCTTACATTATACAGTAGAAAACAATCTACAAATCAACAAAGACAAAACAAAAATATTGATTTTGGAATGTGCGCTGAAAAGATCTGATAAATACTAATGGCATTTAGAAGACACAGAGATTGAAAGAACAAAAGAGTTCAAATATCTGGGTGTGACCCTTGATGGCTCTCGAACTGAAAGTGCAGAAAGCCTGAAAATGAAAATTAAAAAGTTAGCAGGCAAAGCCATAGACTTAAAGTTTGGAAAATTCTCGACAATCCCGGTAATTGAATTCTACAAGAAAAAAGTAGTGTCTTCAATTACTTATGGAGCTGAAACAATGCCACAAATTCCAAAAAGTCTCTGGACGAAGCTAGGTCACTTCTGGAAAAACGTTCTGTGCTTGCCAAACTCAACCTCTATGTCGGCCATCTGACGAGAACTTAGCCTCCTCCTCTTTAGCAGGTACAGTAAATATCAACTCGGTCTTGCTGTACTGAAAGTGTATCATCCAAGATGGCCAGAACATCTATACAATGATAGGCGAAGAAATGAAAACTGACGCAGTGAAAATGTTGACGAATTGGAAAGAGGAAAATGTAGCCTTATTGACCTCAGTTGCATGCTCAGAAGACGACCTGATTTCGAACCCGGTCAGAGTGACCGAGAAACTTAAACCTCGACTGGTCCCAAACAAAAGCGGAAGTAACAGCAAACACACTTTTACTTCATCTCCCGCATATTCTGTGCAAAGTCAACGAACTCCAGAGGTACATAAAAAAATTCCCAAATAGATCTTCTAGGAACTACTTGCTCAGGATAAGATTAAATCTAATTGAAACAAATGAGACTTGCCACATTCGAGGTACCTCGGACACAAGTAAGTGCCGTCTTTGTGGCGCCGACAAAGAAACAATTTGCCATCTACTACTGCCTGCCCAACGAATCAACTGATAAGATCAGCCTACCTTGACCACTTTTGGTCAAATGAACACTTTGATGTCGATCAATGGTGGCTCAGATTGATTGAAGGAGACAGAACAACGTGGCAAATTGCCCTGGTGAAGATCATCCAAGAAACATTGAAAATGATGGGCTGAGGCCCTTCTGGACTCATGGAAACATAAGAATAAGAATTTTGTAAAGTTCCATTTTGGAATATAAAAAAATAAAATAACAATAAAATAAAAATAGTGATCACTCCTCTTCCCCCAACAAAATGAAATATGGTTGACACTATAAGATTTAGATACACAAACTTTAGTGGAAAGCATGTAGATAATGCAGTGTTTTGCAGTAGCAATACAGTCATTATGCATTATGAAACAACTTACATTTTTATGAATGGAATTGCATGACTGTCTTTAAAAAAAAAAATAACGCATACCTGTCTTTGCCAGACAGGATTTAGTTGGCTTAACCAAAGTATCCTCCCAATTACTTCTGGTTTGCAATTATTTGAAAAAGGAAAGAAGATCTTGCCTAGCACTCCCACACAGGCATTTGGCACTAAAGAGCATAGGAGGGGATTCCTGCTGCACTCTTTTCCCCCTTAGACCCTTTGAACATGCAGCAAACAGAAACAAGTAGAGGGCAGAATGAGTTGTGCTTTCATTGGACAGGGTAACTTAAACAGTTAGCTTTTGTACACCTGTACCAATTTAATTAGCAAACCTACAGAATTGCACAGCAAATTGCTATGCGACAATGCTGATTTTTATGCCTTGAATGGTGTTGGTGTGCAAATGTGTACCTATTGTTGTAGTGTTTAGAAAATCTTAGAGCTGGCCCTGCTCTGGGATGTGGGGAGATGAAGCAATGCAAACGAAAGGGATGAAACGAGACACGAAAGCTGTCCCTGCTTCGGTGTGGGAGGGGTACAATATGTGGTGAGGTGCCGAAAGTAGAGCAAGCCTAGCAGAGAGGGGCAACATAGGTGATTGTGAAGCAGAAAGAGGAGGGGAAAAGGCATGCACATGCTTCTAAAGTAAAAAGGTAACCAACCGCAGATACTGCTGACTGAAGAGAGGTAAACGCAGAGATCGTTTAGGGGAAGGAGGTTGAAACTGGGGTGACAAGGAGAGAGGGTCAAAATCTGTTACTACAGAAATGGGAGAAGAGGAAATCGAGAACTTCTGAGAGGGGCATCTGCAACTCCTGATTGGGTATATTGAGTGGTAGAGAAGGACCCGAGCAATTGTGCTGATCATTTTTTGGTTCCCAGCTTGCAGTGCCTCTGGTTAGACGTTTGGTTTCTGAAATGCGTGCTAGTTGCCCTCCTAGCAGTCAGGATGAAAGAGTGAAGAGTGTTGAACTGCTCCTCCACCTGGAGAGTTGCTGTCATAAAGCTCAAAGCCTGGGTGGAATATTGCACGTAGTCTGCCCTTGCATCCCCTCCCAGGTGAGGCCTACAACAATTCATTCTACGTTCCCCGGATGTTCCTTCGCTGTGAGGATTCACAGCAGCAGTATGATGAAGTCACGTTTAACTAAATACTCGTGGTGAATCTACAACCAGTGCCTTCCCCAGCAGTAAATCACTAACCGCTCCAGCGGCCCCTCGGCAGTCCGATGTCAGCACAGATGCCCACCTGTAAAATGTGCTTAGTGCCTTAGCTGAAATTTACCAAATCCATGGCGAGAGCACCTGACCTCTGTACATGTGCTCCACTGGTGGTGGCATGTGCGCACAGCACCCATGCGTGGTACATTAATTCATAACAATGTGCCCTACCGGCCTGGGAGCCTTTGCTTGTCCTGCACTGTTGCATACAACAAACTGCAGCCCAGCACTGAGGCCCAGTTAAGCAGACACTGCCCTCTAGAAATCATGTTGTAGTTAGTGCAACATAAATAATTAAATGAAACGCAACTCCGTGGTATCGTATCCCATATTGCGATGCTGTACTGCTTATTTTATGCCATGGGTTAGGGAAAGTTATGTGTTTTATCAGAACCTCTTTTTACATTGAATAAATGACAAACTTTGAGAAAACGGTACCTTTGTGTCCATCTCACGTTTCTGACCCCTCGCAAGAGCCTCGTTAGCTTAAAACCAACTGTTACAGGGAGCTACTTTTGGTTCCATAGGCCAACTGGTGCCTTACAAGCATGCATATGTTAAGTTAACTTTGTGTGTTTGTTAATGTAAATAAAGCGGAATTGGGACGCATCTCAAACACATACAACAGCCACCAGGAGCTACTTTTGGCTCCCCAGGGCAATAATAAATGCTAAACAAACACAACTTTGTCCCAAATGCACAGTTACATTCACAATCTATATGACATTTAAAATCCAAGCACTCATAAATTATGGACAAAAGTATATGATTGCATCTTACGTGGAAGGTAGATTTGTGGAACGCTGTGTACTAGTTCCTTCTTCGCCAGTGGTAGCTCCTGGACACTGGTTAATGTTGGATACCTAGGAGCTGCTTTTAGCACCTGCTTATTCAGTCCCAGTTTCGAGCCCTGCTCATGTCCGGCTGAGATAGCTGACATATAAACGCCTATTGTCCGGAATGCTTTTCCCTCTTGCGACAATGAGGCCAAAAAATTAAATATCTTAACTACAGGGGCAGAAACTGGATAAATACTCTGTTGCATGCGGCAGGCCTCCCAGTGCTGCCACATGCAGCACCCTAGCTCTGGAAGGTGGAAGGGGCCCAAGGCTCCTCGATAGAGAGCAATGTGAGACAGACAAGTCGAGTTTTCTCACAAGAAACGATATATATATTTTTTAATTATTATTTAATTAAATAATAAAAGGTGAGATGACTGCCTATCTTTCCCTAGCCTAATAAGGATTTCCCTACCTATCCAAGGAAGGCGAAAGGCAAATGAACTTATGTCCAAAAGTATCTCCTCACACAAATATACACGAGAATCCTTGTGATCGTTGTTGGACACCCTTCCCCAGGATCAATACATGTTTCAAGCCAAAGTTCAATTTCATAAAAGTTCCTTTCACTAGCCAAGTAGAATGTACCGTTCCAAAAATGTTTCGGCTCCAAAACATGGTTTGTAGAAACTGTATGAAAACCAGCTTTACCAATGTATTGTTGCTGCCCAGAATAAAGTATTTGCTTAGACTGGGGCAACTACTGAGGATGCAGCGTTGCGGGTGCAATGTAGTCGTCGTCGTTTGTAAGGTGGGGCGATTTTAAAACACTCAATACCAGTTGGTATGTTACTCTGTATTAATCTGTTTCAAATGGTAGCTAATTCCTTAATACATATCAAGAGCTCAGTGATTGCACCAGAAAGTAAGGCTGCCCTACATCACAATCTTGCCACTTCCATATGCTGAACCCACGCGGAAAGACATTGGTTTTGGGATTCCTTGCGGAAGGGACTTGTAGTGGGGACTTGTAGTGAGCATTGTTTTAAGTGCTTTTTAATCACTCCGAAAGTGCACCTTCCAAATTAACCTTCTTATTGCAGCCCATAAGGCCCAGTATATCGGAAGTGTTGATTAGGGGCAAGCCCGGTGTGTGTTGATCATATTGAGGCGTGTTCCCTTTTGAGCCATAGTGTGTCACGATCCACTTCCTGAACCCGCCCCCCCCGGCAGGTCCATGCGCCAGGTGGGGTCTCGGCTCGGGCCCCAACAAGCTTAGGCACCCTTTGCCTAGGCCCTCTTGGGGCCAGTCCTGGCGCCTTTGGAACTACTTTATTTCAGTGCCAGTCAACATGGGAGGCATCCACATAGCTTGGCTCCTTGGAACCAAGCTATGCAGTATAGTGTTTTGGGTGTGGTAGCCTAGGAACTATAAAACTACACCCGACTTGGATACCACGCTTCGCGTTACTTTGCAATCCTGCAACGTGACGCTCATCGTGTTCAGCTGCATCTGCGAACCTCAGAAACACAGCATCTGAAAAACAAAGGACATCGTTAATAGCAGCAGTTTACCTGTGATTCCACCGCTAGCTGTACTGCGCTCCTGCAAACAGCATCCAAGGAACAGCGAGCCTCCCGGACCGTCGGATCTGCAAAAAGGAGAGAAACAGGACATTAGACATTTTACAATTGTGCCGGCAGCTTGCCTCACGAGTTGCCCATCGACCAGCATCGCCTTGAGACTTCTTGCTGCGGGTGAGCACCGCAACCTACGGGAGCAAAAGACAACAGGTTAGCAAAGGCATCATAGCGCTGCGCATAGCGCCTACTTACCGCATTAAGGCGCTCTCGAAGCACCATCACCTGCTGGCGAGTCCCAATTCAGCCAACGCTCCACGGCGAACTTCCGCGCACCTAAGGAGAGAGAAAAGACATTATTTAAATCCAAGAAAGGCATACAGCATAACAGTAATAAGACCTACCTGAAAGACTCTAAAGGGCCTGCATCAGTGAAGTAACTAGATCCCACTCGCCCACAAAGGACAACGCGCCCCGGACGGAGAGCTTACCAAAACCCATAACAAGGTGAGGAAAGGTCCGGGGAGGGGCTGCGGGCATACGGGGTGTTGGGTGGGGGGGGCGCTCTTACCCCAGTTGCCCAGTCTTGAACATTGCCCACCTGTTTTCCAGGCAGAACTTCTCCGTTGATTATACCTGGGAGCGGCTGAGAAGGGTACCAGAGTACCCACAGCTGGGTGGCGTCCCCGTGGATACCAGGTGAGCGTAACATAGTGCCTCAGAACAGCATTGCCTACCTCGAAGTTTAATCTAGCCGATGATGGTGCATGTGCGCTGCACAGAATGGAGTAAATGCACCTCTGTACTTGATCATCTGCAGCATAGTTTACAGCAATTTATTTGTTTGCTTGTTAAGCGCTTATACAGTAAGTAAATTACTGTTTCAAAGCGCCCACAGGGCGTGGGGAGGGAACAAGGTAGTGAAACGCATTAAAAAGACAATATTTAAAGCAGAGGAGGGGGGGGAAAAAGAATAAACCTACTATGCCATGTGAGTATTCAGAACGTGCAAGTGCAGCAAGGAAGAGGGCAGATGAGGTAAGTGCTGGGGAGTCCGAGCTCACGGGTGAGCCACTGATGACTTGCTTGGAATGTTGAGTGCTACATGGCCTCGAGCCATGTTAGTTGTGAGAACCTCCAGGGTGGAGGGTATGCCAATTTAAGTGCTGAGGGTAAACAGGAGCTGAGGCGATAGGGTGTGGAAGGTCAAAGCCCCAGAGGATGCATACGGACCATGGACACAATCACAGCAACTGTGGGATTAGCAGAGGAGGTAAAGGGGAAAGTCTTGAGGAGCTTCTGGAATTTAAGACAGTCCTTCTCAAGGCGCAGAGAGAGGACGAGACTGTTCCATAGGAGGGAGCCAGCTGAAGAAAGCGATCAACCACCTACCCTCCTTTTTCTGTGAAATGCTCTACACACACAGTTGGTGCCAGAGGAGTGAAGTGGTCTGGAGGGAGAGTATTTAGTAAGATAAAGCTGGAGATAGTGAGGTCCCCAGGACCAGACAGTCTTGTGGGTGAAGCAGAGGGATTTGAATTTAATCTGTGCAGCAACTGGGAGCCAGTGAAGACTTTTTTTAGGGCGGGAGAGGTGCGCTGCCCTGTTCTGGGTTAGCTGGCAGGGTCGCAGAGTGGTAGAAAGTAGATTCAGGAGGAGGCTATTGCAATAGTCAAGAATAGACTGAACCAGGGCTCGGGAAAGTGAGAAAAGGGAGAATTCATTTGACAAGGAAGAGCTGAAAGTGGGACTTCTTGGCAATGTCCTGAGTGTGAGGGAGGAAGGAGAGCGAGGAGTTGAAGATGTCTCCAAGGTTTCTGGCTTCAGAAGGGGCATGGGGAGAGCCCAATGAGTAAGGCCAGTGAAGGAAAGGAGGAGGGAGCAGGGGTCCCAATTGGAAGGATCTCAGTTTTGCAGGCAATGAGGCAGAGATCGTTGGAGGTGCACAGGGACTGGATGGCAGATCGGCAGTCACGGGTGATTGAAGGTGCAAGAGGGTCAGCAGGAAGTTTGAAAAAGAGTTGTCTCATCTGCATAACACGAAGTTGGAGGAGATGAGGTGTGCAAGGTAGATGTTAAAGAGCCAGGGGGAGAGGATTGAACCCTGGGGGAACCGCATTGTGGAGAAGTAAGAGAGAAGGTGCCCAGGATGCCTTGGGAAGAGCGGTCCGTTAGGAGGGATGTCAGCCAGTCCAGTGCCCGTTCCGAGATACCAAGGGTTTGTATGAGGATGGAATGGTTGCCCGTGTCAAAGGCAGAGGGGAGATCAAGAAGGATGAGGACAGGGATGCAGGCAGTTCTGCACAGGTGTTCAGAAAAAGTGTTTCCGTGCCTCTCGATGTTCGGAATCCAGATCTGCTATGCTATGCAATGCTGCTATGAGTGAGACCAGGCTACAGCAGCGGCTCATAGTGTTCTGCCAGCATGCTAAACTCGTTTGCAAGAGCAAAGTGAAGAATTTCATGGTTTTGTCAAGTAGGCTTTAGGAATTATTATTCACTAAATCTTTACATCGAGTTCGGTTTCCGATACTTAAAGCCAAGCGCTGGTGAGCTACCAATACCTGTGGGCATCAATAATGAATATTGTATGGCACGTCCACTACGTTGTAAAGCAAGGAGTTGGAAAGGGGAGCAGAAAAATGGCAGTTTGTGGGCTTTGTTTTTATTTGTTTTTTTTTTTTTATGTGGCTGCACAAACTTCTTTCAGTGGTCAAAAGTAAATGGAAATGTTGAAACACAAACACCTTGAATAAATTACATTTTTTTCTGACGGATGCAAATGTTGGCAGTGAGTTGAAAAGGTATGAAGGATTGTTGGAAATATTTGTTGAACTGTATCCCCCAACTGCAGATAAAATGTAATTGCCAACATCGCTGGTGGTGCATCCAGCAGCGCGCAGGTCAATCTGTTGCAGTGAATTAGACTGTGAATTCTTTTGATCCACTATTTTGCAGAAACTCTTTACACAGGGGCGAGGGCTGGGGCAATGTTGGCATTCATTGGCAGCGCTTAGGAGCAGTAGCTCGGTCAAAAGGGATTAGTTGTAAGTAAAACAAGAAACTAAATAGAACTTAGTTTCATGTATGCAATATGTTGTGTGTGTGTGGCACTCCAGTGGAATTTGAAGGCACTAGTGTAATGTTTGTGCCGCTTGCCACCTGAGCTAATTATATGCTGTATTACTTGGGAAGAAGCATGAACACAAAGGACCTGGTCATCCCTTTCCAACGAAGTGTTCTTTTTTTGCGCTGCTGCATGTAATTGGAGACATTAAACTGTGAGAACGAACGAGTACAGTAAGGGTGGTTGCACTAGTAGCCATCAAAGTGGTCCGTAGAGTAGGGCCGCCATCCCTTTACTGTAGTTTCATCTTTGTTATTCTCGTGCATTTGCAGGTGTGAAATAGGACCATCTCGGCCTCTGTGTGGCCAATGGAGGACCGGCTGGGGAGGACCGAATTCCCCAGCTGGCAGGACTTCCGTGCTTTTCTGGATGCCTGGTGTGAGGTGCGAAAGGTGGTCTTCACCGTCCGCCACTGTGTGCTTCTCAGTGACCGAAGTGTCCCCCTGGAGTTGGCGCATGCCCTGAGGTACAGCAGCGTGGAATTGGGATGCGGAAGCACCCCTTTGAGGTAAGCATAATCCCTTTTCATTTATCAAGTATGTTCTCTTGGGGATCACTGCAAAATACCCTTTTCAGTTTTTCTTGCAATGCGTAGAATGTGAATAGCATTACCCACCAATTTGATGGTAGTACTTTGAGGCATGATGGGCCAGGGCACCATACCTTGTTGAAGATACAGGCCCCTAGAGCTCGATAGTGCAGATGATATGAATGTCAATATCTTTCTCTTAGCACCTATGGTGCTCTCATGAGTCAGCACTTGAACATATTTCCCTCTATTACATCAAGAAAACACCTTGGGAGCACTCTGAGTGATCAGCCAGCTATATTCCCGTTGATTTCATTTCTAATATCCAAACACTGCCTGGCCATTTCCAGAGTACTCAAATCTATTAAAATAAAGTACTTCACGTCGATTAAAGTAAGTCGCCTATATTATTAAATATGGCATGTCAACAAATGGCAAAGCTCTACTGGCTTCACGGGTGAGTACTGCACGCAAGACCTAGCGTAAACAACCCTAACTAACACCTATTCTCATCAAATGCAATCTTGGAAATTTGAACCAACAGTCAGTCTCACCTGTCATTCTGTGCAAGTGCTCAAACCCACCCATTCGTTACTGGAGCATTCTCCCTCTTGAAGGGGCATCCTGATTCTCAGTGGGCCATACACAAATACCCACACTTGGATGTTCCGGGGATCCATTCTCATAGCTAAAAAATGTCGACCCAGGAGTTAAGGACTTTAAAAAAGCCGCTGGTCCTGGACCATTGTAAGAGAACCGTTGGCCTCCTCGCCATTAACAGCCTCGTGAGGAAAAATCTTGTCGAACCACCTGTCAAAATTGCTCACATCTCATTGTTTCAACACCTTCCAATTAGCATAAACCACCCCAGGGTGCCTAATGCTACAGTGAGCAGCACTTCTCTACAGGAAAGAATGTGCCACTGCAATTGGCGTTGCAGTCCAATCAAATGACTACTGTATTGCACCGCTAGTCGGGAGAAAGGAAGAGAACTTCGTGAAAGCCAGAAGCTGCAGCTCCAAAAGAAAAACGCGGATAATGCAGCCACAAAAAATCTGCACACGCCCCGCTTAAACCAGGTGATGCATTACATGATTCAGAATTACTCTTAAATGCGGAAAAATGATGTCGGCCATGAGGGGTAACATTTCAAGGTGTATATACTTGTCACTCTCCCCCACGCATAAATGACGGTTCACGAATGTAATTCTTTGGGGTGTACACCTATTCTTAATGAAAAGGTCAACCAATTTAATTAATAAAAATGCAGGTATCGGGTGCAAGGGAGAAAAATGAAACTGGCACAAAAGTTACCAATGTGAATCAAGTGAGGAAACTGTCCTTTGTTCTCTTGCACATGTTCTATACTGGAAAATCGGTCCATTTTGAAAGAGAATAGGTTGTTAAACTGTGGCGTTAAGAGACATCTAGTCGTGAAAATAGTGCGCAATGCGAAAATTCGTGTTTCTGTTTTTGACTCTAAAAAGTTATATTTCAGAAATTGTAAATAAGTGCGTAAACAATAAAAAAACAAGGCGCTCTATGCGTTTCGGGACATTTCTTAAGAAGCATCAAGATTCATATATTTTCTACAAAACAATAAAGATGATACTCAAACGAGTTTCAAGTCCATACAGACTTTTCGAAATGATGTTTTTTTATAATCAAAAGGTTATGTAGAAATAGTACTTCACCTAAATAACAGCAAGGTGGCACCAAAGGATCACAAAGGCTTCATATGTTTCTCTTATTGTCGTCAAGTCACTGTTGTAAGAGTTACAGGTGTGTCTGTAATGTAGCTTGCCAGCCCCATCTGGGGGCGGACATGAAGTTAACAATCGGGATTTAACGTTTCTTTCCTCCACAGTGATTCACTTTGCTGTTTCTCTGAGAAGCCGTTATTAAAAGCGCGAAGTGGGCTTCTCAGACGTAGTCGGCGTTTAAGGAATGTTCAGCTCGTACAGGGGATTTATGGTCCCTCTGCCGACTGTTTACTGTGTGTTGAAAACACAATAAGCATTTCAAAATACAATAATTATTGACTACAAGTTGTAAGCAACACAAAGGGTGACGGTGGAGAGAATTATGGTGCAAGGTCCGCACGTAGGTAGAACAAGCACGAAAATAGCAAGCAAATCCTGCATGTAGCAGCAATCTGATGAATATATCACGTTTTTGTTGCACAGCAACACATAAATGAACAGTGTCTCAAGTGTAAATGATTGAAAAAGATCAATGGACTGATGTGTTTTTGTTTCTTTACATGTTGTGTGTCCTCCCACGTGGGTACACTATTATGTTAATATTATGACCTTTTGCAATGTAACGGGTGTTACTGGTGAATGTGGTATGCAGTAGAAAACGGGGATTACACTAGGCCCTGACGAAGGATTATATATCCGAAATGCATTGGCCAATCAGTCACATGTTTGCTTGAATTAAATATGGGCAATACCTTGCGAAACAGTACCATACTTGAAGATTAAACTTCACCATTTGAAAAATTATAAGAGCTTCAAGTCTTTACTTAACGAGGCAATTTCAAGAAAATGCAAAAACGGCTAACTAGCGTAGGTCTCTTTTTAAAAAAAACTTTTTTTTCTTTCTTCTTCTTCAGTCACGGTTTGTGCCCTACACAGTGGTACACTACAGTGGGTTGCACCGCACCAGTAAGACCAGATTCAAGGATTATTTTTTTTTTTCATTTTCGGAACTAATATCAAAGAAAAGTTGAAACAAGCGGTGGCCGCTCATCCCTCATTTACTCTACTATGTGTTGTGTGCAACTGAAGAATGTTATTGAAAAAAGTGTCATGACACAACACGGTAATTTATTGTTGAAATAGTGAATACAAAATGGTAATGCTTTAAGCTTACAATTGAAGATGTTGTGTTCTGGTATGGCTGATCGAACCAGTGGCAAATAGTTGAAGCATTAGTGTTTCATTTCGGCAATCTTAGTATAACACCCTTTTGAGGGATTTCAGGTTGAGGTTGCATTCTGTGATTAACAATTAAACGTTTAAGGTGATATTGCATGCTATGTGCATAAGAAGGCATGTATTGTCAGAGTGTGGGTCCTAAACGTTTGGATGATTTGCAGCTGTGGAAGGGTACTCGCCAGCGACCTGCATTTCTAGGATATTGCGCTTGTGTGGATGGTAGTCTAAGTTGCACTTTGCAACATGGGTTTCTTGCTTAATGGGTCTATGGGAGATGCTGTTTGACATACTAGTTTAACGTTTTGAGGATTTGTAGGATGTTTCGGTTGCATTCTGCAAGTAAGAAACATGGACTCTTTAGATTTGATGTTTACAACTAAATGGATTTGTTGTGTTGGTGCATGCTAGAGTTAACACTATTTAATGTTTAGGTGGGGATAATATCCACATGGACTTTTAGAACAGCATGTTTATTATGCTTTTCTGTTATGAATAATGGGGAGAGATATTGCCATGGGTAGTGGATGGTGTTCAGTCATGTACATGTATTATAGACAAGGTGTGGGTAGGGCCCTGCTCACACTGTGTGGTTCCCGTATGACGATGTGTTATGGTTTTACACTCAGTGAATGTTTGTATCCAGTGTAGAGCCACAACAGCGCTTCCTTGGATGGTGTGAGTTTGTGGTGCAGAGTTTGTGGTGATGCATAGTGTGCATGCAGCTACGGGTGTTTGTGTGCTTTCGTGATCAGTGGTGGGGTGGTCAAGAATGGCTCTGGTTCCGGCATCAAGTGGTGGAGTTAACCATTCGATATAGGCCTTCTCAGCAGTTGAGCTTCTGTAGGTGGGGTTTGTGTGGATTTGTGAGGATGTGTTAGGGATCCAGTGGTTGTGTGCCAGTACCCCACCTAGGATTTGTATCGTATTTGTTTGTTTGTTTTCGGAATCATCCTGGATTAATTTGATGGAGGTCTGTTTTGCGTAACATTTGTTTTGTAATATTGATTCTCCAGCATGGGGTCTGGCATGGATTCACATGTTCATGAACATTCCCTGTCGTCAGGCTGGGAATAATCGGTAAAGAAAAAATCAGTTTGTTTCATTTCTGAACTTTCTTTCTCCTAACAACCAATCACTGAGCTCTGGGTCATACTGCCGCCAGCCAATGACTGCCCTCTACCTAAGCCCCTCCTCTGGCAGACATCTTCATATTTTTACCACACGTTCAAGTGTTGGGAGTCCTCGTGTTTACCTCTCAAGCTTTTACTGCGTTTTTGTGCTTTTTGGAAGAGTTTACTCTATTTTTCAGTCATTTGAGCCTTGTGCTCCATTGATCAACCTTCTGATTAATGGGGACACGCTTTTTGGATTCTTCAGAGCCCCCCCCCCCCCACAAGGGTGGATTTTGTTGAGTTTCTTCGTGGAGGATTCAAGAAGATTCTTCAGGCCTATTCCGCGTGGACCATGTCTGAGGAGAAGGATTAAACCCCGCTTTTCAAGTTTTGCTCCGACTGCGGTTTACGCAATGTCTTCTCGGACAACAGGCATTCACAGTGCCTTTACTGCCTGTACCCGGCGCACAAGGAGGAAGATTGTACATTTTGCCAGGAGATGGCCCGTCGCACGCTGAAGGATCGGCATAGCTGACCGAAAGAGTGGCTACAGGCCAAGGCCTCTGCTATGGGTGGGGTCCCAGGAGCTGAGCGGGCTTCTAAAACCTTTGAGGGCACCCCCCCGCGGGGGTCTAACAGAAGGCTAAGCACCACAAGTCCACTGCCCGTTGCACCGGGCTCCCCGACGGTCAGGGTGCGTCCGTCATCTCAGTGACTTCAGTCACCAGTCGGGGTTCAGGATCATCGGCCAAGAGGAAGTGGGACCATCTGGGCAAGCTCAACCGCCCTGCCGGAGAAGGCCAAGGGGGATCGGTGTGCGGACCCTTCCTCCCCCCACCCCACCCCTTCCCCCCCCCCCCACCCCACCCCCACCCTAAGCAGAAGGTCTAGCAGGACTAGGCATCTGGGACACCCAAGGCCAAGGGACCGATCCTGACCGGTCCTGACCGTGAAGGCCCAAATACACCCGGCGAAGGCCCAGCCTTCCATCAAGGTGGTGGTGTCTCTTTCGAAGGCTGCTGAGATGGCTCTGCAGCAAGCAAATCCGAAGGCGAGGGTATCCTTTCCTCCCAGGAGGGAGGCTGCGTTCCGCCCATAGAAACAACCCCGGAGAAGATGCTTGTCATCTCCCAAGGACCGTCCCCCGCTGGAAGCTAAGAAGGGGGGGGCACCGAGGCCCTCCAGGGTACGGATTTCACCTCTGAGGTGGAGCTTGTCTACCTTCAAACCATCCAGGAGGAGGAAAACGTAGCAAACGGGCCCTATGACGAGCACGCCTACGAAGGAGACGAAGCAGAGGATACCATCTAGCAAGAGCAGTAAGGTGATGAGGGCCTTGGCGCCCTGCCGGTGCCCCATCTGCCTATTCCGCCTCCACCTCAGCTGCCACCCCCGCCTCAACTACCTCCTAGAGACCTCTCGGTGAACATTCTCTCTGCACTGCATACTCTGGTCTCTGAGATACAGACAAGGATGACTATCGCGCCGGCGGTCCTGCCTGCGGCGATGGCCGACCCTTTGGTGACGGAGGAACCACCGGCCAAGAAGAGGAAGAAACACCCTCCACCTCCTTGCTGACGACGACTGTGGGATAGGGGACCTCCCGTCGCCCCTCCCCCCGATCCCCTGAACCCCCTCCCCCCAGATCTTCCCGACCGGACGAGATCGGCTCATTTCACTCGATGATTTCCAGAGCTTCAGAGCTCTTCCAGCTCGCTCCAGAGGAGAAGGAAGGTTTCTTATAACAGCGCCGAGAGGCGAACAGAAGGACCAACCTCTCGGTCCCACTTCTGGATGACATTTGGGACTAGGGGTTGTCCCTCATGAAGAACCCTTCTACGGCCCCAGCGAAGAGGGATCGCCTTGAGAAGTACAGGGTGCCTGACTCTGCGCCCACATGCTTGCGAGCCCTACTGTCGCCAGACTCTGTGGTATCGGCAGCAGCCAAGAAGTCATCCTGTGCTTCTTCCTCGGCAGTGTCCACCCCTCCGGAACAGCGAGGGGAAGAAATTAGATGCCAGGGGACGACAGGTTATCTACTCTGCGGCCACTACCATCAAGGCCACCAAAGCCCTCGCCATTGTTGCGTGCTACGACCGCGAGCTATGGTTGAAGATCGCTCCCATCCTGGACTTCCTCCCCGATGACAAGAGGTCGGAAGCGTTGGAGATTCTCCAGGAAGGCGAGTTGGTGTCAGACCACGTCTTCACGGTGGCCACAGACATCGCAGACGCAGGGTTCTGCCAGATGAGCAACAGCGCTTGCCTTTGTCGTGGCTGGCTCAAGGCCACCAACTTTTGTCAGGATGTTCAGATGAGGGTTTTGGACATGCCCTATGACGGAGACAACCACTTCGGGAAGGCTGTAGATGTGTCTCTACAGGGCATCAAGGCTGAGGCCGAGACAGCACGTGCCCTGGGCACACTTGAGTGGCGGCCGTCCTTTCAGCCATCAGGAGGCAAGTCCCAAGAATCTTCCAAAGGTTTCGGCGGGAGATCTTCTTTCTACCGCCAGCCCTCCTGTTCCTCGGCCCAGGAGACTAACAGGGGCCGTTCCAAAGCTTTCGGAGGAGGACGTCATCGTCGACGGGGACCTCAGGGCGGCCCTTCGACATCCAAGCAGGATTGAACCGGCCTTGGCGTCGGGCCACCACCCGTGCACCCCAGACCATCGACACCGACCGTTAGGTGCTTGGCGCTCTCGCCCACGGACACGCCCTGGAATTTCAACTGCAGTGTCCCCGAATACCACCTGTGGCCCGCCTGGAAAACCACATCCCTCAGCTGCTTCTGGAGGTGCGGGCCATGCTCAAAAAAGGCACGATAGAGCTTGTCCCAAAGAGGCTCTGGGGCTCCTGAGTGTACTCCAGGTACTTCCTCTTGAAAAATAAGACTGGGGGCTGAAGGCCCATCCCCGAAATCCGACGACTGAACAAATATGTCAAATCCCAGAAGTTCCACATGGTCACTCTTCAGCATGTACTCGGACAGCTCTAAGAGGCAGACTTGTCGCTGGACTTGGAGGATTAATACTTTCACATTCCAATCCACAAGGGACACCGCAAGTTTCTGCGCTTCGCTGTCCAGGGGAAGCATTACCAATTCAAGGCCCTTCCCTTCGTACTGAAGTCGTCACAAATTGCCTGGCTCTGGTGGCGGTGCATCTGAGATTACATGGGATTCACGTCTACCCTTACTTGGACGACTGGCTCATCCGGAACAGTTGACATCGCCGTTGACCACACAGCAATGACTATCCACCTACGGACGGATCTGGGTTCTTGGTGAACTATGCAAAGTCCTGCTTGACTCCATCTCAGGATGCGCTGTTTCTGGGATCCCGACTCCACACGGTGTCGTGCCTGGTGTCACCATTGGAAGAAAGGATAGCGGCCATCTTGGGCAAGGTGCAACGGCTGAAGATTGCCACAGTGAGGACCATCAAGACCATCATGCATCAATCCCATCCGACTCTGCAGGCTACGGATGCGTCCATTTAAGGAGTTCCTCAATGACCGTTGGATACAAGTGTCAGGAAGCTTCCAGGACACTCGACGAGGGTGTCTGTCGAGCAATAAGGTGGTGGGGAGTGCGCTCTCACCTGTCCGGAGGTGCGGATTTCCAGACCCCCACCACACTAGGAGACGGTCACGACAGACGCCTCCCTGGCAGGATGGGGAGCTCACACCAGAAGTCTTCACGCCAGAGGCCTGTGACTGCCGGAGGAGAACTTGTTGCACATCAACGTGCTGCAGCTTCAAGTGTTTTGGGCCCTCAAGTCCTTGGGCAAAGTTGGTGTGGGTCTTCATGGACAATACCACCACAATGTTTTACATCAGGAAGCAGGGGGCACCAGATCCCCATCGCTCTCCAAAGAGGCTCAGGAACTATGGAAGGGAGGTACAGTCGTGCCACGACTGGGAACTTCAGCAGGATCAAGTGAACCATCTGTTCCGCAGATGGGGCAGTCCCCAGATCGATCTGTTTGCGACAGCGACGAACACCAAGTGCCAGAAGTTCGCCAGCAGGTTTCCCCAGCTGGGGAGCATGCGTGACGTATTCTCAGTTTCTGTATGCGTTTCCTCATCACACCGGCGTGGTCGAGGCAGATCTGGTACCCAGACCTTGTCAGCATCCCCTCCAGTCAAGCTTCCAGTGGGCGCAGATCTTCTTGCCTGGGAAGGATGTGCAATTCTGCACCACGACACAGGATTGCTGAACCTGAAGGCCTGGCTCCTGCAGTTGGGGGCTACGATCTCGCAGCGGACTGCAAGGAGGTGTTTGCCAAGGCCAGAGCATAGTCTACTCTAAAATGCTACAGATATAAATGCAAGAGGTTCGCTGTTTGGTGCTGTGCACAGAAGACTGAGTTCATCTAGCGGGAGGCAATGGCTGCCTGAGTGTACAGCTCCCACCGATGCTTGCACATATCGGAGGATTGAGCCCCCCCGAACCCCTGCAGGCGAAATCAACGTGGCGGCTCGGCGTTGCGACCCCCCCCTGCCCCCCGGGCACCCTAGGCTCGTAAGAGCGACCCCCGGGAACCCCGTGGAGTCTGAGAACGGGCCCCGATCACACGAGAGGAGAAAGGGAAACGAGGCCTAGGCGGCCGTGGCTCCAGGGGAACTGAGGCATTTCACCAAGGCCGCGAGGAGGCGCGGACCGAGCGCACAGACCCGGAGCGCGAAGAGAGGCCTTGCCCCCCATCCCCCTGCCCTGGCCAGAACACTCTACCCCGAGGCCATCGGGAGGTGGGGGTTTGGGGTACTGGAGCAGTGGAGCCCCCCCCACTCATTGGGACGGGTCGTAGCTGGGCTCTGGACATCCTGAAAAAGTCAAGGCGGGCCGGGAGTATCACAGTAGGCCCAGCACCCCGGCGCATAATCAGAGGTGCCGCTCCCATCAGAAGAGCGAGTGGAGGGAGCGCGAACATGCCGACCTCGGTCGTGGAGGGATCCGCAGGCGCTAGGTGAGGACGGCGAGGTGGAATAGTCCGGCCCTTTGACCAAGGAGAGAGCCGGTGAGGCCAGCGACCTCGGCCAGACTGGACCATTCCCTCCCCCACAGGAGACACTGAGGAGGCCCCGACAACCCCGGGGGGATGCCTGGGTGCGAGGCCCCCACCCGGCATTGGTGGGGCGTGTGTCTGCCTGCAGACGCCCTCTGGGCCTGGCCGGACGGATTAAGTTGCCTGCTCCGTCAAGAACCCCCGACTGCCACGGCGAAACTGGATAGGGTGTGAGGCCCCCGTTCGGCGACGGCGGGGCATGTGCCCGCCCAACACCGATACCCCCCGCGGCAGCAGTCTCACACTAGGGGCGGGTGGGGAGAGACCCGGTCCCCCCCCTCCCCTCTTTCGCTGCCCCCCCCGGGGCACCCCAGGAGGAAAATCACCAGCTGCCTCATGAGGGGCCACAGTGGTCTCGACGGTGGGGGACTAGGGGTGACCAGATAAACTGGCGGAAAAAATTGCAGGAATTTCGCTTCCAGGAGGCCGTGAGTAGCATCAAAGGTACGACCCTCGTTAGCTAAATGGCCCAGCCGTAGGCCCCGGCACCCTCCACAGCAGCAATGGAAAAGGGTTTCGCCTCGATCCTGCAGGAGATCAGGGACATGCGCTCTGACATTGCCCAGAAATTCGAGAAAATTGACAGAGGGTGGACAAGGTCAAGGACGGACTACTACAGGTGGAGACCAACCAATCCTCATCTGCGTCCCAAGAAATACAAATAGACATGAGGCTAGCGGCCCTGGAGAAGAAGAACGAAGAGCGGGCCAGGCAGATGGACGACTTTGAAAACGGGGAACGGAGGAACAACCTCAGGATCTTCAGGGCCCCGGAATCGGAAGGAGAAACGGAGAGAGACATCACCCGCATGGTGAGACATCATCACCCTCCTGTTTGCGGAAGAGATGACGACGGAGCTCACATTTGGTAGGGTGCACAGGGGGGGGGCAGAGCGGGGGGCCCCCGGTCGATCTTGGTCCGGTTCCACTATTACTCGGAAAAGACAAGCCCGGGAGATCACTTACAATAACGCTCAGATCTCAATATACCAGGATCTCTTGGCCTACACATTGGCCAAATGCAGAATGTGTCGCCCCCTAATGCAACTGCTTAAGGAGAAAGGGGTGCGATACAGATGGGGCTACCCCTTCTCCCTGACCTTCGAATATATGGGTCAACGGTCAACTCTGATTACAGAAGACGACATAAGGGGAGCCATCCAGGACTACGTAGCGGTCTCGAACACCCGGAGGGGCCCATCGGGCCCAGAGACGGGCAGACCAAGTGGCCCTGGCCCATCGGGAGACAGGAGAAGGAAAACTGGTGCAAGGAAATTCAGAAAAATGAATACACCATCACCAGCGAAAGACGGAGAGCGGAACGACTGAGGACGGGGGCAACCCGTCAGGCTACAAAATGGTGTAATGGTATCTCGGATGTTCAACTACTCACAGCGCCCCCACGAACAGCAAGGGCCAGGGAGCTTTACACGGATGGCCTGGCCGAGGTGGGCAGGCTGGTGGTTCGGCCAAAGCCAGCGATGGCAGAACTAATTGGCTGGACGCCGGGGAGGGTGGGGGGACACACGACAGTTGGGGTTGTTCAGTTCCGGACAGGGATTGGGGGGCAGTTGGGGAAAAGTTTCAGGTCCACCCAGGGGGGCGTGGAGGGAGGAATGGGGGAGCACAAATTAAAACCAAGGGAGCACGCAGGAAAGGGTGGTGAGAGTATGTCGACAGGGAGAGAAGCGATCCTAGAGTCCGCCGGCCCTGGGAGTGGGTTCCCTCAACGTACGGGGCCTAAACACCCCACAAAGAGGTCGCTGGTCTGTAGGGAATTTAGGAGGGCTAACCTTGACCTTCTCTTACAAGAAACTCACTGGGCACGGGGGAAAGAGCCCAAGATGCAGGGCGGAGGAATAGGGGAGGTTTTTTTTTTCATCCCATAAGGGCAAAAAGAGGGGTGAGGAATGTTGGTTTAGAAAAAGAGGACATATTGAAAGATCCTGAGGGCCGCTACTTGTTGGTACGAGGGTCCCTGGAGGGCGCCCCACTTACCCTAGCGGTAGTATACGGTCCAAACGAAGGTCAAGTCCAATTCTGGGTGGAGGTGGGGGAGAAACTTAAGCTTTTTGTCCGGGGTATGCTGGTGGTGGGGGGAGATTTCAACTTGGTCCTGGACCCAACCCAGGACAGTAAACGCGTTGGTCCTCAGTCATCCAGGGAAACAGATGAGACCATGGCTCGGACCTTCCAAAGGGTTAACTCGGGACTAGGTCTGGTGGACACGGTCCCGACTCCCAGGACGGGAGCCCCCTCCTTCACATATTATTCAGCCATCCACTCATTTTTTTTCCATAATAGAATACATCTTGGTGGACGAGACCCTACACCCATTCGTCACTGGCCACAAGGTCGACCCCGTCCCCTGGTCGGACCACGACATGGTCCGAACCACCATTGCAAGGGGCTGGCTAAGCGACCGTAGGGGACGATGGAAATGCAACGACTCCTTGTTGAAGGATGAGGTCCACGCTCAGGAGGTGCTAGACGCCATAACGGAATTCTTCGAGTTTAATGACAATGGGGAGGTAGGTCCGCACACTCTATGGGATGCCTTCAAGGCAACCCTAAGGGGACTCCTTATCAAAATGGGTGCCCAAAATAAGAGTAAGGGATGCCCAGGAGAAATCCCTGAGAGAGACAATAGCTCCACTCCAGCCGGGGGGTCCCCCAGCAGTTCCCTTGGATCGAGATCCGCTCACCACTCTGGCCGACTAGGCTCCAGTTAAAAGATCTCCTCCTGCACAAAACGGAACGGAGTCTCCAAATGGTTAAGCAAAAGTACTACGAAAAGAGGGATAGGGCTGATAGGATCCTGGCCTGGAAACTGAGGGAGGTACAGAGAAGCAGAATGGTGAAAGCAGTAAAGAACGAAGAGGGGTCAATAGGCCACGAAACTCCCCACATAGGAGAGGCCTTCCGCTATGAAAAACTATGCTCCTCAGAATATAACGGGGGTGACGCGGAGATGTAAGGGTTCCTGAACTCAATACAAATACCGGCCCTGACTGGGGAGATGGCAGAGGGGTTGGAGGGCCTGGTAACCGAGGATGAGGTGGAACACGCAATCAGCGGGATCAAGGTGGGCACTTCCCCGGGCGAGGATGGCTTCACAGTCTACTTTTATAATATGTTTCACTGGACCCTAGCCCTGCACTTAGTGAGGGTCTTCAACGCAGTACTAGAGGGGGGGGACCCTCCCGGACTCCATGATGGAGGCCATAATTGTTGTGTTGCCCAAGGAAGGAAAGGACCCCACTGAGTGCTCCTCCCACCGCCCAATGTCCCTGTTGAACATTGATGTTAAGATCCTAGCCAGGGTAATCGGGAGGTGGATGGAGGGGATACTACCGAAACTGATCCACAGAGACCAGGTGGGGTTTATAAGGGGAAGACTGGGCTCGGACAACATCTGTAAAACCATAGACTTGTTCCACCACCCCCAGGAGTCGGACCTCGACACAAGTGTCCTCTCCCTGGACTCGGAAAAGGCATTTGATAGGGTTGAGTGGAGATACATGGAACTCCAGAAAATGGGTTTTGGTGCACATATCAGGGGATGGGTGGCTGCACTATATAGAGCTCCGATGGCAAGGGTAAAAGTGAATGGCAGGTTATCATATCCCTTCCCCCCCTTTCACTGGGCACAAGACAGGGATGCCCGCTGTCCCCCCTGATATATGTCCTTACAATGGAACCCCTGGCCATAGCAGTTAGATCACACCCGGATATCAAAGGGGTAGTGAGGGGCGAAGTGGAATTTAAGCTTTCCCTGTTCGCGGACGACATCTTGGCTTACCTGGTGGACCCCATCTACCCCCGACCCCCTCCTGTCTCTGGTGGGACAGAGTCTCTGGTTGGCTCATTCAGACGCTTCTCTGGGCTGAAGATTAACGCGTCTAAATCAGTTCTGCTCCCCATGAGAACACGGGACCTGGGCTTAGACTCCGTGGGCATACTTAACGGGATAGCAGTGGGAAAGGTCACTGATGGGCGTCCTCCTCACCAGGGATCTATCAAAACTTGCCCCGACCAATTATGACCCCGTTTTAGTAGGAATTGTCGCGGACCTCAGGAGGTGGGGTTCAATGATTCTGTCCTGGTACGGCCGCATGACGGCAGTAAAGATGAATGTGCTGTAGCGACTGCTGTATCTCGTCACCTCCCTCCCAATCAGCGTCCCTGACCAAACCTTTAGGACTCTACAGAATGCGGTCCGTGAGTTTATTTGGCAGGGCAGGACCCCGAGGATGGCGAAGGCGGTCCTGACCCTACCGAGAGAAGAGGGAGGGTTTGGCTTACCAGACTTCCAACTTTATTTCCGCGCCGCCCAACTGCGCGTCCTCCTGGAGCACATGAGGGAAGGGATGGGCACCTACTGGTCCTGCTTGGAGGATATGGATGCCCACCCTCTTAAAGTTTGAGACCTCCTCTGGGCCCCGCACAGGTTCATCCCGAACAGACTTAAAACCCACCCCACCCTGGGAGTTCTTTGGGCAATCTGGAAGGAGGGCCCCCAGACAGCTCATTTAATGTTGTGGCCATCTCCGATGCCCTCACTCTGGGGACACCCCCTCAATTTGGGTAGTAGGGGGTTCTGCAAGGCACAGGCCTGGTCCGACTCGGGACTGGAATGGCCGAGGCAGTTGTTCCGGGAGGGGGAATTCCTACCATACGAGGATCTGAGGGACGCTATTGGGCAGGGGTCCCTCTCCATATTCGAATATCTCTGCCTGAAGGGCATTCTTTGCGACCAATCATGGGGTCAAAACCTGAAGAGACAGCTAACCCCCTTTGAGAAACTACTTGACACAGCGACCTCTAGGAAGGGAACGGTGTCAGGGATGTACAAGATCCTGAACACTGTTAATTAAGTGGAGAGACGGGGTTTCCGCACATTTTGGAATGACCTGGCAGGAGGTGATCTCGGACGACGCCTGGTCACGGATATTTAAAATAGCATTCCATGGATATTCATTCACAGCAGACATGGAACACAACTTCAAGATCTTGCAGGGGTGGCACAGAGACTCCGTGAAGTTATCAAAAATGTTCACGGGAGTGTCCCCCATGTGTCCAAGGGGGTGCGGCCAGACTGGATCGAGGGGCCACATGTGGTGTCACTGCCCAAAAGTACAGGCGTATTGGGTCAGTGGTTGGATTGCTGAAGTGACTGAGGAATTGCTCCCCCAGAACCCTCTGACGGTGTTGTTCAGGTTTGATTACGCGGTTAGGGGGTGGGTATGTATTGGGTGGGGGAGCAAGGGAGGGGACGAGGGGGGTTCATTGGGCCTGTCATATGTACATCAGATTTAGGCAGAAACACTGCGGCATGTAAACACAACCGTGTTGTGTTTCTGCCTGCCTTGGCTTTCACTTTGGGTCTCCGGTGCTCCCATGGGGGAGCACCGGAGACCCAAAGTGATAGCCACGGCAGGCAGAAAGACAACGCGGTTGTGTTTGAAAATGCTGCAGTTTTTCTTTATAAGTTTCTCAGGCTCCTCCGGCTCGGAGGAGCCTGAGAAACTCAAAGAAAAACTGCCGCATTTTCAAACACAACCGCGTTGTGTTTCTGCCTGCCGTGGCTATCACTTTGGGTCTCCGGTGCTCCCCCATGGGAGCACCGGAGACCCAAAGTGAAAGCCAAGGCAGGCAGAAACACAACGCGGTTGTGTTTACATGCCGCAGTGTTTCTGCCTAAATCTGATTTCCCATTTGGGGCTTTCACGCTCCCCACGGGGGGGCCCGAGAGCCCCAAATGGGAAATGCTAAATGCTGCAGTGTTTCTGCCTAAATCTGCTTTCCCATTTGGGGCTCTAGGGATCCCCGTGGGGAGCCCTAAAGCCCCAAATGGGAAAGCAGATTTAGGCAGAAACACAACGCGGTTGTGTTTCAAAACGCTGCGGTTTTTCTTTCTAACTTTCTCAGGCTCGCAGGGGCCTGAGAAACTTAGAAAGAAAAATTGCAGCATTTTCAAACACAATAACGTTGTATATGTTTGCGGTCGCTTCAAAAGCAACCGCAAACATAAATATGTTTTTAAAGCTGCGGTTTTATTTCTAAGTTTTCCGGGCTCCTCCAGTCCGGAAAACTTAGAAAAAAAACCGCAGCTAGTGCTTATTTAAAAAAAATAAAATAAATAGCACTTACCGAGATGCAGCTGCAGATTTTCTGCCTGTAGTCTCCGGTCCGCGTCCTCAGAGTCCCAGCATCAATGAAGGAAAAGCCACCCAGTGGTAGCTTTTGTTTACTACAGCTGGCTGGCTTTTCCTTCATTAGTGCCGCAAAAGCCAGCACAGGCGGGCAGCCATTTCACAAAATGGATGCGCCCATGTGCTTGCTTTTTCAATTTTTGAGCTTGAATTGCTCAATTTTAAGGGACTTTGGAAAAAAAAACGCCAATCTTTTTTTTTATGTTGCCTATCTATTTTTGAAATAAACATTTTTGGGCGAACCATTCCCTTAAGGAGTTTGTCAAAGGACTGTTCTGTTCGTTCCTGCCGGTGAAGTCTCCAGCCCCGGTGTGGGAACACAATGTGGTGCTGACTAGGCTCGCGGGCCCTTCATTCGAACCTATGCAGACAGTTCCACTGAAGTTCTTGTCGTGGAAGATGGTGTTCCTCGTGGCCATCTTCTCTGCACAACGGGTGAGTGAGATTCAGGCCCTGTCTTGTAAGCCACCTTACTTGACTTTTCACGACACGAGGGTGGTGCTCAGGACACACCCCTCCTTCATGCCCGAGGTGCCGTAGGACTTTCATCTAAACGAGCCCTTGGTGTGAACTGTGTTTTTCGTCGTCGGCTGAAAGGACTTTGCACTCGCTAGATGTAGCTAGAGTGCTGAAGTTCTTTGTGGACCGCACGCAGAGTTTCCGGAAGATGTCGCAACTATTTGTGAATTTTGGCCTTGTGAACCATGGGAAGGCCCTCTACAAGGCTTCCATTTCCAGGTGGCTCTCCGGCTGCATCACCCCTTGTCACCGGTTGGCAAACCGACCGTTGCCTGGCTGTCCGAGAGCACATTCGACCAGAGCGATCGCTGCTACTATGACCTTCCTCTCTGGTGTGCCCCTGCTGGACATCTGCAGGGCTGCTACGTGGAGGTTGACACACACCTTCACAAGATGCGTCGACAGGGATTTCAGGGAGGAGTCCAGAGTCGGCCAAGCAGTGCTGCACAACCTGTTCGCTTGAAAGTGAGCCTGGGGAGGAGGTAAGAGATGCTTATATTGAGCCTTGCCAGCTCCCGTGGTTGTGCATGTGTGTACTGCTATGTATTCTTTATTCATGAGCATGTGAATCCATGCCAGACCCCATGCTGGAGAAGAAACAAGGTACTAACCTATAACTGTTGTTCTCCAGCGTGGGTTTGGCATGGATTCACATGCAAACCCTCCCACCTACCCATCTGCGGCACTGCTTAGTCCTACTGCCACTTTACGTGCTACCCCACTGAAGATGGCTGCCAGTGGGGCTTAGGTAGAGGGCAGTCATTGGTTGGGTGCAGTATGACCCAGAACTCAGTGATTGGTTGTTAGGAGAAAGATAGTTCAGAAATGAAACTGATATTTTTCTTTACCGAGGATTCCCAGTCTGACGGGAAATATTCATGAGCATGTGAATCTATGCCAGACCCATGCTGGAGATCAACAGTTACAGGTAAGTAACGTGTTCCTTGTCTTCAATCATTTTCTGGCAGCAGAATGTGGTTTCCCACGTTTTTGCTGTTGGCCATTAGTATAATTGTGTTGAGTTGTGGTGCTCAACATTCTACCACTGCTGTTTGGAGTGTTGTTTGGTTTTGCTGGGTGTAGGTTTGTCTGGCTATCAGATCTGCATATTTGGAGAGTTGTTTAGTTGTTGCTGCCTTGGGGCACGCTGGGGGAGTTGATGTGGTGCAGATAGCCATTTTGTGTTGCTTTGCGAGTCCATCTGTCTGATTTGTCTGCTGTTTTGATTCTGTGGTTGTGGGTTTTATTGAGGAGTGATGGACATACTTTGTGTGGAAGCTGATGGATTGTTAGTCACATTCTGTTTGTGGGTCCAACTTGTGTGTCAGTGCTCCGTATTGGGCAGTTGTGCTTAGGGGTGGTAGCCCTATGACCACTCGGTGGCAGCAAGCGGTAAAAGGGAGTTTTGTTTTTTAGAAGGAACAGTGTGGTTTTGGTTGGCGCTCAGGCAGGTTTGTGCTTAAGGGTGGCAGCCTCAAGATTCATGGGTGGCAGCCATGAATGTAAGGTGATTGGTTTTGTTGTGGTGGTTGGTGAATGTGGTTTTGGTTGGTGCAGGTGAGCCACTGGTCAGTTAGTTACGCCCTGATATTTGGTGTCTGCTCTTAGTTTTGTCTTGTGTGAGTTTAGTTAGTTGGAGTATGTGTGGTTTGTGTTGTCGTTGTGTTTGGAGGTGGGCAGGTTAGGTTTTGTGTTTGATGGAGAGATGGTGAGGTATGTTGTTGTGTTTTGGTTGTCAAGGGAAGGAAGTGTTATGACTGAAGCTGAATGTTGACTACCTGAGTGTTTACAGAGCTTGATTGATGTCATGTGTGGAATGTTGTCTCGTGTGAGTGTTCCACCCTGGGCAGTTGGAAACCATGTAGGTTGGGTGGTGGGAGCCAGTGGCTTCCTCACTGCTCCTACATTTGCCATGTCAACCTATGTACCTGTTTAATGTAACTAAATAAACATTAAGCGCTGCCTTACCTAAGCTGCCTGAATAATCTTTCATCTCAACACCTGCCAGCCCGAGCTTTGGTAGGGCCAAGTGAAGCGAGGGCCCCAGCTTGGGCGGCATGCCGTTAAATGCCATGTCCGCCCCCCCCACCCCCCCCAGCTGCGGTGTGAAAGCTGTTTGCACCCTGGGAATTCTCAGCGTGACCACATCTCCTGTCCCTTTTCAGATGACGGCGGCCATGGAAAACAGTGGGCAGTGAAGGCAAAATCACGCCTGGGAAAGGCAGATTGTGATTATCTACCTTTCCTTGGTGCGATTAGATCTTCAATCATGGCAATGTGTATGTTATGGAATTATGGGTGAAGAAAATGCCACAAAAACAGCTACCCGCCTACACACGTACTAGGTGTGACTGGTTGCAAACTGCTACCTTTCATGTCGGTTGAATTATTACGGCAGAAGTAATAGAGATATACATCTTTTAATTTATAGAAAACACTCAATAAGATTTATATTAAAGAGACAAAAATGCATTTTGTTTGTACATAACTTCACATAAAAAACATATAATGGAAATCGGTATTTTCAACCAAAAACAATTTTTTTCAATTTAACACAATCATCGTGTACTGGTGATGTGAGGTTAGTAAAAGTGTGAGGTGAACCTCTTGTTGTTAAATGAAACCTCGGAAAACAATTTGTTTGTCCTTGACTCCATCGACACCAGAGAGTGTGTTTCTGGGTCCTTATCGGAAATTAGACAAAAGAACATGCTCTGTAGCTGGTTTTTAAAGATGCTATCAGGCGTGTGCTGGACACGTCTCCAGGACTTTATATGCAAATGTTCAAAATTGAATGTCAAAAATGGTTCATTGGTTGATTCCCTTCACAAATGGCAATCTAAAAACCAAAACGAAAACGGCCGTATTGGTAACGGCATAAAAGTACAACAGGAGTGTAGTATCTCTATTGGTGTGCACAAGCAACTGGTTCCACTAACCTTTTAATAGCTTGGTTGACGTGTGTGGCCTTGAATTAGATATGCATGTGGACGAAATTCAATGGTCCAATTTTTTGAGTTAATTCATTGTATACAGAATGTTGATTTATCTATACATTCTCTATTTATCATATGGAAAACCTCAACAGAGGGGCAGAGAAAACATCTTAGATTTGAACAAAATATCGATTGTCTCAAGTGGCACAACTGCTTTCTAAAACTGCATCTAGCTATCATCTAGAGTACATTTTATCCGTGTTGTTTTTTAAGTGAAGGCATACCTTTCAAACCGAGCAAAATGTGCTTGTATTCAGCTTCAGTGGACCACAGGCGCGGTTTTACGTGTCCTGTCCCATCGTGTTGGAATATGGTGGTCGCCTGATCTGTTAATGTAAATTCAGAGGTATAACAGCCCATAGTTGTAAAAAAGGGCTGTGTATCAAAGTTTACAGTGTAAATACCTTCGTGCGCGCTCACTCTTGAACGATGTTAGTGCTTGGCTGGAGTCCCGTCCGGTGACTGCCGAGTGTCGGCGCACTCGCGTGTTGAGATAGTTGACCCGCGTTGTGCATGAAAAATGGTTAAGGGCGTCTGCCATCTTGGAATAAAAAATGGCGGGCGCAACCAACCAAACAAAGGCTGGCATGCAGAGAAATTGATCTATAATGTCTGCCATATTGAGACAAACAGTTTGTTCAAGGCACGAAGCAAAGGGCGACTTAATTGCCATCCGTAGTTTGTTATAATTTACCAATATGTGAAAATATTTACTGAATAGATGGTGAAAGGCTGACTGGCATCTATGTATCTTTTGTTCAAATGGACGATTAAATTAACTGTTGCAAACATATCGCAACATTTCCATATAGCAATTGAAGCTGTTAAAGCGAAAGTATTCAGACATATGCTGAATGTGTATATTTTTCTTTGCTTAACATGTAGTAGTAAATTCACATGTGTTAAGCCTGAGGCATATACGAAGATGATAGTGACTGACTTGTGTAAAAAAAGACTCCATTCGATTCCAATGTTAAGTCCAGATTGAACAGTGTCCAGATTATAAATCAATTTCTGCTCAAGCTGTCTTAACCTGCGATCACGGTCCCCTCCTCGGGGATGTGCTGGCACCGTTTGGATGATGTACCATTCAATATCTTCAATGGTGTGTTTTGCTTTTGCGAAGTGAGCAACTAAAGGTTTGTCAGGTACTAGGTTCTTAACACATGACCGATGTTCGCAGATTCTCTGCTTTACCGGTCTCTTTGTCTTCCCAATATATATTAGCTTGCATGGGCAAATGATAGCATAAATTGCCCATGGTGTATTGCAATTAGTGAAGGCTTTTAGGTGCCAAATGAGACCTTTTAGTTCACAGTTTTCACATTCTTTGTCAAGCGACACACTGAACAGTTACCACATTTAAAATGACCGCTCACTGGTGGCAGATGCCAGAGTGTTGTTTTTGACACTTGGTAGGTGTGTACCAATTTGTCACGCAAGTTTGGCATACGCTTTGGCATTTTTGTCTCTTTTTTAATATAAATCTTATTGAGCGTTTTCTATAAATTAAAAGATGTATATCTCTATTACTTCTGTCGTAATTATTCAACCGACATGAAAGGTAGCCCTGTTTGCAAACAGTCACACCTAGTACGTGTGTAGGCGGGTAGCTGTTTTTGTGGCATTTTCTTCACCCATGTGTTTATAGTAGTCCTCAGCCACACAGCCCCCTAAAAAAGAGGACTCTGCAGCTCTAATTGCTTTGCATTAATGTAATGTAATGGAATTATGAAAAGCAAAACCCTACCATCATATTCTTATAGAAGCCCAAGCTGAATTGGTTGGAAACATTCTGGATGCCAATTTGGGATCTTGCAAGCAATTCACGACCACACTGCTCAGTGACCCCAAGGTATATAGTCCATCATTCACCAATGTTTTTATAGATTCGTACACCACAGCCTCTTTAATTTATCTAATTCTACACTAAGAATAACCACTCGACCCTGATTTAAGTGGTCCCTGCAATTCACAACTGATATGCATATGATCATGTGTACGATTTGTTCTAAAGACTGCAACTACATTCTGACGTTATTCATCGTAGAGACTATATACACGCACTGTAGGAGACGCTGGGCTGTGAATTGCTTCCAGGATGCCCAATATGCGTACAAAACATTTCTCCAAACCATTTCAGCTCCATCTTCTATAAGAATATGACGGCAGGCTTTCGCTTTTTATAATTCCATGACATACATGACTTTAGTGCCCTGACACACTTGTAACTCTTACAACACGTGGTGACTTGACGACAAACCATTTGAGAAACATGAAGACCTTGTGATCCTTTGGTGCCATCTTGCTGTCTTTTAGGTGAAGTACTCTTTCTACATCACATTTTGATTATACAAATATTATTTCTGAAAGTCTTTGTATGTACTTCTCAGCTCCTTGAAACTCCCTTTGAGTACCAACTTTGTTTTGTAGAAAATCTATAAATCTCACTGTCGGCTAAGGTTAAGTTGACTCTGGTTGTAAGCCTCCTGAAAGCTGCCGGGAATCGAGGGCAAACGGAGTATAACTTTCCCGTGCTCTTTATCACTGCATTGTGCGCCACGGGAGCCAGGCTGGCTGTTGTTTACCGACCTATATTGTATTGAGGCAAGTGCTCGAAAACTATACGGAAGGTTGGTCAAGCGTTAGCACGGCAAGTATCATTGATTCAGATATGTGGCATTATTGCTTGCTGCATTGAACTGAAAATTGCCTGCTAAGAACAACAGTAAATATCATTACTCTGGTTACTTGCACATCATTTGGACCAGCTGGTGACTGTTGATCTGCGTATCTTTGAGCCAGCTGGAGTGGAGGCGCCTCAGTGGGTCAGTTTCGTACTGCTACAGGGCCCGGTACAGGAGATTTGTGGGCCTTTACTCTTGAGTATCGGGAGCCTGCAAGGCCCTCATAGTAGTGACTGTACATCGTACTATCAGAAAATAAAGGGCACGGTGGGCCTTTCCTCCTGATAATAACTTTAGAAGGCTGCAAGGCCTGCGGTGCTATTGTGCACGCTAATACTACATACTGAAGGCTCTGTTGACTAGGAAGTGACTGTGGGCTCTGGCCTTGGAGCTACCTGGGATTCCAGGAGCACTCTTGCTCTGGTACCCATTATTAAACGGTGTGCACGTAGCTTGAACTAGGGATCTTAGTGCCTGGTCTTATGATATTCATTTCAGGAGGCTACTGGGTCCAGGAGGGCACAGCCTCCTGCAAAAGTCTTAATACAAGAAAGTTTATGGTTGCTAATTTTATAATTCAAAAGGGCCCATTTCTCTATTGGATTAATGTACTATAGACGCTAACTTTCTTTACTATCACTCTATACTTGAACATTGTTTACACATGGTTTTTAGGATTTGTAAACATTTTTTTTATTTTTATTTTTTTACTTGTTTTTACCACTGCATCTGCCTTTTAGTAACTTGAAGCAAATAGTGGAAAATTGTGTGGTTTTTATTTTGTTCCTTCTCACTTGGTACCTGGGGACTAATAAAGTGCACTTTGGGTGTACTGGGGTGGTGCCCCAAAACAGGAGGAAATACCTTACGGGGTTTGTTTATTTTCTCCCTTAAAACAGTGAATTGGTGGGGGCCCGTTAGTGTGGGTTGTAACAATCCGAGGAGGGAGGTTGTGATAATCAGAGTTGCATTAAGAAGTATCTGCTGCCTACCAGAAGTGGCTCTGCCTCAACAAGGTAATTTGGGTTGGTCTCAAGGAAGGAGCTGGGTATTGCCACAACCAAAAGGTCCTTTGCCCACTCCAGGTCTTTTCGTTATCGGTGGACTAGAGAAGGTTATCGGGTCCTCTTAAGGTTAGTGCCCGGAACTCCCTGTCAGAGCGGGAGCTCTTGGATCACACAGCTTTTGGGACAGAAACACGTGGAAACAATGGCCGGGGTTTTATCAAACATTGAGGGAAATATTAATTCCATGGTGGTAGAGGCAGTGAATCAGAATGCAGATTTGGTTTCAGATCATTTGATTCTGGCGCCGGCAATTTCGCACGAGTTGGCAAAGCGCATACGGTTATCGCAGGACATTAAAACAAATAAATGAACTATTCCCTGAGTCTCCTGCTCGGGAGGTAGGCCTTACTGAAATAATTCTCCACCAGCACTCGAAACATCCCACTGCACACGTTTGGCCCGTCCGTACAGTTGCCTACTAGAGCAGATTTACAGGGTTATGACTGTTTGGGTGAGGGCTCCAAGAGGGCTTTTGGTGGGGAAGGAGTTTCTCTGGAGCCCAGGCTGGTTGAGGATATCAAGGTTGGGGGACAAGAGGATTGTTTACCAACTGTGGATGAACTGTCGTTTCCTATTCTGTCTCGAATCCTGGACTGCATGGGTAAAGGCTACAAAACACTCAACTTTAAAATTCAATTTATAACACATTGCCCTCTAAAAAGGACAGAATACAGGCTGATGTTGCTCCTGGTGAAGGGGTGGGTGTACATTTAGGGGAAGTTCCAGCAGCAGACCCGGGGATACAGGGGGAAGCTGTGAATGCTGCGCTAAATGTAGAACTGTTTGGGGGCACTTTACCATCCGTGTCGAGCTTGGTTATGCTGTAAATTATACATGTAAACAAAATAATGGCTCAAAAAAATTAAGAATAAAGGTGAACAAGCACATGCAAGTTGATAGGAGCATTTTACAACAATCGGTTGTAAAAAAAAACAAGAGACTTCTTTAAATCTAAAATCTAAACAAGAGACTTCTTTAAATCTAAAAAAGGTAAGGTCATTGAAAAAGTGTCTGAGATTAAAGCACCTGCTGAGGAGGTGGTAGCTCTGTTAAAGGACCAGGAGGGGGATAGCCCTTCTTTCGATTTGAGCAATATATCGGTTTAGCCAGTAGATTAAGAAGGTCAAACTCCTGTGTGAACTGAAGACTCTGTGGAGCTTTCAAATATAGAAAACTGTGAAGGCAGGGGGCTAGGTAAATGTTGTCTAATGAGGGATGTTGGAGTGGTCCCTCAAATTTAAACTCCATGGGCAAGATTCATTTTTTATAGGTCCCAAAAGGGCAACTCCCCCCACCCCCCAAGGAAAAACTTTATGCTATATTTTCTAAGCCATCTGTAATGAAAGACCCAGTAGGGGGGGCAACCCCTTGGAAAGACCCAGTTGGTTATGCCAGCGCCACTTGCAAAAACAGTAGAAGAAATTGGTCTGGGTGAACCCAAGAGCCAGCATTTGACTAACGATAAGGCCTCTGACATTAGATGGGACCCGGATGGAGTGAGATTTAAAGTTTGGTATTCGCACCAACACAAACACTCATTTAAAAAAAGAAATGCCGGTAAATGACCAGTTGTGTATCTACCCAAATCTGCTCTGAGAGCTCTGACAGATACCCCCTGAATAGACAGTATACACTTTCCTTAATGCACGAAATCCCAAACTTAAGATTTATGACCTCAAGAGACATTATGACTGTGGAGTTTGTGTATGAGGATTGTCTACACAGTAAGAATGCATCTGAGGTCATTTATTACGAAAGAGATCATTATGGCAGAAAAAGAACGTTTCTTGGCCCTGGGTTTTGAAGTTACTGATACAGGTCCCTCAATTTCAAGTGTGGCACCAATTTATGCAGATAAGAGGTGGATGGTGCGAGGCTTGGCTGGCACATGCTATGTGGACGTATACAGTTCAAGAGGTTACACACAGGACCCTACTTATAGGAGGCGGGAGGGACCATGGAACAAAGGTGGCAGTAATAAATGGGTATCAAGACAGTATGGAAAAACACTACACATGATGGTCTGATTCAACACTGGCTTCCTGGAACTCTAGGGGCTTCAAGAACATTTTAAATAATCAAGATCTTTTTGTGTCATTTGATATAGTGTGTTTGAAAAACCAATTCTGCAGGATACCCCTATTATAGAGGGATTTGAAGTTGTATATAAGTAGGCCCTACAGGGAGAAAAGGGTAGGCCTTATGGTGGCCTATTGACTGCTATGAAATGTTCCCACAGGGTCTCTATTCAAAAAAATTTAAATTGATAGGGCCGACATGCTAATGGCACTCTTGGTTTGGCAGGAGACGGAGGTTGGCCCATTTAATAAATCTCTAATGGTAAACGTACCCTTAGCCCTCGAGGAGGCCCTGACGGCTCTTTCATTTACATTTTTGGGGGAATTTCCAGAAGAAGGCGTCTCTCTGATAGTTGTGGGTGATTTTAACGCAGAATGTCTAGATGACAAGTGGTAGATGGTACCAAATAGGGTATTGGGTAATACAATCGCAGCAAAAATGTCACTGGTAAAAAAGAATTGCAGCAAAAATGCTGTGGTTTGACCCGGTAAATGTGTACCCAATTATACCATTTAAAGGGAGCGGGGGTTGCAGGTGAGTTCTCCCGCACCCCTTAAATGGTATAATGGTTCCTGGGGTTGTGGGGGTGTCCCCCGTATCCTTAACAGGATTGTGGCGGCAAAACCACAGCATTTTTGCCGCAATATTTTGTATTCACTGCCGTTTTTGCCACGATTTTAAGACATGGAACCCCAAATAGAAAGTCTGTGGCTAAGGAGTCACGTGCTAGGGGTAACTGAGTTATTCAAGAATTTGAAGCATGGGATCTGGTAATTGTGAATGAGAATATCCCACCTAAATTCTTGTGGCAGAACGGGCCCTGGAAAACAACACTAGATTATGCATTTGTCTCTCAGGATTTGGCTTTAAAGGGGGGATCTTTGGTAATAAACCCTCTGACCTTGAGTGATCACTCTTTGCTGGTGTGTAGCATTGTCCTTCCTTTGAAAAAGGATAGTGTTATGCAACTTGTAGTGGAAATAAATCCCAGAAACTGAGGTTAGATGGGTACCAAAATTGGCTAAAGCCTTCCTTGGGGAGATTGCTAGCCTATCCATAGAAAGGATGGATTTGTTATGCTCTGCTGTAGGCTTCTCTGTAACAATACGGGAGGGTCTTGGCACTCTAACTATGGATAGACTACTAAGGAAGGGGGTGAACAAATGGGGTGTTAGTCATGCCTTTGATTTAGAGACTCAGACTCTTAAACAACTGCATAGAGAAGTGAGGAGGCTAAAGAAGGTTTCAGTAGTTGGTTCTAAGAAGGAGGTACGTAAAATAAGACAAGACTACAGAAATTGGGTGAAGTGGAGGCAATTTGTGCTGTACATTAATGATACTGAAAAGATGCTGGCCTGTATGGCAGGGAACTACACTGGCAGATTCTGGCAGTTAATTAAGCCACATGCGAGAGATGGTTTTCTGCAGTCCCATTCAATTTTGGAGGATACTTGGGTGAAGCATTTTTCTCAACTTTATAGGAAATTGTGTGCTCATTAGTTTGGTCACATGCCGGGTGGAAGGGGGCACTTAACCGGGATCTGGAGGACATCATTTATCTAATAAAAAGGAGCAAGTGTTCTAATGCTCTGGGCCTTGATGACCTTTCTAATTTGACATTTAAAGCTAATTTGGATGTCTGGTCCAAAATATTAATTAGATTTATTTGCCAGTATCCTTTTTTAATAGTGTTCCCCGATACTTGGTCTGCTGCTACCATAATATTGATCTTTAAGGGTGGTGACAGGTCGTCACCTTTTATTTTATAGGCCCTGATCACTCAAGGGCACCTCAAACAAAATGTTAGCAAAAATTATCCTTAAAGAGCTACAAAAATGGGCATGCAAATCTAATTCCCTGGATATCTATCAGTCAGGGTTTCGACAGAATATGGGTACGGCCTTAAATAGTTTTGTGCTGGATTTACTCGCACATCAAGCTAAAGCCCAAGCGAGAACCGTTTTCTTAGCCTTTTTGGACATTAGCGAGGCCTTTGATCATGTAAACGGGGGCCTTGCTCTGGAAAAAGTTATATGAACGGGGCTGTCCACACCCGCTGGTGGGTATACAAGAGGCGGCGCACACAGGCACAAAAATCGGGGTCAGACTGGCTGCCTTTGGAGGGTACTCAACATGGATTCAGACTAACAGGGGTCTACATCAGGGGTGTGTGCTGGCCCCTTTTCTTTTTTGTTTCTACTTATTGGGTATATCGGGCCATTTGGAAAAAGTTGGAACAAATCCTCCAAGGCTAGGAGCCTTGATGATGCAATATTTTCTCTATGCGGAATGATATTGTATTATGTGACTTATATGCTATAGGCTTCCAAAGAGCCTTGGATGTAGTAGAAGAGTTTTTAGAAAGTTTGGACTTGTCATTAAATACCCAGAAATTGAAGGTATTGGTGCTAAAAGGTGGTAGAAAAAAAATGTAAAGTGACTCCCTGGAAACTAAAAACTGGTAGACTGGAGTTTGTCTATGTAGGCTTGCCTGTTTATGATAACTTGGATGGGCCTGAGCTTATGGCAGACCTCAAGGCTAATTTTTTTTGAGAGCACTTATTAAATTACGCATATTTGACGCTAAATTTGGGGGATTCTCGATTCTCCCGGTTCTAAAATTGTATAAACAGCAAATGCTCCCGAAATTGATATATATATATATGGAGCTCGAACTAGGAGCGGATGAATGGCTTGGTCTAAACTAGAAGGCCTAATCTGGCAAGACCTCCTCCGGTTACCGCAGTCAGTCCCTTTAGTGGGGATAGTTTTAGAATTAGGACAGCTGCGCATCCAAGTTATGAATGAATGGGAGAAGCTTCAGCTTTTTACAAGTATGTTGCATCTACCAGCTGCATCAATTTTTGAATGTTTGAATTCCGTATGGAACCAAGGAGTATGTAAGTCTCTGGTAGACTGGGCCTCTGGTTCTGTAAAAATACTAGAAGAAATATGCCTATCCCTAGAAGTAGTGGGAGTTGCACCAAAATTGGCTAAGACAAAACTGTTTAGATACGGATGGGCTAAATTAAGAGAATCATCGCAATATCAATGTTTTGGTGATCATTTTGACTGGATATCCAAAAGTTTTAATATGCCTGCTCCATATTTGAAGATGCATCCCTCAAGGCACTGAAGGTTTAAAATCTTAATATTCAGGTTAAACCTAGTGCTAACACAAGAGATGTTGGGCCGGCGAAAGAATATTTCACGAGAGCAGAGACTGTGTCTTCATTGTTATATACACATAGAGACACTTGTGTGTGCAGTCCCCGAGCCTGTGGACTATGCGTACTCGAATGTTATCCTTGATTTTTATTCCTACAGATGAAGATCTTTGGAGAAAGATTTTAAATTGTGATGAGCTGAGTTTGTCCATTCATACTTTGGAGTTTTTAAAGGCCTGTGCAGTGGACTTCTAGTTTTTGATCATAAGGTTGTTTATTTATTAGGTTTGTGATGATTCTAGTTTGTGATGTTAAATTGTGGTGAATTCTGGTTTTATGTTGGTGTTTTTGTGTTAAAAGTACATTTTGTACTGTAAGACAATACACCATCATAAAGAATGAAGCATGGTGCGCTAAGATACAATCAGCTATGCTTCACAAGCTTGACACCCTGCAGAACAAAATCGGAGCTAATCAACTTAATCCACTCCACTCCAATACTGCCCAAACACCCACTCTTAACCAGCAGACTACCGACACAACACTCTTCTTGTTCAGAGACTTCAATGAGACAGAAGTCGCTGCGATCATGAAGAACATCAAACCATCCATGTGCGATGGGGACATCTGCCCAGCCTCCCTTATCAAGGAATGTGCAGACCTGCTCACACTGTTCATCACAGCGTTCATCAACGCTTCTTTTCCCTCAGGATCGGTTCCTCCTAGCCTAAAAGAAGCCTGGGTTTGACCCCTTCTAAAAAAAAAAAATTAAAAAAAAATAAAAACTCTTGACCCATCGAATCCCACTAACTACAGACCTATAACCACTGTGCCCTTCCTGCTCAAGATTCTTGACAAAACAGCATACAGTAAAGTCCAGGAATCTGCTTTCCGTCCTGGTCACGGCACTGAAACGGCCCTACTGGACCTTAAAAATCAAATTGCAGATATCAGAGATTCAGGGAAACCTGCCCTACTCCTTCTCTTAGATTTATCAGCAGCATATGACCTTGTGGATCACAAACTACTCTGTCAACATCTCTCAACTTCATCCTTCTTCTCACCTAACGCAATCAGCTGGATTGCCTCCTTCCTACAAGGAAGAGCCATGCATGTCTTCTCAGACCAAGCAGCTGCAAATCCAGGCACAATCTTTGGAGTACCGCAAGGCTCGTGCCTATCCCCACCCTGTATAACATTTTCACTATCTCCCTCTTCAACTTACTTGACTCGCTCGGCATTATGTACACCAGCTATGCAGACGATACTCAAGTCCTAATTCCTCTCTCTGGCAACTATGAGGCTGACTCCAACACTTTTAACTCCATCTACGCTACCATCCACACATGGATGGCTGAAAACTGGCTATGCTTGAATGGGGACACCACGAAATTACTACTGGTAGCCCCCGCGGACTCGCATATCATTCTTGATGACCAGGTCCTATCATTTACCATCGACAACATCACCATCTCAGTCTCCCATTCAGTCAAAACACTGGGAGTCTACTTAGATACTAAGATAACTATGTCCAGACAAGTGAGCGCAATAGCCATCTCTGCAGCCTACTACTGAACTCCTCAATGCCACCAATGGTTCCTCACCACAACTGTCTCACGAGTGCTCGAGCCCTCATAGGCTCAAGGCTGGACTACTGTAATGTACTCTATACAGGGACCTTAGCAAAAAACCTAGACACATTACAGACCTTTCAGAATAGCGCCCTCTGCGCAGCACTGGGCATCTCCAAAAGAGACATATCTCAGCAGGCAGACAACAAACGCACTGACGGCCTGTTGGCCAGTGCATCTTGGTCAAAACACTCGCCATTACGCATAAATGCATCCATCACACAGCGCCTCCTTAACTCTTGCACAGTCGCCTTGCCGCAAGACCCATAAGAACACCATATGCCAACCTACTGCCTGTCCCAAGAATCAAACGTGCTAGAGGCGGTGGCGCAAGCTTCCCCTTCATTGCTTCCAGGCACTGGAATTCCCTGCCTCACTCCATCAGAGTCGAACCCTCTCATTTCGCCTTCCGCAAGGCAATCAAAACTAGATTGTTTGCCTAAAAATGCACCCACAACTGCTAAGGCCTTACCCCCATGGATATTTGTCAATGAATAAACACTGTATCCTGCTGATTTTGAGTTTCCCTAACTAAAGAACTGTATCCTGTGTATGATTGCAGCTCAACATGTAACCCTGCTGTGTCTCATACGTGTGTAACCAATGTAACTAAGCTTGCATACTGGAACCAGTCATGCGTACTGTAACCGAGGCATGGGGACGAATGTAACCAAGCCACTTACCTAGAAAAAAAACTTTACAGAAGACAAAGTATTTTGTGGGCTTATGTAACCTAACCACCCACCTATGTTCTGCAACTAAGACATAGCCTTGTAATAACAGCGCCTCGGTGCCCCTGGGCTGTGTGAGCACTTTATAAATTCAAATAAATAAATCCTCGTCCTCAGTAGTTTGAGGAGTGTGTTTGTCATCAGTGCCTTGTTGGTACTCCTCTGGGCTCGAGGGTCTGTCACCCGTTTTGCTCTCCTCTGGTTCAGAGGTTCTTAGGGCGGAAGGGGTCTCCTTCCTTTCAAGAAAGGCTTTTTTTTAATCATTGAGAAGGCATCTGTGATGGAAGCTGTGACTGGCTCTGCCAGGCTCGGGTGTGGGGCACGGCAGGGGGGTGGATGGGCATACTGCCTCTTTCGAGCCAGTGTACTTCTCCTGTAGGAGTGCTCTTCCTTTTGGGAGTACTCTCCTTAGCATTAGCTGGGACACCCATGAGGTGTGCACCTCCATATCGTCAAGCTGTAGTTGGATTGGGACCAGCATGTCTGCCAGCATGGGACCAGCATACTCCTTTGCATTTTCAAGCGTTTATTGACGAAAAGAAGAAACGCCCGGTAAGTTCTTTACTTTTCAGAGCACCCCGGCCGGGAGATAACTTTCCGGGTTCTTCTGCTGATCGCTCTGCCTCCGGGGATTGCCCCGCGGTGCCTTCGGGGCCTAATAATTGTAACAGAGTTTTCTCCGAGGGTCTCCATTAGGGGCCTGTGGATACCGGTGCACGCTCCGAGGCCCCTCCTGTGGGGGCTGCCTGTAGACCCTGTTCTACAGAGTCGTGGGGTACCGGAGCTCGTTCTGAGGCCTTGTTATCGGCTTCCCTCAAAAGTACCGGGGAGCGCCCCGAGGCCTCGGCCGGGCTTGGTGTTAACGAACGGATGTTCGAGGCCCGCGCTAGTAAGGCTGTTACCGGACCTGGGTCTGAGGTCCCTCGTGCAGAGGCTAAAGCGACCAACATTTCTGATAGGCCAGCCCAGGCCTTATCGGTGAAAGTGGTTCCTCAAGTTCCCGCTCTTGTGGCGACGCCAGAACTGTTGAGGGGGCAAGGAGTACAAGTTCCTCCTTTACCGGCAGTGCCGAGGTCCTTCCTAGTTTGGCCACTGGTATGTCGCAGAAACATTCCAGGCCACATAGTACTGGCTCGGCCGAGGTTGCTTATGTAAAGACTAAAATTAGGACCCCTGACCCACCGACGGGGACCCCTGCCTCACTTCCACACATGCCGCAGTTCCCCTCAGGTGATGGCAAAATGGCTGCCGTTCCTGCCACGACCACGGCGGCCATTTTGGGTGCTCACCCTGCAACTACGCCATCGGCCTCGGGTGTAGGAGTTGGTTCCACGGGTGAACATAAAATTCCTTGTGCGCATCAGTTTCGTCCAGTTTATGATTGGAACGCCCGGATGCCCCTTCCGCACAATGTCTCGTTGCCAGTGGGTTCGGCACCTTTGATTTTTTGTGGACACTTTGGGGGATGGGCCTGTGTGGCCACCCTCCCCTCTGCGTCCCTGGAATTATCCTCCTCGTGAGAGGCCTTCTCCGGCAGTTCCGGAACCGTCTCCGGAGGATGCCTTTTTCGGCAAATTTCAGACGCTCATGTTCACTGACCCTATGGGAGAGTATTTCAAGGGTCTTTTTAGGGAGATATGCCCGCCTGCGCCTCTGGCTCCACCCGTTAGTGGTTCCGCTGGCGCCGCCCTTGCCTACGGTGCCTCCACCGACCCTTCTGCCCTTGCCACCATTGTCCCCCGTGGACAAGATGGTGCCATACATGGTTCAGCAGGATCCTGACCTGTCGGATGATGCGCAGGGCGAGCAGGACAGCGAAGACCAGCCCCGCTCTATTAGAGCATTTTACGACCGGGTACTGGACATGATGTGCTTGTTGGATGTTCAAGTGCCCGAGGCACTTGCTCTGCAGGAGGGGGTGCTTTCAGGGGCATTCATCTTGTCTCCTTCGGAGCGTACCGGCCTGTTCTTACAGAAGGAGGTTTTGGCCGAGGTCCGCAGGGTCTGGGAAAAGCCACACTCTGGACTGTTCGTCAATAAGAAAATTGACACGCGTTACAGGCTGCATTCTTCGGAAGAGGTGGCCCTGTCATCTTGTCCGCCCCCCTCCACAACAGTAGTGGCTGCGGCCACTTTGCAGTCCAGGCCTGCAGCGTCCTCTTCTACGATGACGACTCAGGTTCTGGGGAAAGGGGACAAACTCTTGGACTCCCTTGGGAGGAAGATTGTCGCTAATTTGGCCTTACAGCTCCGGCAGGCCAATGCAGAACTGGTGTTAGCGACGGTGAACATGAAGATGTGGAAAGGTCTGTCAGAGTTCGAGGAGTTCATTCCGGGCGAGAAGCTGGAAGACTTTAAGGTGGGTTTATCTGAAGCCAGTGTCTTGGCCCAGGATCTGCTGGAGGCCGCGGCTCATCACGTCGGCTCGGGGCCTTATGCTGGGTGTTAACACCCCTCGACAGGCATGGTTGCATGCCACCAAGTTCTCGAAGGAGGTACAGGACAAGGTGTTGGACCTGCCGTTTGACGGTAAGGAGCTTTTTCATTCCACAACGGATGTGGAGCTCACCAAAATGAGGACAGCACCCAGACAGCTAAGTCCTTGTCAGTCCTGGTTAAAACTCCTTTCAGTACCCAGAGACCGCTGTCGCAGAGCCGGCCCTCCTCTGGTTTCAGGGGCTTCCTAGACCGGAAGTCTCACAGAGTGGATACTCCTTTGGGCAATAACCGCCAGAGGCAGCAACGGACTCGTTTTTTCTCCCGCTCCTCAGCCTCCTCCTCAGGTTCAGGTGGTAACACCACTGAAAAGCCTGCCAAATGAGGGTTTTCCTCGCTCGCACGAGACCCTGGTGGGAGGACGCATTGCGTCTCATTGGGAGGAGTGGCAGACCATCACGAGGACAGGTGGGTTTTGTCAGTCGCTCGGGCAGGCTTCCGCTTACCCCTACTCCCTACCCCACACTTCAACCCTCCTTTCCAGCAGTCTGGATCGCCCTCCCTAAAAGCCGAGGTGCAGAAACTGCAGGACCTCAGAGCTGTGGAACCCATTCCTCTTGGGGAGCGAGGGGAGGGCTTCTACTCCCGGCTGTTTACGGTGCCCAAACCCAACCAGGCTGGCCTGCACACCATCCTAGACCTTTCCTAGTTCAATCTTTTCCTACCCCAAGAGAAATTCAAGATGATCAAGCCCGGCCAGATACGATCTTCCCTGCAGATGGGCGATTGGCTCAGCGTGGTGGATCTTCAGGATGCCTACATGCATATCCTGATCTGGGGTCCACACAGGAGATGTCTCTTTCTCTGTGGGAGAGGAGCACTTCCAGTTTCGAGTGCTTCCTTTTGGCCTAAGTTCGGCACTGCGTGTCTTTACGAAGATGGTGTTGGTGATCGCGACCTATCTCCGTCTGCAGTGTATCCATGTATATCCGTATTTGGACGACTTGCTCTTGCGCAGCCCTTGTCCACAAAGCTGCCCCCAATCTTCAGTCTTTCCTCCAGCTCCTGTTCCACCTCGGGCTGTCGGTGAACTGGCGTAAATCTTCTGGGGTTTCGCTGGAATACGATCGACTGCAGAGTGTACCTGACCGGGGACAGAACGGCGGATCTGTTGGCCACGTGTCAGATGTTTGCGCAGTCGGAGAGCATGCCGGCTTGTGGTTCCAGAGGCTTCTAGGCCTCATGGCCTCGTGCGTTTTGGCGCTTCCTCTTGCTCGCCTCGGGATGAGGCGCACTCAGATGACTCTTCGGTGTTCTTGGCTTCAGGCTGTGGATCCGGACTCCAAGTTGATAACTATTCCGGCTTCCATGAGAGCGGACCTGGACTGGTGGTCGTCTCTCAGCAACCTGTTGGTGGGGGCGGGGTTTCAGGACCCAGGCCCGACGGTAACGGTCACGACAGACTCCTCCCTTCTGGGGTGGGGTGCGACGTTGGATCTTCCTCAGGTCTCAGATCTTTTGTCACCTCAGGACAAGCTCCTCTACATAAATCTGGAGCTCCTGGCGATCTTCCTAGCGCTCAAGGCGCTCAGACCGATCATAGCCAAGAAGGTGGTCCGGGTTCACACGGACAATGCGGTGTCGATGTTTTACATCAACAAGCAAGGGGGCACCAAGTCTCCCCCCGGTCGTGGAACTGTCCATCCAGATTTGGGAGTGGGCGGTTCAGCATGGTGTTTGGCTACTTGCAGTACACATTCCGGGCCAGCTGAATGTCACGGCAGATGCCCTCAGTCGGCGGACGATAGTCAGCTACGAGTGGGAACTGAAGGCGGAGGTCCTCTCATGGATATTCCTGCGCTGGGGCATTCTGGAAGTGGACCTCTTCGCTACAGCGGCAAACAAGAAGCTTCCTCTGTATGCCTCCAGAAATGGACTGGGAGCCTCCTCTCTGGGGGATGCTCTAGAAATTCCATGGCACAACATGAGGGCTTATGCCTTCCCGCCTCTGCCTCTAGTTCATCAGATGATTTGCAAATTGAACTCGGTGAACTGTTCTCTTCTGCTCATTGCCCCGTGGTGGCCGGCCAGGTTTTGGTTCTCAGAACTTCAACACCTGTCAGTGTATCTGCCAATCAGGTTACCGGTGACCCCCGATCTTTTTCACCAGGGGGGAACAACTGTGGCACCCCTCCCCTCAATCACTCAGCTTGGCGGCGTGGTGCCTGAGTTCAGTTAGAACATCTTGGCCTGTCCGCGGATAACATGCGCATTATCCAGGCTGCCAGAAAACCTTTGATTAGGTCCCAGTACAAAAGCAAATGGCTTAGGTTCTGTCATTGGTGTTTAGACAAGTAGATGGAACCAAGGCGGGCTACAGTTGACACGGTAGTGTCCTTTGTATCCCACCTAGCAGAGTCGGGAGTTCACGTTCTGTCATGTAGAACTCATCTTTTGGTGGTTTCCGCCTACCTATCTTACGACCAGTGTTCTTACTCTCTGTCTAATCCAGTGGTTAAGAGACATTTTGCAGGGTTGACGCGCCTTTATCCTCCGATTCACAGTCCGCACCCGGCGTGGGATCTAAATGTGGGCCTGACAGCGTTGTTGCCATAAGCCTTTCAAACCAATGGCCACGGTGGACCTCGAGCACCTCTGATGGAAGGTGTCCTTTTTGGTGGCCGTCACTTCGGCAAGGCACGTGAGTGAACTCCAAGCTTTGTCGGTGGAACATCCCTGCTTGGCTTTTCACAAGGATAAGGTGGTCCTACGGACAAACCCCGCTTTCTTGCCGAAGGTGGTTTCTGAGTTCCATCTAAACCAGTCTATTTCCTTGCCAGTCTTTTTCCCGAACCCCGCTTCAGAGGCGGAACGTGTTCTACACTGTCTGGATGTTAGAAGGGCTCTTAAAGTCTATCTTGACAGAACTTCCGAACTTAGGAGCTCTTCTCAACTGTTTGTCACCTTTGGTAATCCACAAGGTAAGCAGGGCTCTAAGGCGACCATCTCCAGATAGATAGCGGCCTGCATTACGGAGTCTTACACCGTTCAAGGGCTGAAGCCTCCTAAAGGTATTCATGCACACCTGGTGTGGGGCAAGGCAGCCACAGTTGCCTTTCAGAAATATGTCCCCTGGGAGACCATCGCAAAGGCAGCTACTTGGGTGTCCCCATCGGCTTTTTGTAAACATTGTCTAGACCTGAGTTCAAGAGCTGATGCCCATTTTGGTCAGGCTGTGCTGAAGAACCTGTTTCAGTAAGAGTTTTTTTCCATCCACCCATACTTCCTGTGCTTGGGAATCTCCCATGAGTATGGAGGAAAGGTGACGGGACGTAGGAGCATAACCAGGTTACTCACCGTAGTGACCACCTTACTCCTAGTCCATAGTCCTCTTTCCTCCATACGCCTGCCCGCCGTCCCCTCTAAGAAGGTTCCTCTGTTATTGCTAAAAGGTCTTTGACCTGGCAATAGAAAAGGACTGATGGGCGATGCGCGGGGCGGAGCCGAGATGGGACGGGATTACGGCGGCGTGCCGGGCCCCGTGTAGGAAGGGAGGACGGACTTAAAAAAAAAAAAAACCTGACATTTTTGGATGCTTTTACAATGCGCTCTGGTCCGGTCCCGTCCCAGAGGATGGCGGGATGTCCATAAGTATGGAGGAAAGGGGATTATGGACTATGGACTAGGAGTAAGGTGGTCACTACAGTGAGTAACCTAGTTAAACCTGGAATGGTGTTTCCCCCTTCTAAAAAGTCATAAGTATTGGTACTGTTGTAGTATTCTTAACTGAGCTTTCCAATGGAGTTTACCTGCTTTGAATAACTTTGTAATTCCTAAAGTGTATCATTGGGTTTTGCATTCCCTGGTATACTTTATACAGATCTAAAACAGTCTCGGGAGTTAATAATAAGCTTTGAGTTGTTGATCGCCCCTGTTAAAAGTAAATAGGTCTTGCTCACCTTGATTAGCTGCTGCTCTTCTAAACTTGTAACCCTGGGTTATGCTTCTCTGAATTGCTTTGGTGGTGGTCTAAAATAGTTTCATGAAGTCCTTAATTAACTTAGAAACTATATTATACACTTCTTAAAGGTATACTGGGTATAACTAGCTATTAAATAAAGGATTGGTGTTGATCATAATGCTGAATATTGGGAATGGCTAGCTGGGTTAGTACAACGGCTCCGCTTGCAGTGTCCCTAATACCACTTTTCTATTGTTAAGTTGGAATACTAGGGGCTGTTCCCACCTTTATGAACAGGACGGATTGCTTGACAATATCGACTGCTTTAACTCAATCGCTTTTACTGGAAACGTGGCTTGTGGACCCCTTTTTGTTTTGGATCGGTGGGGACATCAACCAAAAGCATGCCGTTGAGGGGAATAAAGGACGACCGAAGGGTGGCTTACTCCTGGGCACAAAAAGCTGTCCCTTCTTATCAAGGTCCCATGTGATTTCCCCAAATATTCTTGCAGGTAGGATGATTTTCTCTGATAACCTTGAGCTAAAAGAAATCCTTATGGTCAAAATATACGAAATCCTCTTGTTATAGATCATGATGAATATGCCTCCTGGCGGAGAACCATAAGGGCAATTTACTCTCATTGGCTGCGACATCACCATCAATTTAAAGACTATCAGAAATGGAGGATTCTTGTCCACACCACCATAACTAATGATTCTAGAAAATGTTGGCAGATCGTAAACAAAAATAACAAATCCTGCTCATTCATTAATGGTGCCTCTGAGCCTGCCTGAATCGACTTAATCAGTGACACCAGCTTCGATTCCTATCCTCCTACAGTCTGTATTCTGGAAATTTAGGAAAAGCAAAGAAGTGGCTCGACTATCAATATCAGTAAGTCGTCTCGGGCCCCTGGCCCTGATGGCCTTTGTAATCTACTGATGAAATCTGATGTTTGGACTGTGGGCTGATATTTTACACCACCTCTTCGGCTGCATTGCGGTCACCCAAATCCTCCCCCGATCTTGGCATGATAACATTTTGGTCCTGGTCCTAAAGAAGTGCTGTTATACATACCCCCATAACTACCACCTTCTGGCGATGGTAGATGTGCCTGCAAAGATATTTGCTAGGCTTTTGCTTGAGTAACTAACTAGCTGGGCAGATACCGCTAACATCATTCCTTGGAATCAAACTGGATTCAGAAAAGGTTGCTCCACCTTGGTCAACGTGCTAGCCCTTATAGCCATAATTTAACACTCATGGCAGGTGCGTTGAAGCCCTATCTGTGCGGCATTTGTGGACTACAGCGCTGCATTTGATACGGTTGACCGTGCAAAGCTATGGGGGAAGCTGCTTAGCTGGGGGAATCCCATCAGGCTTATGGAAGATGATCTTGATGTTACATGACGAGACACAGGTCGGGGTACGACTGGAGGGCAATGGTCGCACTTCCTGCTGGATTGGTACACAAATGGGCCTTAAGCAGGGCTGCATATTGGCTGCCCTGCTGTTTTAACTTGCATCTGTCTGAAATGGGGCTGGCCTTGACCGACCCAAGATTTCCTCCACCCAAACGGGGAGACCAAGCTACACAGTGGTTTGGATATTTTTTATTTATTTTTATTTATTCACATTTGTAAAGCGCACAAACGTCCCTCCGGCATCGTGGTGCTGTTGCAGTAGGCTTACTTAGTTGCGAGAGTAGTACAAGGTGAAATGCAGACAGTAATGAGCATTAATGGCTACAAAACACATAGTACATTTTGCAGTTAAGGGAGTGGGTTTGCAATGTGTTCCTTGGTTACAGTGGAACAAAGTTATGGTGTACATACAAATTAAACTGTTTAGTTTACAGAGCTTTACGGAAAGCTTTACGGATATGCTTTACGGATATGCTGATGCTATCTCTGTCCTGGATCTCACTCCAGGTGGTCTTCAAATTGCATTGGACAACCTTCACTCGTTCTCAAGGGACAATTCACTCAAAGTGAACTCTGCCAAAACTAAAATCATGGTTTGTTTATTAGTATTGCGCACCAGACCCTGGGGTATCAGGGCGCATTGGAATAAGAAATCTTACAGCTTAGTTACACATCATAAAAGAGAATACAAATCAGGAAAGTACAAATAAATCGGGCATAAAGGCTTAGCAGGTACATCATATATAAGGGAGTATTAACAGGAGGTCGGCAAGAGGCGATATTGACTGGCATCATACGACATGAGGCTATACAGAGAGGGCAACATTCAAAGACATTCAGAAATCTGAAATCTATTTACAGTGCAGTAGTGAGTGGACTAGAGGCATTACTGGTTATTGTCTTTAAGCCAGTTGATGTGAAATTTGCGTATGTTTGATCTACTCGCAAGGAAGGGGTTAAGGCGTTTCAAAGCTGTGCTGCCTTAACCGGGAAACTGCAGCCCCCGACCTTGGAGAGTTTATATCTTGGGACTGTAATGCAATTATTATTGGCTGTTCTGGTGGTCCTTATTGAGGATTTATTGGTAAATCTCTCTTTAAGGTAGCAGGGAGCAGCATTGTTCAGACATTTGTGGGTGAGTGAGGCAGTTTTCAGCCAGATTTTATCATTGGTAGATGACCAGTTATTTTGTCTACTGGTATCGGAGATATGTTCTCTCCTTGCTATTCCAAGGGCCGCTCTCAGGGCATTGTTCTGGAGGGTTTCAATTCTCTTATGTGCTTGTTAGCCCCTATGTAAAGAGAGTTGCAGTAATCCAGTTAAGAAAATATTAGAGCTCTGGCGAGGGTAATGCAACTGTTTATGGATAGGAATGGTTTACCTGCTCTGATTAATGGTGTTAAAGCCTCCATGCAAACAGGTGGCTCAAGTTGCTTGGAACCTCATGGGAGTTCCGATCGAAGTGGTCAACCAATACATCTATTTGGGTATTGTGTTTGATACAAAGTTAGTGTCCTCCCATTTGAATAAACTCAAGGTGCGCTGTGCCCAAATCCCTTGGGCCATCTGCTCTTTTGCCTCTAAAGGAGGAGGATACTGGGTGGGTTTCTTGATAAAATTATACACTATGAAAATTGCTCCTATCGTCTGTTATGTTGCTGAGGTGTGGGCATTGGGCTCATTGGAGGCTGTCTCTCGAATCGAGTTGACTATCCTCAAGCGCATATTAAGACTCCCGCAATATATTTTCTCTGAAATGCTTTTCTTGGAGTTTGGTGCACTACCGATACCGAAACAGATTGTGCTGTCTTGCTTTACCTTGTATTGGAAGTTAGTTCACACTCCTAGTAATACTCTTATGGGGTTGCTGTACAAGGCGCTTTCCATTAAATGTGCTTTTCTGAAATCCTCCACTCTGGGATCACTTGAACACCTTTGCGATCTGTGGCTCCAGAGATCTCACAGGTGTCGTCTCTTGAAATGAATATTAACTAGTTCAAGAGGGCCATGAGGGTTGCTCTAGAGTCTTTCAGTCAGGATCAGATGGTTGTTAATTTAGCCTCGATATCCACTGCCAAATGTTTCTTCCCATATATTATGGAAAGACAGCTTGATTTCCGTCTGGGACTATATATGCCTCAAATTCAATGTAGCCAAAACGTTTGAGATTACTGGGTGTCGGCTCAGTCGACAGAGAACATAGACGTTGCCGGTTTTGTGGTGAATTGGCATTAGAATCTGCTTGCCACCTCCTCTGTGACTGCTATGCAATGACAACACTTCGGGTAAAAGCTATCAGAGCCTCAGGCCTCGACATGGGCATTTGCCCTAATGAACTTTGGGCCATCTTTATTGTTGGGAATCACAAGGGAACGATAAATCATTTTGTCAAACTGTGGAAAGAAATGTATGAAATGATTGCAGTTATTGAAGCATGATTTTGATTTTGAATTAATTATTGATTAACATGAAATGTCACTCACTTGTGCTAAGATGTTTATGATGTATTAAAAGTTATTTAACTGCATAATACTAAACAAAAAAGGATAGTTCTGTGCCAATAGGTCAATTACTTACCTTGCAATACATTGTGTTGTTCTTAAAACGTAATTGAGTTTTGCTTTCCCTGATTTGCTTAGTGCATTCTAAAATAGTTATTGTGTGTTCATATTTATCCTCATTTTACTAGCTGTGACCTGAGTTCTAAAAAGTAATGTTTCAAGGTGCATATTTGTAACAAGGTGGGTTTATTATGTGTCACTGCATTAGTGGAGCGACTCTACTACACTTGAATTGCTGATGGTTTTCTAAAAGTAAATCTAACATGATTTTACTCCCCAAGAATAGCTGACTGCCATTCTGAATGTGTTGTAGGTTGGACTCGCCTTGACTACTTATTGTATTCCCAACAAGGTTATACTTTGGGTTGTAACTCATAAGTATTGAGTTGGTTTTGATAATTGTGTTTGTATGATGTTGATAGTACTTACCTTTCCCAAGTTTTATTTTGGTCTACTTGTATTTAAATAAACCCTTTTATTTTTACAATACATAGTGTTTGTGTTTCTTTGGACCATATGTATGCTACAATTTCTTTGTACCAGGCTACAGCCCTCGCTCCCTCCTAAGATAAGTCTGGGTGCTCTGTCCATGTTACCACATTCTCAAATTCTGTGCTGGCTTAATGAGACCATATCTGAGAAGATGCTGAAGAAAAGCAGAAGAACGCATATAAGAGATGAGCCTGTCACGGAAGAAAGACCAGGAAGGCGAGAGCAGTGGTTGTCGCAGGCATGGAAGCAACACATGCCTTTGGAGCTGAAGGGAGTCGCAACCAGAGCACTTGTCTGGGTCTTGTGGGGTAGAATCTCGGTTTGCATGGTTCGAAGGGTCTTCAGGGTCTTGGCAGCACTTCTAATTCCAGTGATGCAGGCAAGGTCAGCAGCCACCTCCTTTGTGTGCACACACAAAGGGACAAGGGCTAGTTTTGTGACCCCACCCACAAATCTTAGAGGTAAACGGCCACAACCTCTGTTTTGATAAATGGAGTAGATTAAAAAGTACCCAGCCAGGTAAAATTGAATTCACTCAGTGGAACCATTTTACACAGCCAAAAAAGGGTACCCAGTCGTTTTATCGCGAACATACAGAGTGGTACATACCAGAGCGAACAATAACACTGCTAAACAAAGAAAAGATTAAATATATAAAGGGTAGTGGTGTAAGGGGTTAAATGGGTTGGGGTGGTGTTATAAGGGTGGAAAATCGGGAGTCTTGCGGGGGGGGGGAGGGGTGGGAAGGGGACCCCCCAAGTAAAAATGAAGAATTCAGTTTTTTTTCTTTCTTTTGACCATAATGAAATGTACCACTCTGTAATGTCCGTCGGTAAAATCACATATATCCGCAAAAAAGCCCCCACCAGCCACATAACTAACAAGAGAGATGGTTCTTTGTCTCTCTTGGAGACTCTGGGTACCTTTCTGGTACCCCTACCTTAGGAGTACTAAGGACTCATTAGGCGGACCACTAAACACAGAGTTGGACCATCTGTGAGGCTTGAGATTAAGTCCGTCTGGGAGAAAAATGTGTCACAACCCCAAATATCAGCAGAAAGTACAGTGGGCTAGCACATGTTGAAAAGGGAGCTTTCTGCCTACCATCTTTCTGGATGGCTTTCTATGATGGGCTGGATTGTCCAACAGGGCTCTTTAGCACTATAGACATTTGATATTTTAACCATGCATTTTAACGTGGACTTCTGTTATTTGTCTATACCACCATTAGTGTGGTGTTACATATACAAGCCTATAGTTGACCTACGGGTTTTCTACCAAGTTTGACTGTTATACGTGACTTTTAATGGCGGAGAGAGAGACCGAGAGAGAGAGACCTTGGTTGTAAAATGTCGCCTGATATTCTAAAAATGCTTGTCTGGGTGTGATCGGGGTCAGTGCTCCGGTTAAAGTCTCTGTGGTTATTCTCTCCTGTCAGTCTGGGTGGGGATATGGAAAAGATTGCCTTAACCCCAAACCAGTCCTTAGTAGTTCTGTAGCACTCTGCTGACTTGTCCGGGCTCTGGACAGAACTTGCGAAGAGCCATAACCTTGTATGCCAATTTACTGCACTGAATAGGCAGGGGGAGACGACCAACAAAGCCAGTGACTTACTGAGGCCGAGCCTAAGCAAAGAGGAAGCCGTTAAAATTTCCCAAATGGCAACCTTGCAGTAAAAAAGAATGGCGCACAACAGTGCACCCAAAAAATATCAATCTGGTTATGCTGCCACCAGCGTGCCTCGAAGCACACTGTGTAAATGGAAATGTAAACAAAAATCGGGAAACTGGTCCCCCTTATCCACTACTATTAAGGGGGGGAGGAAGTGGTGCAACACCGAAAAGGGAAAAATTGAGCATAGGGTCCCGATTTACATGGAGCTTTACACAGCCTGATGAATACTGTCCCATGAATCTGGGTCACAAAAAGGGGGGGAAGCAATGTGGGTGTAAAGGGACTGCGCTAGCGAAAAGGGTTCAGGAAAGATCTGTGTTCGAAGATATGCTGGGGATATCACAGAATGAGGCTCAAAAGGCAGCAAAAATAAGATCTTAACTAACAACTTTTAAACACTATTGCTCTAGTTTCAACTTGAGCATTTGTATTCAATCTAATTTGACATTTTCGTATACAAATGTATATTTCATAGACCATTGCCTAATGTAGGTTACATACTTGAAGAAATGAATCCTATTGACATAAAATTGAAGCCTAGAATGTATCGCTGTCAAGTAGCGATCTACATTCAAAATGTGCTCCTGTCAGGAAGCAGGTAAGGATAGGGGCCATTGTGGTCCCATTTAGTTACATGCTGAGTAGAGAGTATGTGTGAGGTTGAAGAGGAATCCTCACACAGGAACAGAGACTCCTGCAATGTTGTGCGTCTTTGTTTCACAATAGAGCATATATTCTGATGATCTACTGTTTGCCCAGGTTCACAAGGCTGCTCTGCAAAAATACATTGCCATTCCAGTGCTGATTGTGTCGGTTGCTCCGCAGATTGCAACATGGGAATTCTAGCTGTACTGTAATGACTCTCTCAGCCATTGAAGGTTTGAGGGATTCAACAGACAACTCGGTCGTGGGTTTTACGGTAGTAGGACTATTCACGACAAGACCCTAACTCGAATCAAATAGCTCTCTTGCTTTCAGAATTACTGCAGTCCATTCACTCTTCCTGCATCCAATAGCGGTCAAAAGTGTCCCAACACTTATTTTTTTTACCCGTGTTTTAGTTGATGGTCTTTCATCGCTGTTAGCAACGTTTTTCCATTTTGATACTTTTACAGCCTCTTTGTTTGAGCACTCATAGCGTGTTCCTTGTTTAATTTGATATTTTTACTTTCTGGCCAGTGTACTGCGTTTTCCATGCCACTTCAACCAATTTCTTTGGGCAGCTCTGATCAGTCATTATACATTCCATTGCAGGGAAACCCTATCCCCCACCCCATTTACCTTTTTGTGCAGCACTAGTTATTGGCACGTGATAATTGACAGATGACTTTTTATGTGGATAGCTGCTTTCAATTTCACATTTTCTACCACTGACTACTGGCCACTGTGGCCACTAGTGCAGGAAAACCCATTCCCCATTTCCTATGCTCCTGACATGCTTGGGGCAGTGTTAACATTTGACAAATATTTTATGGTGCACCTTTACGTTATCGTAATGGTCAAAAATGTTACCTCCGTAATGTAAGCCATGTCTTTGTGAAACACTGGTTTGGTCCTGCCACCTTTCTCTTGGTATGGCCATATATGGGCATGCTCTTACAAGAACACACACACGAACACGTAGAGGTCCCAGACACCCTAATCCACATCCTTGGTGATTTCATGAAAGGTTCCGTACTGTTTTTATTCATGACTAAACAACCCCTCCAAGTTGGATGCTGCATGTTTCCTGATAGGCTAGCTGATTAGCCTTCAGCCCAGCATTGTGGAGATTTTGGTGCCACTTGCTCATCGACCACTGAAACCTGAATTGAATGCACTGTGATAACCAAGAAGGATGTTTGGACCTCTGCCGAAGTCAACTCTCGGGCACTGCCTCTTTATCTACTGAGGGAAGCATGGCCAGATGTCACTCTCCTTGATCCAGGGGTTCAATGTCTGACACCCTCCTGAAGTTCGGACAGTCTGCATAGCCTGAGTAGGGGGTGCAGGGTCCCTCTGTGTATAAATGCCAACCCACCATCATTTCTGCTCCCTCGCTGGTTGCATCCATGTGGGGACGCTTGGCTCATTGCTCTGCCGCAGCTACTGACCACAAGTAAGAGTAGCTTTCCGAAGCGGAGTCCCTTTCTCCCCGATTGCCACCTGCAGACCCTTGCTGACTCTTCCCAAGACTGCGCCGTCAAGGGAACCAAGTAGCGGTTGTTCTCGAAGATCCAGATTGCAGCAGATGTGGCGCTAGCTGGACCAGATTCTAATGCAGCAATTCACCCCTTCAGCCGTGACCCCATGTCTTTAGTTTCTGCAACTAATGGCGTGCATAGTCTTTTCCCCTTCTATCTTCCTAAGTCACTAGTCTTTATTTTGGGGCTACCTTGTTTGCATACTGCTTTAAATCTCCCCCCTCGAACAGGAGCCTTCTCCATAAGGTTACAAGACACCCACCCGCGGTCGCACTTGCCTTTGTCTTTGGTGGTGGAACCTAGATGTTGGACTCTCCTGAGGGGCCCCTCTAACTCCTCAGGTAGGTTGTTGGAGTTTCCTCTTAAAAGGAACCTGAACATACCAATGTACCTGTTTTTTTCCACAATAACCAAACCATGACACTTTTGTCCTATCTGAATCCTTTGGGAGGATATGTTTATTACATCTAAAGCTCGTTTTAGTAGCTGTGACAATTTACTGTTCTGAATCTGTGGTAATTGTTAATTCACGGGATAAGGGGGGAGATCTTAATCAATAATCGGGTCTCTAAGTGTGTGCCTTATATTTTTAAAGCTTTAATGGGTGTGTCTGGGCAGGACTGTGGAGTAAGACGACATCTTGAGGTATTGATAAGGGACTACTGAAATTAATATTTCTACTTCAGGAGGATGCAGCTGTCAGGGTCTTTATGCATCACACCATGTCTTCTGCAGTGCAAACTTGTCGAGGAGTAAAACAGGGTTGCGTATCCCATTTATTTAATTTTACAGAAGGGGGCACGTGGCTGTCCGATCGGGACAGCCATCCCTCCAGTAGGAACTGGTTTCTCTCGGGCACACCACAAGACAAAGGACTGCAGAGTTTCGGGATCCTCCCCTCTTTCCTGTCCTCTCAGACACAGTCCTCTCAGACACACTGGAGCAACGGCAGACTTCTCAAAGGAAACCCACTGAAGAAAAAAAGTTGAGCCAGGACCTCCTCACCCAGGTTAGCAGATGAAGGACCAAGAAAGGACACATGAGAAATGGTGATAAGCCATTATTTTGGGTCAATTGTGACATGTCTGTGCATAACCACAGCTGTGAAGACAGCCTGTGTGTTTGAATTTCCAAAAGTCGGTCTAATACGTCCACCTCCACCAGCCAGCATAGGTGTATTCCTGTCACTGTAACAGAAATGTTACAGAAGCAGTGAGAAAGGGGATACAAGGTAACCCCTCAGCACTCCACACAGGTATGTGCGTACTGATATCGAGAAAGGAATAGCTACGAAGGATAAAAAGTATCCCCCTAACCTTGAACAGTAATTCTTAAGGAAAATAAAAGAATATGAAAAGGAGAGCCCAAAGGGCTCCCAGCAACACTGCACAAAAGGTGCTGTAAAAGTGTAACATAGATGTCTTTTAAAAAAAGTATGGCGCAAAGTAAAAACAAAATGAGCAGGGTTCCCATTGTCAGAGCAAAAAGAATAAATAAGTGGGGGGGAGGCTCCCCTCATTCAGGAGAACAAGGAAAAAGGTTCAGACGATCAGCAAAAACGTGTTGGGGGGAGAGCAGGGGGGGCTCACGGGTGGATGGGATTTGGCATAAAAATGAAACATTTCTCAACAGTGTTTGGCCTAACTTGAGGTAATGAGGCCTATGTACTTCTACAGAAGGCCTCTCTGAGCTCCACCCCAGTGGTATTCAGAAGAATCCCCCTAATTAAGTGGCAGCAGCTGTGGGGGTCTTGCTTTAAGGACTGAGACTCCACAGAGGTGCCAATATAAGGGCCTATATAATAATGCATTACGTGTTTGCTGAAAGGTACATTGCTTTAATATGGACATCTATATTTGACAGCGGCTTAAATCAGTACAAAACGGATAAACCAAAAGGGTTGCGTAGTTCCCTAAGTCTAAGTGTGACACATACTAAGTCATAGTTGATTAAGACCCTTCTTGAGTTAAAGAAACACTTGTTGGTGGTGACAAATCTATAGCCCACATCCCCTCTGGTTCGATTTGTGCATCTACTGCTGCCCTTAGTCTGAGGGGGAATCCCAAAGACTCAAAAATAGGGAGTTAGACCTCCAACATGCTTAACTAGTCTGTTAGCAAAGGCCAGAGACCTTGCAACTAGGTAATTAGAACTTGAACGAAAACCTTTTGAGGCAGAGTTGTTAGACAAGAAAGCAAGTTTGAGACATGCTTATTAGAAAAGAAAGGAGCAAGAGCATATTGCTTGGAGCTCAGAAATTTTAACCTGAGGCTGTCTAGGCTATGTGTACCAGTGCCCTCAATAATAGAGGTGGGTGGAGTGGGGTCTAAAAACCTCTCGTAGCCTCAGGTTCCTTAAAGACTTAGTGAGTATTGTATGATGTAAACAATGATGCCCTGGAATAGGTGAGCTCTTTAGAAGTGGCTTACAGGTTGTCACAGGTAAGTGATGATGGGTAGGCTTGAATGTCTTATCGGTAGGCAATTCTGGAGTTAGGGCTAGGAAACTCTAATGTGTATGAAAGTCTCTCATACTTAAGTTTGGTAAGATGTCTTCCCAATACTGGCAAAAATATTCTGAGACCTAAAACGTTTGACCTGGGTGAGCAGGATGAATGCTTTCCTTAAGAACCTGAATGGCTGGACTGATGGCCATAAAGTGAAAACCTTACCTTTTTTTAAAGGCATATTCCATTTGGCCATGTTGGAACATAAATCTTGTCTCCTGAATGTACAGCATTTGACTGATTCAAAGCAGTTTGTAATAGTCACTGACCTGTGGGTCTACTGGTGAATATCCTCCAACTACAGTGGGACTAATGGTGAGGCGGCTATGTAGCAAAAAGGGGATTCGGATAAAAATCCTTCCAACAGCGGGAAAACATAAGGGTAGGAAATCCCATGGCATCAGGGTAAAGTTAATACTACTTGCACATTCAATTGAAGTCTGATCATCGTAAACCCCCTTTTACGGAAACATTTGTCTCTTGCTTTTTTTTTTTTTTAATGGTGCTCAAGACCATTTGAAAGGGGTCGCCAGATGGTATTATTACAACTTATCCTTCTGTCAGGGCATCAGCACAGAAGTGGCATACTGAATCTAACCTGTGGAATCTCGGGTAGAAAACCTTGGTGTCCTTGCGGTCTGGGTTCAACAGTCAAAACAATAACTACCTTTTTTAATAAATGGTATTTTATGGACAAGTTACACAGTACAGCAATTCTATAGTCGGACAGGCCAAGAGGTTCCTTAGTTTCCAAGAAACGTTTATTTTTTTTTGTATAGGGATAAGTGATACATTTGCCTCAAGGATGGTGCCTGCAACCTGGTAAAATGGGCCAAATTTGCTGTGATCGATGGTGGTGTGTTTTGTGATGTGTTCTAGAAAGCCTTCTAGCGTTTGCATTTCTTCAAAGAAAGTGTTGTTTTCTCTTGAAGGCCCGCGTTCTGTACTACTATGTAGCAGTTTCAGATCTTTCCGCTTCCTGTGCTATGCTTACTATTGGGCTCATTATGAGTTTGCCGGTATCCAGCTGGTAGTTCCAGAGGGATATCAGCAAACTGCCCCTACCGTTTCCACTGCCTGATATCCCGGTATTACCGGACTATTACAAGCGGCGGAAAGGGCAGTAAATTCCATGGATGGGATTGTCGGAATCTGTGGTACCGGGGACAGTGATTCTGGTATTTGCCGGTAGGGACAAGATTTATTGGCAGGTCACGCCAGTCCGCAAGTCAGTGCCCCCACCGGCAGACTACCAGTCCAGAAAAAAATACTGTTGGCAGAATTACGTGCATTTTGTCTGGACTGGGGAACTTGTCATGAGCTTGTTGATATACATACCGATTTATTTCTTTCCTCTAAAAATATTTCTGTGGTAATTAGTTTCTCCAGCATGGGGTCTGGCATGGATTCACATGCTCATGAATATTCCCCGTCGTCAGGCCGGGAATACTCGGTAAAGAAAAAATCAGTATCAGTTTCGTTTCTGATCTGTCTTTCTTAGTAGTAACCAATCACCGATCCCTGGGTCATACTGCCCCCAGCCAATGACTGCCCTCTACCTAAGCCCCTCCCCTGGCAGCCATCCTCAGATTTTTACCGCACGTTCAAGTGTTGGGAGTCCCCGTGTTTTAGCTCTCGAGCTTTTACTGCGTTTTCGCGCTTTTTCAGGAGATTTTTCTCTTTTCGGTTAATCGAGCCTCAAGCTCCACCGTTTCCACTTCCGATAACGGGGACCCGTTTCGGAATCCTACGCCCCTCAAGGGTGAAGTTTTCGTCGAGTTACGCTTCTTGGAGGATTCCAGAAGATCTGTGGCCTACCTCAACGTACATGGCCCAGGACAAGGGAAGCTCGACGCCCGGATCCAAGGAGCTGCCCAGGATGCGGATTGCAAAATGTTTTCAAGGAGGACGAGCATTCGAGATGTCTCTACTGCCTTCATGAGGACAAGGCGCACGTGGAGAAGGACTGTGCGTTCTGCAAGAACCTGTCGGAACGGACCCAGCACGTTCGTCGTGCCCGCCTCGCCGCCTGGCTGGAGAAAGGCACAGCATGTGAGAAGGCGAAGAAAAAGTCTGAGCAGTCTTCTAAGTCCTGTGAGGGCGCCCCGGCGACGGGGGCCCAACAGAAGGCCAAGCACCGCGGGCACCAGGAGCACCGAAAGGTCTGGCTCCTCGCCTGCCAGGCGGGACGTGACTTCCCCGGCACGATCAACCACGAGCCAGCGCTCTGGTTCGGGGAAGAGGAAGTCCGAGAACCCGGGTAAGCTTCTGTCGAGGCACCGGTCGATCTCGAAGGGAGCCAAGGGAGAGCGAGGTGATGACCCTCCCCCCAAAGCGAAGGCCCAGGACGCACCTAAGGTGGTGAGGGCCTTGATCCACCCGGCAAAGGCCTCTATCGAGGTTGTCGCAGCGGCCCTGGTGAAGCTGGCAGAGGCTGCGCCAGTGGAGGCGGCCTCGGGGCCCAGAGTTTCCCTGCCTCCGCAGAGGGAATCCTCTTTCCAGACCATCGTTAAGACCCCAGTGAAGACCCCGGCGGAAAAAGAGGGGTGGGGGCGCGGTGGCCATTACGGACTCAGATTAAGCCTCCGAGGAGGATCCGGTGGAAACCGTGAAAGGCTTCCATGAGGTTTGAGAACTTTTGATCCCAGGGGAAGGTTCCCGCTGATATGATCGAAGATAGCGACGCTTGCGACGTCAAGGGCCCAGTGGAGCAGCCATCCCGTCCGTCGCAGCCATTACTCGAGCCCCAGGATAGCTCGGCGGCCATTTTGTTGGCGATCCAATCCTTATGTACTGAGATAAGGATGAGATTACCACGGACCCCGACAGAGGATCCAGAACCAGGCCCGTCGGGGAAGCCCTTCGAACAAGCGGAGGAGAGTCCACCCCGCTCCGCCCTTTGTGCCCGCGAGGCCTGTGGATCCCTCATCCCCCTCGCCGGACCCTCGGGAGGATACAGCGACGGGGACGGACGACGACGGCGATGACACAACGGACATCCTGTCATCACCCCCCCTCGGGCCTCTCCTCCCGACGAAATTGCTTCTTTTCACGCCATGATAGCCAGGGCATCCGAGCTCTTCCAGCTCTGCCCCGAGGAACAGAAAAAAGAAGGTTTTGTTTACCAACAACGAGAGGCCAAGAGAATGACGGTCCTCGCGGTGCCGTTGCTCGATGACATCTGGGACGAGGGGCTGGCTATCCTCAAGAACCCTTCCACGACACCCGCCAAGAGGGACAGGTATGAGAAGAAGTACCGGGTCCCCGATGCCGCCCCCTTGTGCCTCAGGGCCCAGCTCACGCCGGACTCTGATGTCTCGGCAGCGGGCAAGAAGAAAGCAGCGGGTGCAGCGGCTTCAACTTCCACTTCCCCGCCGGTCAGCGAGGGCAAGAAGTTGGACTCCATGGGACGACGAGTCATCTCGTCGGCGGCGACGACGATTAAGGCGGCCAATGCCTTAGCGATTGTGGACCGTTACGACAGGGAGCTTTGGTTCAAGATGGCTCCTCTGCTAGACTTCCTACCGGATGACAAGAGGGTGGAGGCCCTATAGATTCTGCAGGAAGGTGAGGTGGTGTCAGATCACGCCATAACGATGGCAACGGACAAGGCCGATGCCGGATTTCGCCAACTGGGCAACGGGGTTTGCCTCTGATGACGAGGATAGCTCAAGGCGACGGGCTTTTGCCAGGACGTCCAGACCAGAGTGTTGGACATGCCGTTCGACGGCAACAACCCGTTTGGAAAGACGGTGGATGAGTCCCTCCAGGCCATCAAGACAGACACGGAAACAGCCCGAGCCCCAGGAGTCCTTCAGCAACGGCGGCCCTTTCGGAGCTCTGGAGGCAAACAGGGAGCCTCCAAGGGATCCAGCGGTGGCTCTTCTACTTAACACCAGGCGGCAAGTCCCAGGAAGCATACAGAGGCCGCGGCAAGCAAGGAGGGTCTCGTCGGTAAGGAGGCCAAGGCGGCAAGGCCTCTTCCAAGCAGGACTGAACCGGCCATAGCGTCGGGCCCCCACCGAAGCACCCGGTGGGAGGCCGGCTGACGAAGTTCGTCAGCGTGTGGGAGTCCATCTCCACCGACCGTTGGGTGCGGGACACCCTGGCCTGCGGACACTCGCTAAGTGTCCTCGCATTCCTCCCGTGGCCAGGAAGGAGAATCACGTCCCTCAACTGCTGTTGGAGGTAAGGGCGATGCTCAAAAAGGGTGCCATCGGGCTTGTCCCCAAGAGGCTCTGGGGCTCCGGAGTATACTCAAGATACTTTCTCGTCAGAAAGAAGACAGGCGGTTGGCGCCCCATCCTGGAACTGCGTCGGTTGAACAAGTACATCAAGGCACAGAAATTCAGGATGGTCACCCTCCAGCACGTGCTGGGACAGCTGGAGGAGGGCGACTTCCTATCGTCACTGGACCTGGAGGATGCTTACTTACACATCCCCATTCTAAAAGGACACAAAGTTCCTCAGATTTGTAGTCCAGGGGCGTCGCTACCAATTCAGAGCCCTGCCGTTCGGATTACAGTCGGCACCCAGGGTGTTCATCAAGTGCCTCGCACCTGTGGCGGCGCCGCTGCGCCTGCAAGGGATCCACGTCTACCCCTACCTGGACGACTGGCTAATCTGTGCAAGGTCAAGAGAACTCGCGGTCGAACACACAGCGAGGACCGTCCGCCTACTCGCGGAGCTAGGATTCGCCATCAACTACCCCGAAATCCCATCTGGTCCCGTCGCAGGTGGCACTGTTTCTGGGAGCGAAGCTCGATACAGTGAAGCAATTGGCATCGCCGTCGGAAGAAAGGACAAAGGCCATTTTGGGCAAGGTGCAGCGCCTGTTAGCCACGAATGTGGCCAGAGTGAGGTCCATCAAGTCCCTCCTCGGGATGATGTCCTCATGCATCTACCTTGTGCCCCTTTGCAGACTTCGGATGCGTCCGCTACAAGAGTTCCTCGACGCCCGCTGGATTCAAGCGGCGGGCAGCTTCGAAGACAGGATCCCGCTCGACGAGGAGTTCCGTCGGGCGATTCTATGGTGGGGTGCCCGTGCGCACCTCGCGGGAGGCATGGACTTTCAGGCCCCGGCATATCAGGAAACTAACGACGGACGCCTCCCTGGAGGGGTTGGGGGGGCCCACCCCGGCGATCTCCACGCAAGAGGCCTCTGGCTTCCGGTAGAGAGGTCTCTTCACATCAACATCCTGGAGCTACGAGCCGTGTTCTGGGCGCTCAAATCGTTTCTTCCGTCCCTCAAGGACAAAGTGGTGAGGATCTTCACTGACAACACCACCACGATGTTCTACATCCGGAAGCAGGGAGGCACCAGATCCCCAGCCCTATCCAAGGAGGCCCAGGATCTGTGGCACTGGGCCGTCGCCCAGTGGATGTTTCTGGTTTCCTTCCACCTGGCAGGAATACAAAACACCATCGCCGACTCACTCAGCAGGGAGCTGCGCTCGTGCCTGTTAGGCAGAAACCTGTGCAGTTCCCTTAGGGACCACTGCAAAAGATTTATGACTACAGGTGTTAGCAGTAAACCCACTTGGTAGCAGTCTGTACCACCCAGATTTACCTGGTAGCTGTGGCTGAGCAGTCAGACTTCCCTCAAGAAGAGTTAGGCAGTATGCAAAGTATACTCAATAGGCACTCAGATACAATAATACAAGCAAACACTGACCAGAGCTTTGGTATCAAAGTATATAATTATTTATTTATAAACACACAGTTGAAACACTCCAGCACTCTTATTGTAAAATATTCTAAACACAGTTACTATTATGATATATACACCCCTTTTTCCCTCATTAGAAAATCACAGTAAGACACCACTTATTTTCATACAGAGGTGAGCGCTTAACTAGATTGCACTCTACTAAGGTTGTGAAAAAGGGAGGGAACAAGACAGAATATGCAGGGTTACACCACTCTACGATTCAGGAACACTATTAGCAAGGCAGAGAGCAAAAAGTCACTGGTGAGCCAAAGTCCAAAGGTTGGGCCCACTCTTAGAGAGAGCAGAGCACAAATGCGCCCAAGATCACACAGTTACACTAGGCTTAGAACGTCTTACAGAGGGTTCAGAAAAGAGTTTAGAGAGGCTTAGAAAAGTTTAGCCAAGGTGTCCCAGGCTAAGCCGGGGGCTAAATCTACCCCGTACAGTCGGTTGCAAGGGAAGCCAGACGGGACACGGTACCTTAAGTGGGAAGGATCCTCCAGCGGTGGCAGTTGTTCCTGGTAGTGGTTGCAAGTTGCGTCGTTGTCCAGGGGAAGAGAAGAGCTCGACGTGGAGAAAAGATGCAGGTTGTTGCACTACCAGGGCAGAAACCAGCCGCAGTGCCTTCCGGTAAAAGGTGGTACCTTTATCTCGTGGTCGTGGTAAAACGTGGTATCCCGGTTGTCGGGGTGCTTAGCACGGGCAAGGCGGCCACGAGATACGTCGGGAAAGCGAAAAGACGGTGAAACCGGTTATCCCCACCAGTCAAAGGAAGACTCCTCTCCGGTGGGAGATCTCTTCTGTCGTTGGGAAAAGTGGTGAGACGGTCCAGCAGGGCTCCACCGGTCGTGGTGTCGTGGCAGGTCGGCTCAGCTTCTCCCTCGTCAGATTCTTAGGTCCTGTGGCGACTTCTGAAGTTCCAGTCCCCAAAGCCCTGCTTTTATGCAACAAACCCCCATTCACTCAGCCTAGCTGTCACTCAAACATGCTAAGTGGTGAGCTGGCCGGCTCACCACTTGGGCCAATCAGAACGGAGTGCGACTTGAGTTGCCTAGACAACTCAGTCCAGGGTGCCTAAATTCACCTCCATCCCGCCTAAGTACCCCAGACATAGTGGCACCACTTTGGAGGGTTTCTGTGGAGAAGCCCGCCAAAAAGTGGAACAAAGGGCTCGACGTGGGTTGGAGTCACAGAAGAGAACACAAACGCCATTTTAGAATCAAGTTTTGGCAAAAAATACCAACCGGAGAATGAATATTAATTAAATAAACCGGCGGTATGTTCGAGGCTACCTTAAATAATTAAATAAAGATAGTAGCCTAAAACAATGGGAAATCCCATAGGAAAATATTCGCGGTTGAATATAAAAAGTAGTATCCACTGCCACCAGCCAAAACTCGATCAGGGGGGACGGAGACGTGCCCCCTCGACTAACAGACCCTGGGGCAATCGAATTGCCCCAGCCAGTACGTCCACAATATGATGGTTTGTACTGGTTCTGTTCAGAATTTAAGACTAGTAAAGTCAATGGTGACTTTACATGCCTTGGGAGACAGTAGTCAGTCCCAGGGTATGGAGTCTATACTGGGGGGTCACTATGACACCCCTGTGTTACTGCACGGAGGGTGCTGTGTAACACACATCACAAAAACACATGAAACCGTATGGAGTAAAAGACCCCATAGCCCATTAAACACATCTAGATTCAAAGAAACCCACTCAAATCATGTCCAAGAGTGAGGGTAAAAGAGTCTCACTCTTGGCAGGAGAAAAAATTAAACCCCAAAAATCCAGCAAAGCTGCTGGGGGACTCACTAGGTTAGGAAATTCGGCCTAAACAGACAATTCTCCCTAACAGTGCCACGAGTGGGAACTACGCCAGGACCAGGTGGATCGGCTCTTTCAACGGTGGGGCAAACCCCAGATCGACCTGTTTGCGACAGCGACGAACTCCAAGTGCCAGAGGTTCGCCGGCAGGTTCGCACAACAGAGGAGCATGGGTGATGCTTTCTCGTTCTCTTGGGACGGCCTGTTCCTGTACGCGTTCCCTCTGTTGCTGCTCCGTCTCATCAACCAGCTCAAGAGGTCCAGGTGCAGGATGATCCTCGTTGCACCAGCGTGGCCGAGACAGATATGGTTCCCGGACCTTCTGGACTTGTCAGCGTCCCCACCTATCAAGCTGGTGACGGACGCGGATCTTCTCTCCAGAGAAGGAGGCGCCATTCTCCATCACGACCCTGAGTCGCTGAACTTGCAGGCTTGGCTCCTGCAGCACTAGAGTTTGGAGGATACGATATACCGGCTGACTGCAGAGAGGTTCTTGCAAAAGCCAGGGCGTCCTCAACTCTCAAATGCTATGGACATAAGTGGAAGAGGTTCTTTGGTGCTGTGCACAGAAGTTTAACCCTCTGCGGATTACGGCCCCTCAAGTATTGCCGTACCTACTGTCGCTGGCCAAAGCTGGACTGGCTCACGCCTCCATCAAGATACATCTGGCTGCCATCTCCCGATACACCAGAACTACAGGACGGGCGTCCTTGTGGTCTCATCGCCTGGTGAAGGAATTTATGAAGGGACTATTCCAATCGTTCCCGCCGGTGAAGGCCTCTGCCCCGGCGTGGGAGCTCAACGTGGTGCTGACCAGGCTCATGGGTGCCCCATTCGAGCCGATGCATTCGGTGCCGTTGAAGTTCCTGTTGTGGAAGACAGCATTTCTTGTGGCCATCACCTCCGCACGACGAGTGGGAGAGATCCAGGCCCTATCTTGCAAGCCTCTATACTTGACTTTTCACGTCACGAGGGTGGTGCTGAGGGCGCACCCCTCCTTTATGCCCAAGGTGCCGTCGGACTTCCACCTCAACGAGCCCTTGGTGTTGCCAGTTTTCTTCCTGTCGCCTTTGTCTCCGGCCGAGAGGACTTTGCACTCGCTGGATGTGGCTAGAGCGCTGAAGTTCTATGTGGACCACACAAAGAGTTTTCATAAGACATCACAGCTGTTTGTGAACTTTGGACCTGTGAATCAAGGGAAGGCGTTCTCGAAGGCTTCAATTTCCAGATGGCTCTCCGGCTGCATCATGCACTGTCACCGTTTTGGCAAACCGACCGCTGCCCCGCCGTCCGGGAGCCCATTCGACCAGAGCGATCGCTGCTACCACAGCGTTCCTGTCTGGTGTGACCCTGCTGGACATGTGCAGGGCTGCTACGTGGAGGTCGACGCACACATTCACAAGATTCTACTGCGTCGATTGGGACTCCAGGGAGGAGTCCAGGGTCGCCCAAGCCGTGCTGCGCAACCTGTTCGCTTAAGGTGAGCCTAGTGAGGAGTTAAGAGATGCTTAATGTTGAGCCTATTGCCACCTCCCGTGGTTGTGCATTTGTATACTGCTATGTATTCTTATATTCATGAGCATGTGAATCCATGCCAGACCCCATGCTGGAGAAGGAACAAGTTACTTACCTGTAACTGTTGTTCTCCAGCATGGGTCTGGCATGGATTCACATGTGAACCCTCCCTCCTTCCCCTCTGCGGCTCTTCACTTGTTCATACTGCCACTTTACGTGCTACCAAATCTGAGGATGGCTGCCAGGGGAGGGGCTTAGGTAGAGGGCAGTCATTGGCTGGGGGCAGTGTGACCCAGGGATCGGTGATTGGTTACTACTAAGGAAGACAGATCAGAAACGAAACTGATACTGATTTTTTTCTTTACCGAGGATTCCTGGCCTGACGGGGAATATTCATGAGCATGTGAATCCATGCCAGATCCATGCTGGAGAACAGCAGTTACAGGTAAGTAACTTGTTCCTTTTTGCTTTTGCTCTTTTGCATGGTTTAAAAATGAAGTAGCCATGTTCAATTAGTGTCTCCTTTTTAGAATGCAGATCCATTTCTCAGATTAACGAGGAAGTGTAAAGTGAAGTCAATGTGAGAAATTGACTGAACAGTAAATGCATCAGCATGTTGAGTAGGAACTAGTTGGAAGGTTTTTCAGTCTGTTTCCTTTTTCAACAATTCAGTAAATGCCCCTTTCTCGCCCACAAAAAAATTCCATGTCTCAGCACATTGTATTCGAAAGCATTCGGTTTTTTTGGGCATATCCTACATGACTGTGCTTGGTCCCAAGCTCTCAACTGACAATGTGGACATACAGAAAATGAGCACTGAACCAGTCTCCCTAGCCCACTCCCCTATACAGTGGAAACAAAACGCTACATGCAGTGAAACGCATAATAAAGAAAACTGACTGTGAGGCAAGATTGTATGCAGTACACTTTGGGTGCACTACAACAACCCTGACCTCCTTGCAATAAGAACCCAACCTTTGGGATAAGTCTGTACTACACAGGTTGGTAGCGCGTTGAGCAGCCAGGCCTATCTCGAGAGCGGTCAATGTGAGCTGTAGGGGAGTTACAGAGTTTCACAGTGACAAGTATTTAAATAAACTCTTACACACAAGGTTTCTTGATTAAACAATTATTTAACAGTCAGTTTGAGTAAGCCTTCTTCAGAAGGGGCATTATAATAGTAAAACACAAATACATGTCAAAATACACACTCTTCGTTTCACTAAATAGCAAGAGTGATCATTCTGTCACGCCTTGTCTACGGTAACGCCTTACTGATAGGAGCCACGAAGAGGGATCTACAAAATTGTCAAGTCATGGAAAATGACACAGTTCGAGCTACCAAGAGAATCAAAAAAAGGGAGCATGTGACTATGGGGAGAAGATCTCTTCACTGGTTAAGAGTGGAAGAGAGAATACACTTTAAGGCGATGACCATAGTTCACAGATGTCTGTATGGAGAAGCCCTGAGATATTTTAAGAAGCACTTTTCTTTGTACCTGCCTCAGAGACACCTTAGATCAGAGGATAAGGCTTATCTGAATATTCCTGGTGCTAAGCGTGTGTAAGGGCGGGGGAAATCTTTCCCAGTGAAGGCAAAGAAACGAACAAAGGGACCAACTACCTCCAGCTACTGTCCAGTTCTGGCCCCACAATGGGCTGCCCCGTGACCACTACTACTGAACATTACTACAGTAGTAATTATACCAACCAATACCTTAATGACCCTGCCCTTTGGCTGGATCACTTTGCAAGGAAACCTACCCCTAACCTACCTTGCTCCCTCTCGCTCAGAAACAAGAGACTAGGCTCAAGATTCCACGTCTTACACACCCGCAGCAATAACCCGAAGCACACTATACATACTCCACCTCGCTCACCCTCACCCACCTCTGCGCTGAAATCCACTACCACAGTAGCCAAACCGCCACAGATCAAGGGCGCCCTTATTAATGCCAGATCTCTTCCAGCTCACGCACTAGACATCGCAAACATCATCACAACCCTAGAACTTGACTTTATTGCCATCTCCGAAACTTGCCTACATGCCGCATCCGTACCCTCACTGTCCCTGGCCTTACCGCCAGACTACGGCATCATGCGATGTCATCGCATCACTGCCCAATCTAGAGGTGGTGTAATGGCCTTCATTCATAAAAAAAAACTCTCCCTCAGCCTAAGAGTGTTGTCCAACTCCAAACTCGAGTCAGCTGAACTACTCTGTCAAATTACCACTAACGCCTAACCAAACCGCCACACTCCAACCTATCTACAGACCCCCGGGTCCTGCACACTCCTTTGTTGGTGAAATTTCCACCCTTCTCGACAAAACTAAAACCAATTCACAAATTATCATCCTAGGTGACCTTGATCTGGGACTTGGCGACCCTAAAGACTCCACTGTTTCTGACTTGCAGAACGTTCTAACTGACTTCGGCTTCACCATGCACATTCAAGAACCCACCCATACTAAAGGCAGGACCCTTGACTGGCTGGCCGGTTCCAACTGTAATAATAAAGGTCCTCTCCAATACCCCCTGTTTATGGTCCGACCACCACATTATTACCTTCAATATGGAAGCAGCCCCATGTGCCCCGACCTTGATAGCTCCAGCCCCTCCCCATCAAAAATAAAAGGGACATCACTAAGGAGAAACTTCTCCCATTACTTCTCCCATCTCTCAATGCTGCTACACTCACCTGCACCGACGCTACATCTTTAGCAAACACATACAATCATAGTATGCTCACGGCTATAAATTCCATTGCCCCTATCAAACTCAGGAAGTCTAAACCACGTGCACATCTCAACTCTTGGTTTACACCTCAGTTAAGAGTGCTCCACAAAGCTAAACATTGTGCCGAAAATCGCTGGAAAAGCTACCCCTCTGATGAGCATAAAGACGGTTTTATCCTTGCATCCCTCTGCTACAAAGATGCCATTATTACTGCTAAAAAGGAGTCCCTTAATAACCGCATCTTGCAAGCAGACTCGAACACAAAAGAACTCTTTGAGATCTTAAAAGAACTCTAATTCCCAGCCACCCCCACTGACACCTGCATTAAAGACAGTAAATGGTGTGCTAACATGCAGTCCGCTCTACTGAATAAAATCTCTACTCTACAATCTAAAATCAAAGACGAACAAGACAGCCTGGAGCTGGACAACCGACCACCCACCACTGTAAGGGTCGCCCCTTTAGATTCTCCCAATATTAAACCTTTTGCCTTCTCCCCACTCAATATCGCTGAGGTAGAAGACATCATCAAGAGAATCAAACCTTCAAACTGCCAAGGCGATCCGTGCCCCGCTCCTATCATTAAGGAATCTGCCCATGACTTGGCTCCGTTCATCACGGCCTGATTAACTTCTTTTAAAGCAGGCACTGTTCCGGACAACCTCAAGGACGCTTGGGTGATCCCATGGCTTAAAAAAAACCTTCCCTAGACCCAAGCATTCCCACTAACTTCAGACCCATAACCACCGTCCCGTTCTTGCTCAAGATCCTAGACCGTGCGGCATACCTACAGATCCAAGACTACTTGGAATCTAATAATCTCCTAATCTACGACAATCTGGATTCCGCCCTAGACATGGGTCAGAAACAGCCCTGATGGATCTAATAACCCAAATTGAGATCTTAAAAGACAACTGGAAATTGGCAATGCTACATCTCCTGGACCTCTCTGCGGCTTTTGATTTGGTCAACCACCAAATATTATGCTGGCACCTTCACTCTGCTGCCCACTTCTCGGACTCAGCCACAGCACGGATCAAATCCTTTCTGAGTAACCGGTCCATGAGGGTCTTCTCACCCTCTGCAGCCGCTGACCCCGTCCCAATTCACTGCGGCGTTCCCCAAGGTTCTTGCGTGTCACCTACTCTCTAATGTTTTCACTAAACCGCCCTTTGATGTACTTGATTATCTAGGTGTCTCGTATACCAACTATGCTGACGACACCCAGATAGTCATCCCCATCACTGGCGACTATTTAGCTGACACCAAGGCCTTGAATGACGTTTACCTGGTCATCCAGGCATAGATGGCCCAACACGAACTATGCGTTAACGACAAGACTGAGCTCCTCATCTTGGGTTTCTTACAGCGTCTTAGCAAACTAGAACCTTCCTACCAGTCATTTACCATAGATGGTAATACCATCAAAGTCTCCAAAGACACAAAACATTAGGTTTTTACCTTGATGCCACTCTATCCTTGTCTCGACAAACAAATGCAGTCAGATCAGCCTCAGCCTACACTTTTAACTTATTGCAGCTTGTAGACCGTTTCTGACTACCATGAACAGCGTCGCCCTAGCCAGAACGTTTACTACGTCTAAAATCGACTATTGTAGTGCCCTCTACTTGGGGACTAGACAAGGGAATCTGAATAAACTACAAATCACCAAGAACAGTGCCATTAGGGCAGCTCTAAACATTCCCAGAAACCGCCACATCTCTGATTCCAGAACTAACCTGCATTGGCTACCGGTCAAGCAGAGAATTGCACTGAAAGCTCTTGCCCTCACGCACAAATGCCTTGCCAACAAGGCCCCTCACTACCTTTGCAACAGGCTCTCCCTGCATTTCTCCACCCGACCGCAAAGAACGGCACACATCCACAGCCTAACGATTCCAAGGTTCAAACTCCAAAAAGCGGGGGGCACGAGTTTCCCTGTCCTCGCCTCTAAGCTGTGGAACTCTCTCCCTGTCGCCATCAGATCTGAAGACTAATTAAACACCTTCAAGTTTAAAACGAAATCTTGGCGCTTCGATCAGAATTGAGGCATTCCTTCACGCCACAGTCCGTCAGCCGGTTGCCTCCGACTACTTAGTTAATTTCTTTAAACATGGCATATTGACCTGTGTTACTTGACTACAACACTTCTATCCACTGATCTCTGCTCGCATTACATTTTTAGGTCGCTATGCCTCACCTTGCTAACTATCGCAATATATGTATATATCTATGTCTAATACTATTCATGTATATAACTATGTATGTATATAAGATATGTATGTCTATTTTGCTTCAAGTTGCGCCCTGATGCCCCTGGCCGGACGGTGCGCGTTATAAATAAACAAATACAAATACAATACAAACCTGGTTTGGCGCGCAGAGTAAATCTCAAGAAGGACCTTTCGACAAAGAAATGGTTAAAAAAAAGAAGACCGGGGCCATTTTGACAAAAATGGCACCCTTGGGTGCTTTATTGCAGCTGCGAATGCAGCCTGCCGTAAAAGCACACCACGGTAGTTAAAAGGAAACCGCTGCCACCAGCCATTCATCAAGGAAAGGGTAACATTAAAAATGTTACATGAGAAACTAGACAAAGGGGATACTAAGTAACCCCTCCGGCACCCTATTGTAAGATGGTGTGTGCTGGGTCTAGAAAGTTACAAATGTAAGTAATCAATTTCACTTCACTGCTCTTGGAAACAGTAGTTTATCCAAGAGAAGGTATTTTAAACCTTGGGGAAATTTGACAGACTTCCCTGTGCCACTGCACTGAAGGTTCTGTGTGACACAATGTAAAAGATGATGCCTATGGTGTTTGTTAGGCTCCACAACCAAAAGAAACGGTTTTCAAATCACATTAAAAAATACATGAGTGGGCAAAAAGGGTCTCCCTCTCTCCAGGTTAAAAATTCAAGTCCTCAAAATCCAGCAAAGTTGCTGGGGTCTCTACGGTAGAGAGGAATTGGCACATTGCTGAGAATTCTCCCTAACACTGTCATAGGATAACAGGTGTTTGACTTGTACTGCTACACATTGAACATTGCTTTTTTTGTATTATATGCTGCCTGGCAGCCACATCAGATCACTTGTATGCGAGCCACGGGTCCTAACAATTAAAATTAGGATTGTAGGACAACCAGCCATGGTGATTATCGATAGGCTAGTGGTAATCTCATGAGTATGAAGGTGCATGAGCAGCAGATTGTCTTACGATTAGTTGGAAGTAGGTCCTGCTGAATGGCCAGTCAATTGGAATGGGGAAGCACCTTTCAGTTCAGGCAGTCTGTTTGCTACTGTTAGGACAGTTTTTCTGAAGTCCAACTAAGGATTTAGTAAAATCATTCAACTTAGGCAGTACAAGACTCCACTCTTAGTATAAGTCTGTACCACCTGAGTTCATGGTAGCATACACAGAGCAGCCAGGCATATCTTGGGAGGGAGAGAGGGCTGTAGAATCAGTACAAATGAAATTGTAATACAAATGGTCCAAAGAAACACTATGCATTGTAAACCTAAAGGATTTCTTTAAATATAGGTAGGCCCAGATAAATCTAGGGGTAAATAAGTACCATCACACATTATATGAAATCACAATTATAAAAACACACTATACCTGAACACATACCAAAGTAGAAACCTTATTTGGAACGCCTAACAGTAGTTCTAGGGAAGCCAAAACCTTTTCATACACATTCAGTATAGGTCACACCTATTCTTGGAGAGTAAAACCAACGGTTACTTTTACAATTACATTCAGTAATTCAAGGGCAGTAGACCCTACCAGTTGTACAGTGACTCTCAGTACAAATCACATAATCGGCCAACTGGACAATATACTTTTGGTGAATAATGGAACACTTATTTTTGGTACAGTAAAAACCTAATACTACTTTTGTGATAACACACGATTATACTAGGTGAGTGAAACCTAAGTTTGTAATATTCAATTACAGGTGCTTTTGAGATCAGATAAACAGTAACTCTTGTAACTTACTTTTGGATGGCACACATCTAACTCAAGGTGAGTGAAACCCATATACTTTTTTAACCTCACAATGAAATCCATGTTAGGTCTTTCCCAGCTATGCAAGTACCATATGTATGACTTGAGGGAAAGTTGGAACCAAAGAGACTGTGAGTCTGTCTACACAGGGAAAGCAAACCCCAATGTTAACTTTACTGAATGACTCAGTTATTCTAGGTAGGCAACAACCTAATACAGACTTATTCTGGATAGGCTAACAGCAAGTCGGGGGAAGCAAGACCCAGTTGGGGCACACTCCTACAATTATCTAACGGGCATAATCTGGTGAAACCAACACATTACTTTTGAGGAGAGGCACAACCTAATCACAGGTGAGTAATCTACCTTCACATCTACTTTCTATTTCAATGGCAAAATGCTTTCTAAGGAAAGAAAGATGTTAACCATACTTTTAAGAATAGTGCATCACACACATCCAAGGTAAGAACTTTTGTAACTGTTCACTCTTAGGGTTAAAGTTACCAACTAAGTCTTTTTGAAGTAAGTAACTTTTAAACACTTCTTTTCTTGGCAAAAGGCCCAAACCCTTAAGTCTTTCCCTTATTCTTGGAGCCACGAGTGCTCTTAGTGGCATAAGGGGGGTCTCTAGGATCTAGTGTCCAACAGACAGTGTCAGAATAGATTAAGTAGCAAAAGTCAGAGTTCCTTAGGAAGACTTGGCAAACAGGTGAGTACTTCTCTTCTAGAGTTAGAAGAGGGTCCAGGGGCTTCGCAGAAGACACCCTAGCAGAATTCTAGCAGTGGCACAGGGTGCACTGGATGAGGGGCCTCCCCATCACAGAAAACACCCCACAGCTACAAAGAAATCCTAACAGACTTTAGGTAAGTACATACCCAAGCCAACACCGTACCTCAGCATTGAAGATTTTTGCAGCAGGAGGACTCCAGGATCTGCAGCCAAATACCCGGTCAGTGGATTCCTTGTCGTGGTGACTCAAACAGAAGGGACTTTGCAGCAGGGCTCAATGGAGAAGGCTCTAGGCAAGGTTTTCCTCACGGCAATATTGCAGTGGTGCTGATTTGGCGATTTTACAGGAGCACAGATGAAGACGGACCATCACGGTTGAAGACAATCTCTGTTGAATTCTCATCGTTGCAAAGGTCCAGCACTCTGTTGGGGCTTTTCGGACTGGATTTGTGTCTCTGAAGATAGTGGGCGCCCACAAAGTTTCAGCGACACAGTGGCTTGAGGTCCCAAGGTATTGGAGTATTGCAGCAATGCAAGTTCGCAGCAACGCGTGGGATGGCTCAAAATGCAGGTCTTCTTGAGCCTAGTGGGTCTCGCCAGGCTCTGGGTCAGGGTCGTCGTTTCTGGAGTCCCCAGGTCGATTGGAAGGAAGGGCTACTGCAGGCTCTGGTTACACACCAGGCTCTCTGATCGCTGGAAATGGTTTCAGCCGCTTTTCCTTCATCATTCTCTTCGGTTTCGGTTCCAGTGGATGACTTGTTTTCAGCTTTCAGGTTTGCATTATTTAACAGGAATTACAGCACAACTTCTGTATTCTCTCACTGCGTTTTACAACAAGGGGTGGTCTAGTTGTCCACTGGAATGTGTCCCCATTTAGGCAAGGAGGAAGACGAAGGGCTGTAAAGTTTTGGACTCCTCCCTCGCTTGCTGCCTTCACAGACAGACTGGAGCCTGGGCGGGGAGTACAGGGACACTCGCCGAAGATAAAAATCACACAAAGGAATTTCCCGCCCAGAATGTTAGGGGAAGGAAAAAGAAAGGACAAGAATCACTAAAATGGCGAAAAAAGAACACGGGCCATTTTGGTAAACTGAGCACCCTTAGGTCCTTTTACTGCAGCTGTGAACACTGTCCGCGGTAAAGGTGCACCAAATTAATACACAGTATCACTGCCACCAGCCATTGAAGGTAAGCCTGTCCCTGTAACAGAATTGTTAGTTTTAGTGTGAAAGTGTGATTCATTGCATCTTCCCACCACTCAACATAAACTGGGGTGTGTTGGTTTCACCTAACAAAATGTAAAAGGGATCGAAAGTTCCTTTCTACCCTTGGGAACTGTAGTTCTCTCAAGTTTAGTTTGGAGAAAGTTTAAAAGGGGAGCCCCTAGGGCAACCCAGCAACAACAGGCACTTATTGCCAAAACGTTGTTAAAGAGGTTAACTTTAAAAGACACTATGGAGAGTCTAAAAAATGACACCCATAAGAAGAGTAAACGATTCTGTGAGTGTGGAAAAAGGTTCCCACTCACTGAGGTATTAATGAAAAATATCCCACTAGTAATGCAAAAAGTTTGACCCAGGTCAGGAAGATCTACCATTTCTATGAAAATCTTACCTAACACCTACTTCGCCATGCCTTTCTCGTGAGCAGCACACTTTCTGTGACTAATGGAAAAAAAGCCTGTGCTGGGGCACTGTAAATACCTAAAAGTTGTGAAAAACTCACTTCCCAGTCCACCAATGCCTTTGTTGTCTAGGGCTGCTTAGTTAGGTGGGAATAAAAAAGGCTTTCAAATGGGCAACAGCTCTTTTCCCTGTTCCTAGCTGTAAGTGCTGGCACTGTCCCTTACAACTGCATGTTGTGTAGCGGATTAGTTAAATTCCCCAGCAAAGTGAATGATTATTGTAATTGAAACGGTACCCAGGCAAGAACACAAGGATTGTGCCACTTTTCCTGTCGCTGCTCTCATTGCACAGCACAGTTTGTGTGCTCTGTCATTCTAGTTCAAGCAGTGATCTGGTTTTTGTTGGGCAGAAATTATTTTGAGACCCTACTCTTTGTTGAAAGGTGTCAGCTGGAGCTAGCCAATGGATACCAAGCACAAATGTAAAATATGTCAACTTGTATTTTACTCAAACCGATTTGAGATGTATTGTTTGTTATGAAGCAGAAGCACATACAACTGATGCATTGTCTTGTTTTTTTCCTTCCAGAAAGACCTGTCCAGCAGCCATTAAGCTACGACTTAGTCTACGGAAGGACCGACTCGTCGTCATCTGTGCCAACCTCCGGCATAACCACACAACATCAGCGGCTGCCCCTTTGCAGGAGATGAGAAAGAACAGGCTCCTGCATCCCACACCGCTTGCTAATGATATTTCCAAGAAGTTCCTGGATACCCATGACTTGAAAAGGCTCCTACGCTCGCCACCTGGCTCCTTTCCAGATGGAGTACAAGTCTTAAAGGATTTGGACTCCCTCTTTGTTTCCGACCCAAAGGCTAAAGTCAAACTCGTTTTTGTGGAGGATAAATTGGTTGTCAAAAGCATTTTTGTGATGGTGTCTTACATGCAAGAAGTTGCCCAACATTTCCCTGCATCCCTCTATGTGGACCTTCTGCCGGGTTTCAGCCAAGATTTTGATTTGTACACTGTCCTCTGCGAAGAAGACCTTTCATGTTGGAAAATATGTGCATACTGCATCGCACGGAAGGGCATATCGGAAACTTTACGGTTCATTTTAGTCTCAATCATGCAAAGCATTCCCAAGATGAACTCTCAGATCAAGCACATAATATTGAGCCCAGAGATCCAGGAAACGGTTGACCTACACACACTTTTGCCCCATGCCACCATAAGGTACTGTATGCCTTTAGTCTTGGATATCTTGTACCAAAGGTTAGTTCATCTGGATTCCACAACAGAAGACCAAGTCAAAAACCTTCTGCATGTTATGGCGAACGTTGACTCTCAAGAAGTCTATTATCAATATTTGACAGACCTGAAGTCTATCTGCCCACCAGAGGTGTACCAGTTCTATTATGAGACATGGCATCCACGAAGGAAAATGTGGGTTAGAGAAGATCAAAGGAGTCAGATCATGGAGGCCAACATTCAGGCCCTGGTGAGGTGGAAGCACCAGGCAGTGACTTCCCAGCTGTGTGATTCCCCCACTTTGGACCAGTGTCTCCAAGTGGTTCTTAGTGACGGCGAGACAACATTTAATTTGGTTGAGTTTTACCATCTACCACATCCCGAAGAGATGCTGGAACTCGCACAACAGGTAGGTCTCATAAAATATTAACATGTTTCTTAATATGCACAGTTTAGCCATTAACTCAAAATGTGTACTCGTCCTTGGTGACTAAGAAATGGTGTGATGTTTGCATGTGGGAAACGGGTCTTCATGCCAGGATGACCACTGCTTTGTAGGCATGACTAGTTGTGCCTGCAGTTTGAGATTCAGGTATCTATCATCTACCATGGAATTGCTGGCACCAGTGGATGGTGGCAGAGTGGTGAATTCTGATAACTCAGCTTTTATAATATTGGATAATCGCTCCCCTCTCACCAGCCAGTAATTCGTATGAACATTTGTTTTCTCAGCATTTCAATTGATCTTCGGTCCTAGACCTGCATTCCATCCACTGGAAAGCTGGGCACTCTCCCCTTTTTTTGTTAAAGGGCATTTATATAGCATTAACCCTCCACAGGGGCTACCACATTATTATTTTTTCCAATAAAGGTTTAAATTTAAAAGGTTGCAGAACTTCTTGACATTGTGCAGTAACAGTTAAGATTTCAATACATAATACCCTGTATGTGCAGGGTTTGCAACTAAACATTTGGTGAACAGGAGCTAAAAGGTAGCTCCTGAGTAGTGAGCAGAAGATGCCTCTGAGGTGTGAGGAATTGGAATATAGAGTGCGGCAAGTCTAACTTTCACGTGGAATGAAGACTAGTACTTTTTTCGGTACCCAGTCATTTTACCGAAAAGAAGAGTGGTAAGTTTTACCAACACCCAAAATACCGAAAATATATCTAAAATGTTAAATATATATATTGGCAGAGAATGGGGAGTCGCGTGAATGCTGTTGCTGAACCTACAGTCTTTTCTCACTAACTGCCTGGAGGCGGAACTCTAACTCTCTGCTACTCTGACTCCTCTACAAAGCCCCAGTATAGTGCGCAGCAGAGAGTGGGGAGCCAAGTGATCCTCGGTGGGCCTCGCACACCGACCCACAAATCTTTGGCTAGCCTTGAACACTCGAGATAACCACCCGCCCCCCCCTTGACTGCACCTCGGAAGTGACCATGGCAGCTGATGGCCTGACCCGGGAAAAACAGATGCTGTGAAGCTGCTGCCTCCTGCCCAGATGAGAGCTGGCGAGAAGCGTTTAGTGCCTCCAGTTCTAAACTCAAAACAAACTCTCCCCAAAGAATTAACATTGCACCAGTGACTATGCATGAATATGTACTAGCGTTGGTGCGCTGTCCTGGGAATAGCGTCCTGTCTGAATTGCAATGCCGCTATATCCTGCGAGGCTTGCCAAGATTGCCCATCACATGGGTCTCAATTGAGTGTGCAGCGGCCCCTTTGACTGTCTGCGCTTTAGCACATTGTGCTCAACCCCCCATCACCAGCTGCAGTGGTCCTAAAGCCTGCTGCCAAAGATGGGCCCTATAAACATCATTGGTACAGTACAAGTGTCTATTACACAGGCCAGTGAGGCCCGTATAATGCCCGCTGTAGACCAGTGTTTCTAAGCATGTTGAAAGATCGGGCCTAGATCCAAAAAAAACGTTTTGCCGGCAAAACTTGCTGCACTGCACCCTCCTACAGTGCCTTCACACGTGGACACTCTAGGCACACTAACTGAAGACCCTGGAAAAGTGCTCACCAGTTGTGCTCTCTGCTAGGCCGACAAGCCTGGCGGGTATGAGAAACTCTTGACTACTTCTTCCCTGGAGCGTCTATTTGTAACCTAAAACTCCCCTGCTGTATAACTTGCCACATATTTTCGAGTAGTCCTCGGGCAGCATCTTCGATCCTTCAAAGAAATTGCGCCATTCCACGTTCTGTGGTTGTTCGCCTGTCTCGCGACATAGCACAGCTTGCGGGGCAGATAGCTTCTTATCAAAAATCCAAATCTGATCAATATCAGAGCCAGCCAACTTGCCAACAGATGGAGGATCTTAAGCAAGTTCTTTTGGACTCATTTCAAATAATGCATGAAACCCGGACAGTGGCAAAGGACCAAATTGTTCAGCCTGTAAAGTATCCTTTCAAAGAATCTCTTGAAAAGTTTGCATCCGTGCAAGAGTCTAATCAGCTCTTTTGCACGCCATGATACTCAGCCATCGGGATGTACGCTGCCCCAGAGCTTGGGAAATAGTTCCAGCTCCAGGCCTTTGCTGTGATAAGGACCAACACTTAAGTCCATCTAGTGACTCGGATCACGACTCTGTGTTTCTTCAGCAACCCCGAGACCTGGCCTCCGAAGATGTGACTATGCCACAAAACAACAAAACAACATTATGGCGACTCTTGGCGCCCACCAAATTGTATGAGGCCTTGAATGATGCCCTAAAAGATTAAGCAACCCTTTTGGCAATGTCTCATTCGAAAACTAATCTTGCTTGAAAACATTATTTGCAAGGTGCATAACAGATTAGATAAAGAAGTATCTATATTGTGCCAAAACAAGCTCTCTGATCTAGCAAGACGTGAAGATTGTTACAAACCTGACCTGATGACCGCCATAATGGAAAATTGTAAATGGATGAGACATCACTTTAATGATCAGAATGATGCTACCTATCACTCTGACCAGAATCCGAAATCAATAACTGCTATAAGTTAGCCTGTTTCCGATAGGCCAATGATGCCAGCCCTAAACTTTCCAACATTTGGTTAAGAGCATATTCCAAAGATCAACGGTAAGTGATGTCCCGATGGCCAGCTGTGACAGGTTACTATTAAGGAATGAGCCTGCCTCGGTTACTCAACTGGCAACTTTACCCCTAAATGCTGTGGATAAAGGATATCTCGCCAACTGTTCTGGGGGGCTAAATTCTCTGCCTGTATTCACTAACAGCCAATGGCTCCAGCGACTACTCCTCCTGTGGGGAAAGTACAGCCAAACAACCTGGCTCAAAAACAACTTGTGATCTTTGACACTAAAAACAGAAAAAACATTCTGCCAGCACAAGAGAAAGAGGGGTCTGCATCTGTAAAGAAATCCTAAAATGTACAGCCCCAAAAAACGCCCCAAGTCAACAGTTCTAGAGCATTCTTGAGAAACGTTAGACTGCCTCAGTTAACCGAACCGTCGATGGTGCTCCCGAAGTTAACTCGAGTGATTATGCTACCTGCCACCTGCGAGAGCCTGCCAGCCTTTAACTAGGTCAGAGGTAAGACTCAGATCAATGAACATGAGGAGGAGTCCACGAGAAGCCAGGACCCTGAAACAGGCTTTCTGGACAGTTCGGCTGCACACAAAGAAATTGCAGCCTTTCTGGACGAAATAGCTTGACTAAAAGTTTAGCAGACTCGTTTGAGTAATCTGTGGCTAAAATGCCTCCATTTCCATTGCTGAGGACATTTAAGTGGACAGTGCCTCAGTTAACTCGAGCCATAACCAGCCATGAAATGACTGACACAAACTGGTGTCTTTCAGACACTCTAGCAGAAACAATACGCTGCTCTAAAAAAGCATGCCTTTGAGTGCTGATAACACCGCCAAAGAAAAAAATGCCATCGGAGAGGCCGATAGCAACACCGCTTTGGTGATTGAACGACTCCTCAGTGCGACTGACAACCTCATCTTAAATTGCAGAACTGTACTAAAGCTATAGCCTCACAGCCCGAAATTAGGATTCATCTCAACGGAAGACATCAAAGTAGTCCAATTTATGAATGAGGATAGAATGGCCTGGGTCATCCTCCATCTGAACTCGTCCCTCCTAAAAGAAGCGATCCTGGATCGTGTGGCTGACTTTCTGCGCTTTGGTTTTGAGCTCTCAAATTGTACTTCTGAATTTAAAAAACCTAAGCCTGTTGTCCAAAAGTATGCCCCCGAAGCACGACAGGAGAGGGCCCCATCCCGGATGCAGGTCAAACAGACCATCAAACCCGAGTTAAGAACCACAAAGAATGGGAATTGATTTTCTTCCACTAAGACTGTGCATACAAGGCTCCAGTCAAGTCTCATCAACCACATCAAAACAAGTCTTGAAACCACCTTGTGCTTTTGCGGAACAAGATTGGTCATGGATGTCTAAAGCCCTAGCCCCTGTTTCTAACCTTTAGAGCCAACCTTTGAGCAGCTTCCTGCTGCACAAAATAAAATCTTGGAACACTCCTGGATTGTGCATTTGTTTAACCATGAAGATTTAGGATTGGAGCGATACCATATCCTTTGCTTTCAAGAAACATGGCTTCGCTCTAGGCCTATCTGTGAAGGCTATACAGTCTATTTAAACTGTGCAAAAAAGGAGAGACTGGTAGACTGTATTCTGGATTGCTAACATTGGTTGGTTAAAAATGGTGTTGGCTTAGCTGTTCAGGAAATCCAACACCCTAACCTGTTCGTGCAACTAGTGATAGTTGAAACAACTGCTCCAAACGACACATAAAAAGAGACTTATCTGCAACGTATATAACGGCGTAATGAAGTGTAACTATGACGCATTTCATAACACCATCATGAGGGCACTTGATCAATATCTAATATGTTTTAAAGACCTGCACATTCTGCTATGTGGAGATCTAAATATGCGCTTGGTAGATGAAATGGACGTCCCAAAGGGGAAGGAATAAGTGACAAATGCACAAAAGTGGATTGAAGGAAACTCTGAGCGTGATCAGCACCTGTTGAGTGCGCAAACCCAAGGGGACACAGCCCTGGAAAGTGCACGTGGTCCAAAGGGGGGGTGGCTGCATGCCTAGACTGTTATTGTATCCTCGAACTTGCCACCTTCTGTGTCCTGTTTAAATCAAATCGATGCCCATAAGCGACCAGTTTGTTAGCCGTTATCTGTAACATTCCAGTGTCCTGTAAAGTCATCAAATACCAACATGACCTACAAACAGCCCAAGGTAGACACAGATTACACTTGAAAACCTATGACATTTCCAGGATAACCCACCAATTAGAAAAGTTTGTGCAAGAAAACAAGAACAGTGTGGGAATATGGATGGCTATTGCAAGAATTCAATGAAGTGTCAAAGGTTCACGAGAAACCAACATTCTGCCCACTCCTTATAGCTAACTTGCTTGTGAAAGACGCCAAGTCGCTCCTTAGCGCTAACCTGAGAAAAATCATGAAAAAGAACGACCCTGATATGTATATACATGAAAGAAAAAGAAAACGAATGTATAATAATTGGCTGCCAACTAAAGCCCCAAGAGAAGAGTTTGATGCGGAAATGATGTTGAAAGCCGTTGGGTCTAAAAATACTAGGAACCTATGTGAGCTGATTAACAATGATGGCAGGTTCCCACCATCATTACAAACGACCAATGTCTTGGAGCGTGCCCGGACAGACCACTTCTCTAACCTGTTTGCCGGAGCTTCACCACTCAAAACGAATGCACCCATGGGCCAGGGGGGGGGGCTTGGGTGGTTGATTGTACCTTGGAAGACAATCTTTTTTTTTTTTTTTTTTTTTTTTGGTGAGCTGAAATTAATCAACTTTTCAATTTAGAAATAACTGAATATAAAAAACATTAATATTTACACAAGTAACCAAATCATGTTCATTAATATCGCACATTACTCAAACATCTTCTGATTCAAGGTTTAAAGCATTAAAAAAAAATCCCTGTAGCAATTTGAATGGGGACATGAGAAGTACTTAAAATAAAAGACCAACACTGCATCGAACCTAGTTATTTGCAATATTTGGAAAATTTGCTACTCTTAACTCTGTTAAGGCCGGACAAAATACAATCGAGTGTGCAACAGTTTCAGTAGCATCAAAATTTCTGCAAAACCGGCAAACATTTTGGTCTGCTGGTAAGATCTTGCGTATACATAGAAAGTCTCTGGTGGGGCCACTGATTAAAAAGAAAATGCAATATACATTGTCTATGAAATACAGAGGGAACTTTACACAGATACATTTCCATAGAACCCAACAATTTGTCACCAGACCTTTTGGCTAGACGAGTATTTATACTTTAAGCACAGTTCTGTCATCAATCCAGTCCATGCTATAGATCTTTTTCTTTGCCTTGTCTGGATTACAATATATAAGGGGTGAGGGCCCTCTTTTTTTTTTTTTTTTTTTTTATATGGGGGGCCTATGTCATGAGGGTATGCAACAATTTATAGAACACAGGCACATAGGCTATCCTGCCTGTCTGGCACTGGCCGGTAGTGTTTATAGCACAATATAACTGATCATATTATTAGATCTGTAAGCAAATTAGAGAGCTCCAAGTTTACATTTGCACATTTAACACATTTTATTATCTAGTCTGGCATAAAAAGGCCTAATGAGGCGTTATACATAAATTATCATTTTCAAGCCCAGGGGAGGGAAGAGCCTTGCTCTTCCCTCGCTCTTCCCTCCCCTAACTCGCTCTTCCCCCAACCCCCTTGCCTCGCTCTTCCCCCAACCCCCCTGCCTCGCTCCCCCCCCCCCGCCTCGCTCTTTCCATGCCCCCCTGCCATACTGCACCCATCCAATGACGATAGTCTTCTTGCGTCCTGCCCCCGGCGGCTATCTTCAGATTCAAAAGCATGTGACGTGCCAGTAGGTGTCCAGTCAACTCGTCGAAAAAAAACTGGTCGACTGCAATTTGGTCGACGCAATTTGGTCGAAAACCATTTCGTCGAATTTTTTTTTTAATTTATATATTTATTTTTTGGGTTTTCGTTTTGTTAAAAAAGGGGTTTTTAGAGAAAAAAAGGGGGTTGGGGGGGACCCCCCCAAAAAAAAAAAGGGTTAAAATAGAAAAAAAAAAATTTCGACGAAATGGTTTTCGACCAATTTGATTCGACCATTTGTCTGGTCGACCAATTTTTTTCGACGAATTGACTGGCAACCGTGCCAGTATGACCCCAGAAGAGCCACCACCGGGAAGGAGGGATGGTTCAGATGTGAATCAATGCCAGACCCATGCTGGGGAACAGTTACAGGTAAGTAACATGTTCCTTCTCCAGCATGGGGTCTGGCAGGGATTCACATGCTCATGAATACGATTATACAGCAGCAGTACACGCACAACCACAGGAGGTGGCAATATTCATCATAAGTACTAACACTTACCCTGGGAACAGACTCCCCTCAAGTAAATGGATTATGTAGCACTGCTTGGCCGACCCTGGACTCCTCCCTGGAACCCGGTTGACAGAGTAGAACCTTGTGAAGGGGTGTTGTAAGGAAGGTATGGTATCAAACAGTGACAAGAGACGCAAGTGATCAGAGTTCAAGGATGTTTATTGAACTTCAATGGGTTGATTGAACGCCTATATAAGAATGGGAGAAAGCTACAACCATCAAATAACACAGTCCTAGTTGAGTCTCTGTCAAAATAAAAGGACCTATACTAGTAAACCTACTGCCAATCCTTACTTCTAAATTCAAATGGTGTGGGAAAACGATGTATGCAAAAGAAAAGTATTCAAGAAACAATACATCAGGGTAGTTGAGCAGTTGGCTTCCCTTCACCACGTTTTCAGCACGGGACAAGGTGTCTCACTCGAGCTTAGCACACTCTGGCTTCTCTGCCACGAGGCTGCAGTTCTGGGCCTTCTTTGCCAATAAGTCTCTTTATTGTAGAGTGCCTGGTTTAACAAACAACTACCATCTGATCATGATTTTCACATTCACAAGTTCTCTGGGTACGGGTCTCCCTTAGTCAGGCTTGGACCCCTTCAACACAATGTTCACAATTGGTCTCCCTCGATTGGACTCGCACCATGGGTCACCCTCGATCGGGCTCGGACCTCATAATCTCACTTTCTTATCAAAATTTGAAGACTTTCGACTGTGCGATTAATTTTCTTAAACCATTGCAGAACCCCTTCAATTCACTTCATCCATAAGTTTCACTTTATTGCTTTTGTTTCTGCCACTTCTTGGCTTGGTACATCACACAGAGACCTTTGATTGAGCACACCCGCGGTGGCGGATGTTAGGGAGAATTCTAATATCTGTGCTAATTCCCTTCAACCTTGGAGACCCCCAGCGCTTTTGCTGTACTTTGGGACTTTATTTTAACCCTTTAGTGAGTGAGCCCATGCCATTATGTTTCTTTTGTCAAAATGTCATAGCCAACACACTCGCCAAAAGGTTGCATATTGATCAAATCACTATAGCTTGTTTACCATCTGCCTGGTGTATTATAAAGGTCTGATGTTGGAGTTACAGGACAACGTTCAGTGGGCGCTGTTGATTTCTTTCTTGATTCTTGCAATACATGTTAATTTACCTTCTTAAAAATATTGGCACAAAAACTTTTTGAAAATGACAGTTTAAATACATATCGGCACACATATGGCGTAGTCCACCACATCACCACAGCCCCGTCATTGCCATTTTCCCCAGGTCTGAGCGCATTAGGTCCCCTGTCATGTGAGTTGAGACAGAGGAATGCTTTCATGGTGGCGTCACAGATCGAGGATAGACCTGACAAATATCTCACCCCCATTGCTCTGGATACTTCAAATTGAATGTAGAATCTGTCCTGCCTGCTTGTGTCCGGTGCCATATGCACAAGGCAAGTGAAGGATCAAGCGAAGCAACAACACTAGTGCCAAAGTGTAAATCTACACTACACAGAGGACGGTGGGGGTGTGAGGGCAGTTTATATACTAACACAAAGCACTGATAGGCCCAGTGTTCATACAGGTAACTGGAGGGATAGCCCGACTAAGGCAGAACAAAGGGCTAAATATACTAGATCAACAGTGGGGGGCTGTTCTGTCGTATAACATTTTTAGGGCCTATTATTTGACTTAAGTAGGCCTGGGTTATTTTTATTATGTCAGGAAGGATACACAAACAGAAAACTAATTCATTTGGCATCACAGCAGGCAACAGCTATTCCAGACCAAGGGAGTCCTGCAGCCCCCAAGGTCAGTCCCGTGTACCTCTTGTCCCTTATTTTTTAGTGGTGTACCACAATTATGGATTTATTATGTCTTGTTTTAACCAATACGTTTTTACACCTCTCAACCCAGTCACTAATAGAGACCCCCTGCTTCTCCTTTTAGGGAGACCTACCCCAGGCCCAAGATGAAGGCATCCAGCCGAAACGTCTCATCGACCAGCACCTCTAAGTTCCTTCTGGTCCCTACTTCTTTTTAGATCAATATCTAGACGTCGACCACTTGTTAGGTCACCCTACAGCCTGGCTACACCTACCCAAGAGCTTTCTCATTAAGTGCTTGTGTCTTGGTTGTCATGTATAGATTACATGCTAATCACTTGTCACTAAGGTGGTGGTTTCACAGTGTTTCTTCTTAAACACTATTTTGACATGTTTTGAAAATTTACCTTGTCATAAACAGATGCTTAAGGAAAAGTCAAGATTAATAATTAATCTCCTTATAAACTCTTTATTTTTTAAATGAACCCTCTGTGCATTTTCTGATTGTGTTCTTTCAACAAATGTTTTTCCCTTTTCTTTTATTTTAAAAAAATTATTGATGCAGTATTACCAATTGCATCCAGCAGCAAAATATATATATATATATTTATTTTTTTTTTTTAAAAAAGCTGTAAAATTGCTATCTGTTTGTCTGAAACTCTCTTTGGTACATTCTCACATTTATAGTGTTTGTGTATCCTTCCTGACATAATAAAAATAACCCAGGCCTACTTAAGTCAAATAATAGGCCCTAAAAATGTTATACGACAGAACAGTCCCCCACTGTTGATCCAGTGTTCATACAGTCTACAGAGCTAACGTTTTTTTGTGGACATGCATCAGAAGGGCTTCCAGTTCATTCCCCCCTTTGAATTCTCGGATGTTAGTTCTTCATCTTTCAAATTGGTGGGAAAACTATGGCTGATCTTTAACCAGACTCTACTGATCAGAGAAAGAGCAGTCCCAGCATCAATGCTGCATTTACTAATGTGGCCTCACTTTCCCTATGCGCTTGTCTGCCAAACGTTACATACCACGGTGCAAGATCCAGAATGCGCAGCACTTGCTTACTGCAGCCTTTCCAAATCAGATTAAAAAGCTCACTTAATAGCTGCAGGCCCTAAAACGGTATACCGGTATAAACAACGTGCTGGTTATTATAGTTCAGTTAAGCTGTTCACGGTATACCGTTACACCCCTAGTATAACCCCACACCACCCTGGACCATAAGAAGCTGCTTGGGTTGATGGTTTCTGAAATAGATTGAGAGCTGTGGAAATTGCACCTCCTGCTGTGATGCACAAAAAAGAATGAATGGTCTGTTGTATTTTTCCATACTTATGCTTGAATTTACTGTTTGTGTGGCCCAACTCCCTACTTCCTGGAATCTAATTCCCAAGTAATCGAAATATTTTACTTGCTCGAGAGGGACATTGTTTACTCTAAAAGACGCAGACCGTATTTGGATGAACAAGGGCGAAAGACTTGATCTTGGATTTCTCAACGTTTAACTCCAGTTTTAGTTCTTTGCATTTGAGTTCAAATGCTAAGAGGGCCTTTTTTAAACCTTTCTGGGTTGTTGATAAAATTGCTGCATCATTGGCATAGAAGAGAGCCGGACATTTTACTTAGCCTGTTTTTGGGCAGTCCAGGCACTCCAACGAAACATCAATCATTTCTTAGATATACATGTTAAAAAGCAGGGGTGCCAGGACGCAGCCCTGCCTCACTCCCCTGCATACATTAAAAGCTTGTGTGTGCCTCCCTGTTTCCCCCCAGACCCAATCAAACTTTTGCCTGATTTTGGGAGTATAATAATGATCGTATTGAAATCCACCCTCATTAGCTTTGACAACTACAGACCCAAAAGATCTCTGAGCTATCCCACCAAAGACCTTAACTCGCCCATCTTCCAGAAAAACACTAAACCCCCTCAGAAACTGTCGGCCCCTACTGCACCTATGGTAAGCCCCCAAATCAAGGGAGCTCTAATTAACGCCAGATCATTAGTAGCCCACGCAACTGAAATCGCAGACCTACTGATCAATGAGGATCTGGATCTCCTCGCCATCACAGAGACCTGGCTCCACCCGGCAGCAGGACCTATGCTGATGCTAGCTATCCCAGAGAACTACACCATCTTGAGACAAGACCGACCCAATTCCAGAGGAGGCGGTGTTGCCATCATTCACAAATGCAGCCTTCCAATAAGATTAGCTACCCCCACTATTGCCCCATCTTGCGAACTACTCTCAGCTAAAATCCCCATCACAAATACTCAAACCCTCAATGTCCATCTGATCTATCGCCCCCCAGGTCCTCTAGGCACCTTCGATGAGGACATTAACACCATCCTATCCACCAACTTAAAAAATGCCACTCAAATGCTCATCCTCGGCGACTTCAACATGGGCTTTAATGACCCTGAAGACAAAGCCGCCATCACCACTTTGAACACCCTCACCGAACTAGGATTCACACAAAGAAGCCTAAAACCAACCCATGACAAAGGCAGAATACTAGACTGGATAGCTGACTATAACTGCCTAGCCAGCGTTACGGACATCTCACCCTTAGCCTGGACTGATCACCACCTGGTATCATTTGTACTGTCCACTACTAGACCACCACCCTTACTACCGTGTAGGGCACCCCCCACTCTTACTAGAAACAAAAAGAGTATCACAGTGGAGAGACTTATCCCCAACCTACTTCCCACACTGAACTCACTGCATGACAACCTGGATCCTGAAACCTTGGTTGAGGAATATAACAAAATCATGTCTTCCTCCCTGGACTTAATTGCCCCTCTCAAACTCAGGCCAAGTAAGTCCAAAACTCACCTTAACAACTGGTACACACCTCTCCTCAAAAACCTAAGGCAACAAAAAAGACACTGCGAATCTACCTGGAAAAAAGACCCATCAGCAGACAACAAACTTAAATTTACCAAATTAGCAGCCCTGTACAAAAAAGAAATCCTCCTTGCCAAACGTACCTCCTTTGACTCTCGCATCTCACAAGCCAGATCAAATACAAAGGAATTATTCTCAATTCTAAAAGAAGTAGAAACCCCCATAGCACCCATAGACACTTGTATAAAAGACAAGAACTGGTGTACCGACATCCAATCTGCCCTAGCTAATAAAATCGCTACGCTACAAAAGAAAATATCTTGTAAAAAAGCCTCATTGAACAATCCTGCCCAGCCTAAACCTGAGAAACGGTCCACAACTGAACAATCACGATTTAACTTCACCAAAGTGACCACACTTGAAGTGGAAAAAATCATCATGTCATTAAAGCCATCTAACTGCCAAGGAGACTTATGCCCAGCACAGCTCATAAAAGACGCTGCCCGTGACCTCTCCCCCTTTATCACTAAATTAATCAATGCTTCCTTCTCCACCGGCTCCATCCCAACTAACCTAAAACAATCCTGGGTACTACCCCTACTAAAAAAAAACACCCTCGACCCAACTATACCAACTAACTACAGGCCTATAACAACAGTACCATTCCTTCTGAAAATTCTGGACAAGGTCGCCTATGTACAAATACAGAAGCACCTGGAGGATCACCACCTGCTAGGATCCAGACAATCTGGCTTCCGACCCCAACATGGGACTGAAACAGCTCTCATCGACCTTAAAACACAGATTGATCTGCTCAAAGACAATGGTCAAGCAGCCTTACTCCTCCTCCTTGACCTTTCCGCAGCATTCGACCTGGTCGACCACGCTGTCCTCTGTACCCATCTCCACACGGCTGCCCACTTCTCCCCCGAGGCTATTACCTGGATCAGATCCTTCCTTGATGGCAGAACTATGAGGGTCTTCTCGCCAACAGACGCGGCAGACCCTATACCCATCACCTGCGGTGTGCCTCAGGGTTCCTGTGTCTCCCCGACACTGTACAACATATTTACCAAGCCCCTTTTCGATGATCTGGACCATCTCGGTATCACCTACACTAACTATGCACATGATACCCAGATCCTCCTTCCGCTTTCTGGAGATTATGCAAAGGATTTGGCCTTGGTGAATAGGGTCTACATCATCATCCAGGCATGGATGGCCACTCACGGTCTATGCCTGAATGATGATAAAACGGAACTCATCACACTGGGCACTAAAGCTAGCCTAAAGAACTTGAGCCCTGCATACTCATCATTCATAATTGATGGCAATACTATCAGGGTTGGACATGAAGTCAAAACATTGGGTTTTTACTTGGACTCTAACTTCAACTTTAGCAGACAAGTGAACTCACTAGCCTCCTCCACGTCCTACACTTGTAAATTGATCCGGACAGCTAAACCTTTTCTATCCGAGGCCAGTTGCCTAACCCTGGCCAGAGCCCTTATACTCTCCCGCCTGGACTATTGCAACGCCCTCTATCTTGGGTCATCCAAAGCCGTCACTGGAAAACTACAAACTCTCCAGAATAACGCACTTAGAGCGGCCCTGGGCATCTCAAGAAGAGACCACATCACAACATACAGCAAACAACACAACTGGACCCCCATTATAGATAAAATCTCCTTAAAAACTGCCTCACTCACCCATAAATCCATTAACAATGCAGCCCCTACCTATCTGACTAACAGATTTCACAGACTAACATCCACAAGACCAACGAGGCTAGCTTACAAAGACTCCCTATCCGTCCCCTCTTACAAACGTGCAACTATAGGCGGGAATAGCTTCCCAGTGAAAGCAGCCAAGCTTTGGAATTCCCTACCACCCACTCTTAGAATGGACCTTCCTTACCAAATCTTTCGCTCAAAGATCAAATCCTGGCTGAAGACAACCATCATCTAGGACCTCCTGGCCTACATCTTGGATACATAACTGCTAACTGTATACATTTTATATCTACTGCCGATTGATATTATTACTGTACTCATCCCTGTACATATATTACTGTCTGTAACCAAGTCTTGCAATTTCTTGTATCTGCTGCGCCATGTTACCCTTGGGCTTTTCGGCGCATTATAAATAATAAACAAACAAACAAACAAACAAATGAACTCCGGAGGAGCCTTAACGAGCTTCAAGTATGTGCCAGAGTGTGGCCCTCGACACTGCAGTCTTCAGATCCAAGAATGCAACCTATAATTTAATCTTGAATAGGGTGTCATATTTTTGTATTATAAGAAATAGGAGAAAACCTTGGTCTGTGGTACCTCTTTTTTGCCTGAAGACCGCCTGGTGACACGTATTATTACATAGTCAGTCCAGGACTGTAGATGACCAACTATACTCTCGGCAGAAAATGGCCCCGCCATATCTAATAATGAGATGGGGTGATAGTTAGAAGGTAGGTCTCTTCGACCCTTTTTATATAAAGGGAAAATCTCTGCCTGGCCCATGTGGAGGGAATTTTGCCTGGTAAGAGAATGGCATTAAAGACTTAACAGAGGACCAGAACCCACAATTTCCTCTTCCTTATAGACATCAATGGGGATCCGGTCAGAGCCTGCAGTCTTGCCATTCTTCATAGATCTCAGCGCAGCCCCTTCAAGCATACTCAAACTTGGACATGGTTTGTCCACATTATTTACTGATCCTACACTGTTCCCATTCGAGTCATCTCCTGGGTGGGACTTTTAAAGATTAGCGAAGTGAGTCCCCCATTCATCACTCAAAATGCAACATTGCAGTACCTGGTCACCATTCATCACTTTGCCTACCACCATCCTCCAGAAAAGTGTTATTTCCCCACTATAGAGCAGGTGGCTACCCGTTTTTCATGGAGGAGCTCGATTTTTATTTTAAATGATTAGTTCCTTGTAACCTGCTCTCAAGGCACGCAATTCACCTTTTAACTAACCCAACTCTGGATTTAACACAATATATGATTTTCTCTTTGGCCTCATGTCAATCCCTGTCATACCAATTAGGGTTTACAACAGTCTTTCTGATTACTGCCGATGGTACAGTAACAAATGGAAGAAGGTTGGACTTCATTTTATCAAAATCGATCAGCACAAGTGGCGACAGACTCTCAACTCCACAAATGGATACTAATTCACTCAGGATCGATTGATCTATAGCAGATTATCCTTAACCATTTTGTCTGTTTTCCTGTGTGGCCAGTTATCATAATATGCTGGGATGCAACATTACAAGGACCGAATCCCAGTTCTGAACTGGTTTGAATAACTGCGGAAAAGGGGATAATGGTCACTCTCTGTTCTATCGCCATCCTCAAAATCAACAACCTTATCCCATTGGTCACCTGAGACAAATCTATAGTCTATCAATGAAGAACCAGCTGGGCCTGCAAACGACTTCTTGGCTGGTTGGTCCTTAGGGAATCGACTATTGCTGTCATGACCCATAGAACTTGCCCCTTCTGGACTTCCTGGTCCTTATCGCGACAGGGCTTGTATTCCTTGTTACTCCCAACATGACTGTGCCAAGTAACTTGCCTCGCACCAGCCTTCACGTCGCACACGGCACGTTCTATAAATTGGCCATGCCCCCGCGGCCCTGCGCGTCTCAACGCTATCATTAGGTAGTGACTTGATGTGTGTGTGCTGTTCGGCAAAACCACAATTGCCTAGTTTCCTGGTTCCTTCTTCCTTCCCTTCACCCCTTCCCTCTAATTCTGCTCCCGGAATTCTCATCCCTAGCGACCGCTACTTTTTTCCTGGACATCCTGGAACTGCGACCTTCCCGGAACTCAGAACGCGCTCTGCAGCCGGACGAGACTCGAGCGAGCCTATACAAGACCCGATCCGTCCACAAGAGGAATCCTCCCGCGGAACAGAGCAAGAAGCGATCCCATGTGAGACGGGGGGGGGGAGATTTACGACAGTTTGAGACGCCAAACGACCGACACCGACACTGATACTGCTATGGAGAAAGCAGTCCAGGACCTTGTGCGTGGCATGCAAGAACTCGCAACTGAAGTACAGAACTTAAAATCTGAGAATGCTGCGTTAAAACAGCTGCTTTTGTCTCGCGACCCCGCTAACAAGGACAGTGTGTTACTGGGTGGAGCGGTAGACAAATATGATGGCTCGGCAAAATCCTTACATGGATTCCTGGATTCCTGCTTGGTGCATTTTACTTTTAAGCCCTATTATTTTTAATTTCCAGGGCGAAAGTGGGCTTCATAATCTCGCACCTCACAGGGAATGCGTTGACCTGGGCCACTCCCTTAGTCAACTCAGGAGATGCCCTCCTAGATGATTATGATGGATTCATTGAGGCACTCAAGACTATGTTCGACCGCCCAGAACAGGTTTTTAGTGCTCAGGAACGGTTACTTGATTTCCGACAGGGATCTCAGGATATGCTAACGTACGTTACTAGATTCAAACAACTGGCCAAGGAAGCGGATTGGTCCTCAGAAGCAAGTTTCACTCTATTTCGCAGGGGTCTAAACAAGGATATTGAGGACGAATTAGCCAGGGTGGCTCGTCCTAGCTCATTCCAGGCTCTTATGGATCTAGCCATGCAAATAGACTTCCGAATCCAGGAAAGAAAGGCTGAAAGAAGAAAGACCAATATACCCTTTCAAAAGAATTCCCTTGAGGCTTCTGTAAAAACCGATCCTGCCCCAACCCCGGACATAGATCCAGAACCCATGCAAATAGGAGCCTTCCGTGGGCCTATTTCCCCACAAGAAAGGATGAGAAGGATCCACACAGGCCTGTGCATGTATTGTGCCTCGGATAAACACCTTTTTAGAAAATGCCCTCTAGCCCCTCAACAGCGTTCAGGAAACGCCAGCTCCCGATCCTAGATGGAGCGAGGTGTCGGGAGAGAGATGTTTGCTCCACATCAATTCCATCCTTGAACTCTCCTGGACAAAACAATTTGGTGATACTACAGGCCTTCCTGTCGCCCTCCAAGAACAAGACCTATCCCATTCTGGCCTTGGTGGACTGCGGAGCTATGGGAATTTTCATTGATCAAGACTGGGTTGTTAGTCATCATATTCCGTACGAGACATGAAACACCATGCAGCCGGTGGAAGCAATTGACGGAAGACCCCTCTCTTCAGGACCCATAAGCCTGCAGACTGAAGAGATCCAACTTTCCATAAATCATCATCACAAGCAGATTACATTCGACATCGTTAAGTCAGCCCATTACCCCATGGTTTTGGGTATGCCCTGGTTACAAAAGCACAATCCGTATATCAATTGGACAGCAGGATCATTATTCCTGGGCTCAGAGTTCTGTATGTCCCACTGTCTATCCCTGGATCCCTCCTCGACACCTCCTAAAGAACCACCAAGAGACCAAGAAACACCACTTATGGTTTCCTATATCAAACAAGTTCCAGAGGCCTATCAGGGATATGCTGATGTATTTTCTACTGCCATAGTCTAAGCCTTACCCCCCTCACAGGCCCGAAGACTGTGCCCTAGATACAGATACCTCAGCAGTAATTCCCTTCGGCAGAATGTTCATTCTTTCCGAACCTGAGAAAAAGGCACTTCGGGAATACCTAGACACCAATCTTGAAAACGGCACCATAAGACCCTCAATCTCCAGCGGGTGCTTCGTTGTTCTTCGTTCCCAAGAAGGATACCAAGGAACTCAGACCTTGCCTCGACTTTCGAGGCTTAAATCAATGCACCCTCAAAGATCAGTACCCACTGCCCCTGATCTCGGATATCCTGGAAGCTGTGAGAGGCGCCGTAATATTCACGAAGTTGGCTCTCCAGGGGGCCTACCACTTAATCCGTGTCCGGGAAGGAGACGAATGGAAAACAGCCTTTAGAACACCCTTTGGTCACTATGAATATCTAGTCATGCCCTTTGGACTAGATAATGCTCCCGCAGTCTTTCAGTGTTTTATGGATAAGGTGTTCTCTGACATGTTGTTCCTCTTCGTCATTGTCTATCTGGATGACATATTGATTTTTTACAAGGATCCTCTAAAGCATGAAGAGCATGTAAAGGCAGTCCTACAACGACTTTGTGAACACAAACTTTTTAGCCAAACCCGAAAAATGCTTGTTTCACGTTACTTTTGTTCACTACCTAGGATTCATCCTTAGCCCAGAAGGAATTGGTATGGACCCTTCAAAGGTAAAGGCCATACTGGCTTGGCCCGCTCCCACATCTGTGAATCAAGTACAATCCTTCCTGGGGCTTGCCAACTTTCTACCTTTTCCGAGATCGTACAGCCGATCGTTGCTCTCTTGAAGAAAGACACCCCCTTTATCTGGTCTACACCGCAAGATAAAGCATTCCAACGATTGAAGACCGAGTTCACGCAAGCCCCCATCCTGGCCCAAAACGACATAAATTGCCCATTCCTAGTGGAAATGGATGCCTCTAACTACACCATAGGAGCAGTCTTGAAACAGGAACTTGAGGATAAACTGGAACACCCCATTGCTTACCTTTCACGAACCCTGACTCCCAGCGAGACAAACTATTCCGTCCTGGAGAAGGAACTGTTGGCCATCCGCCAAGCCTTCACTGAATGGCGACACCTACTTCTGGGTGCTAGATATCCAGTTCAGGTCCGCACAGACCATCGGAATCTCCAAATTCTACAGTCGTTGGAGTGCAGGAACAGTCAGGCGCGTTGGGCCTACTTCTTTGCCCAGTACCAAATTCCAAATCACTCATGTTCCCGGATTACAAAACATGATTGCTGACGCCTTGTTTCGACGTCCAGATTATGTAGCCACTGAAGACCAGGCCTATCCTAAGATGTTTCCCCACACTATCTTTGTAGCTGAAGCAGTCAGCCTCCTGGATGAAATCCGAGTGCAAACCCAGTCCTCTGACCTCTGGAAGGATATTTTAAGGAAGAATCCATGGAATCTAAGAGTTAAGGAAGGATATTTATTCAAGGACAATGCACTGGTCATTCCTACGCAGAAATTACAACAAAGGATAATAAACCTCTGCCATGATACCCTTCACTCCGGTCATCGTGGTATAACGAACACCCTCCGTCTTATACAGAGACAGTTTTGGTGGCCTGGAATGAAGACTGACGTACAACAGTACATCAAGGCTTGTGCTATCGTTGGCCAAAACAAACATAACAAGAGACCAGCGGGTCTTCTACTACAACCATTGCTGCCAACAAGACTATGGGAATTTATTGCTACAGTCTTCATTGTGGAATTAACACCATCCCGAGGATACACGACCATCATGGTAACCATAGACTTGTTCACTCATATGGCTAATTTTACACCTTTGTATAAACTACCATCCTCCTCAGAACTTGCTAGAATCTTCCTGGAACACATTTTCCGTCTTCATGGACTTCCTTCCAAGATCATATCGGACCGAGGACCTCAATACGTCTCACAATTCTGGAAACATCTGTCGTATTCTAGGGTTTCAACGCGCACTCTCATCATGTTATCTCCCACAAACCAACGGAGCCACGGAACGTGTAAAATCAAACCCTGGAGCAATATCTTCGTTCTTTTGCCACCAAGGTTCAGGATGACTGGTCTCTCCTCATACCCCTGGCCGAGTTTGCCTACAACAATTCCGATCAGTCAGCACTCCAGGTCAGCCCTTTCTATTGCAGTCAAGGTTTTCACCCGTCCGTTTTACCTTCTGTTCTTCCACATCCCACTCCAGTACCTACTCTCGACTCATGGATTCAGACTCTGATCAACATACACAAGGAAGCCAAGGAACAATTGAAAGAGGACCAGACACGCACTAAGCGTTATGCAGACTCCAAAAGAAGACCAGCGCCTTCTTATTCTGTTGGTGATCAAGTCTGGTTGTCCTCGAAACTATTACCGTGACATCTACGGCCAAACAAATTAGCCCCTCGGTACTATGGACCATTTTCCATAAAGGAAATCGTCAATCCTGTCTCATTCCGACTCGAGCTACCTGACTCCTGGAAGAAAATACACCCAGTCTTTCACACTTCCCTATTGAAACCCTACATCCAATCCACCCGAAAATCCTTCAGACCCAGTCCTGTTGTGGTGGACGGTCAGCTGGAATATGAAGTGTCCAGAATATGCGATTCCAGGTATAAACGGGGTCGACTTCAATACCTGTTTGATTGGAAGGGATATCCTCCTAGCGAGAGAACCTGGGAACCAGTTTCTAACTTAAATACCCCTAGATTGCTTGGATTCCATCTCATACACCCGGGCAAACCTGGTGGAACAGGTCTTCGGGGGAGGCATGCTGTCATGACCCATAGAACTTGCCCCTTCTGGACTTCCTGGTCCTTATCGCGACGGGGCTTGTATTCCTTGTTACTCCCAACATGGCCTTCACGTCGCACACGGCACGTTCTATAAATTGGCCACAGCCTCGCGGCCCCACGCGTCTCAACGCTATCATTAGGTAGTGACTTGACGTGTGTGTGCTGTTCGGCGAAACCACTATTTCCTAGTTTCCTGGTTCCTTCTTCCTTCCCTTCACCCTTTCCCTCTAATTCTGCTTCCGGAATCCTCATCCCTAGCGACCGCTACTTTTTTCCTGGACATCCTGGAACTGCGACCTTCCCGGAACTCAGAACGCGCTCTGCAGCCGGACGAGACTCGAGCGAGCCTATACAAGACCCGATCCGTCCACAAGAGGAATCCTCCCGCGGAACAGAGCAAGAAGCGATCCCATGTGAGACGGGGGGAGATTTACGACAATTGCAAGCTCTCCGATTTAAATATCTTTCAATGGCTCCACTTGCATGTTTAGGTCACCCGCTACTAATAGCCATGTCTACTATTTTCCAGTCGTAATTTGGCCAAGTCATATAGCATGTTGACCGTTAACATGCTCTTGGTCCTGCAGGTTTTTAAATTATTTTTTTTTAATTTTTTAAATATTTTTTTTATTGGCATTTATAAACTTACATTCATATAATTCCGGTCAATTCCTTCGTTTCAAATGCAGCAAGCTTGCATGCAAGATCGATTACAGTTCTGTAAAAACATTTCAACATAACAGCAAAACAACTTTCTTCACGCATGTAAACTAGGTATCTCGTACATTGATTACATAGTCGAGCTAGGTGTGTAGGGACACTCCACAGACAGCCTTCACTGACATTGGGGCGTGATATTCATGAAAACCTCCTTTACTGGCCAACTTCTGGGTGTTTAGCTAGGCCATACCTTGCAACAGTTAGTATATTATTATTATGCATGTAGGGTGTCCTAGAGTTCACAGCGGTTTGTTGTCTGACGAGTAAAACATGTCCCAGATTAACATCTTCCAGGACTCATAGGTACCACTGGTGGACGCTTCCAGTCTGTGCGCCGTGCCAATCCACACCCTGGTTTCTGCCTCAGCCCAGGTCTCAAAATCCCTATGCCAACGTGTGTATTGCGGGCCTTTAGATGACTTCCATGCTATAGCTATCCTCTCGGGAGGATCGCTCAGGGGCAACGTGCTCACCTTGGAAGCAAGACGACACGGAGCACCACAGATTCGAAGCTCCGGGTCCGTGCTTAGAAACCTCTGGGTATTAAGCACGTTATAAATATCCTATCATATCATAGCGATGCACCTCTTAGCCAGAATTCACGCCATGTCCATGAATTTAATGGCCTATTTGTATTTGCTGTTCCTTCAGTATACTCCCAGCAGACACACTTTCAGGCTTCAGTCATATCTAATGACCTCGGCCCTCCTGTACGCCTGGTCGATGCAAGCCCAAAAACTCAGTATTTTGCGCAGCCCCAAAACATATGAATTAGGTCCGCCCCTGTACTGCCGCACCAAGGACATGGTTGTGCACCGCTACTGAACTGAGCCACCCTACTAGGTGTCATAGAGGTGCAATACAACACATTCAGTTGGACTAGTTTAAAAGGGGGGGTTCTCGACACCTACCGGGGGAAACCCAATACACATTCCCCTTCCCTCTCCTCTATATCCACCCCAAGGTCCACCTCCCAGCGTGCTTTTGATTCTGAGCTCCGAGGATTGGGTCTGTTGGCCAAGCTGGCATACAGCCTGGAGACCGGTTTCCAACCGTCATCCAAGGTGTACATAAAGGTCCGCAGCAGAGCTGCCTCTGGTTCCCTAGGCCCCTCAGCCCATTTCCATTTTGCCACCCTTGTTACTCGCAAATATTGCAGTAATTGCCCCCTAGGCAGCCCTGATTGGTCAATTAAGGCCTCCATCTCCTTGAATTTTTCATTCTCATACATGGCACCCCAATTAGACAGACCCCAGCTCTCCCAGTGTCTTGCTGCCGCCAGGACCTCCCTGTTTCTGCATACATCCACTTCCATCAGGATCTCTGGCGAATAGGGACATTCTAGTTTCTGCAGTTTACGGGTCCTACACCACATCCTGCTTCCCAAGTCAACCAATAGAGGGATAGCGCCCAAGCAGCTCAATGGCAACCACAATTTCTCTTTAAGGTGCACAGGGGCTACCAGGTTCTGTAGTAAAGTCCACTTAGATGTGACTTCATACAATAGTGGTGATGAAGCCGAGCTGTGCTGTCAAATAATATCTCTCTAAATCTGGGAGTTGCACACCTCGCTCCCCAAAGGGTAGGTACAGTGTTGCTAGAGCAAGCTTATGTCGCGACGGGCCCCAAAGGAATCCCCTAATCGGTGATTCCAGTAGGCGGAAGAAAGAGGCTTTGATGTAATGGTGGACATTAGTAAAATAAATACAGGAATCTCGGTAATATTATCCTTTTTGTAATTGCAATCCTGCCCATCAGCGACAGTGGGAGCCTGGACCAGAATGTCATTGATCTCTTAAGTGTCAAAAAACACGTAAGAGAGCTCAATTACCCCACTTATAGTCCACCTTGCACTTGGGTCAGGGACACAAGGAGAGAATATTGTGATAGAGTATCTGTTTTATCTATCTAAGAATCACATAGAACAAACATTATTTTCCAAAGAGTAGGCAGAGTAAAAACACATTTTTTAATCAAAGAAATATTGATAACATAAAGAAATATATGTGATGGGTGCTTTCCGCAAGACACCTCATAAACTTAAAGCAAAATGTTGTGCAGCAAAATTATTTCTGTTCTGTTTTCGCGGTCAATGTGCAATTTTGTCAGCCAGGAGGCACTTGTGAAAATATTTTCTTTCAAGCCAAGATTTCTTCTCCGGACCTTGTGTTTCTTTGGTGATTTATTGTTAGCATTGACGCTAGGTCCCAGAAGCCTTCAGACTTGATTCGGACATGGTCGTTGTTTAATGCCGTTTTATTTCTGTCTCGCCCACCGGCCTTATAAGTGATAACGGTGGGTTCAGAAGTCTCTCGGTTTTGCAACAGCTCCTCTTGGTCTGCGCACGGAAGCGCCAAAGAAACACAAGGTCCGGAGAAGAAATCTTGGCTTGAAAGAAAATATTTTCACAAGTGCCTCCTGGCTGACAAAATTGCGCATTGACCGCAAAAGCAGAACAGAAATAATTTTGCTGCACAACGGAATTCATGAAAAAGGTGATCTTCCACTTCCCCCGCTATAGAAACCAACCTTTAGTCCAACCACAAGAGCATAAAAAGCACGAAAAAAGTGTGAAACACCTGGGGATTTGTTTTTTGAACTTTTTGTCAACCGAAAGAGAATATACCGTCCTGAAGAGGGCCACAACTAAAACAGCAGAACACCAGGGATGGTGTTGATGTAATCTGTGTGCCGAAACATATGTAGACATCCCACAGACACAACTAATGTGTCTTTTCTCCGCAGCATTAGAATTTCATGCTGTACACATAGAGTATTCTCCCCTCCAAAAAAAATTGTAAAAGAATCAAAATTGTTTGAAATAGTTTGCCAAGGTGATCTGTTACAAATGTCACTGTACTAACTCTAGACACCACTAGTAGAACATGTGTTTTTGCTGGACTTTTGAACTTTTGAGTTTTTCATTTTGCTTTAAGTTTGAGGTGTCTTGTGGAAAGCATCCATCACATACATTTCTTTTATCAATATTTCTTTGATTAAAAAATGTGTTTTTACTCTGCCTACTCTTTGGAAAATGTTTGTTCTATGCGATTCTTAGATAGATAAAACAGATAATCTATCACGATATTCTCTCCTTGTGACCCTGACCCAAGTGTAAGGTGGACTAAAAGTGGGGTAGTTGAGCTCTCTTGCGTGTTGTTTGACACTTTACAACTTAGTCCCTATTTCAGCTCAATCCCCCTTTAATAAAAAATTGGGACTCAACCATTTTTTACGCCTATCGATCTCTTAAGGCCTTTTACCACCCCGACCGTGTTTCAGTCGTGCATCCACCCCACCCCCTGTGTGCATAATATGTACCCCTAGATATTTAAAGGATTCCAGACACCATGAAAGCCCCACTTCCGGTAGATCTCTTACGGCGACCCCCCTCCCCACCTCCCCGAGACCAGCTATCTCCCTACTAAAAGAAATCCCTGACACTCTTGCAAAGCTGTCCAACACCTCCATAACTATTGGCAAATTGTGTTGCGGGTCACTGAGGTAGAGCAAAACATCGTCTGCATATAACTAGATTAGATGGCCTGTGCCCCAATCCGTGTACCTGCCTCCAAGAATTCTTTACGAAGGTAGCTAGCCAGGGGCTCTTGTGCCAGCACATACAGCATGGGTGACCACAGGGATCCTTGACACGTACCTCTCTTTATGTCCCATGCCGCCGATACCTGCCTTCCGGTTTTAACCCTTGCAGCCGGTAAGTAATACAAGATTCGTACCCAACTGCTCACCAAACCCAAACTCATGCAGTACTGCAAACAGCCATTCCCAGTATAATGCATTGTTGCGGGCAGTGATTAGTCTGCGCAATGATATGCTGCAGGTGACGTAGATTCAAGGCTGTGCTACGACCCGGAATAAAGCCATTTTGATCACCGTGTACCAAACCTTCAATTACCCTGCGGAGCCGCTCCGCCAATATTGTCGTCAAGATCTTCATGTCATAATTTAACATAGCAAGCGGCCTATAGGAATCGCAGCTATCCGTGGGTTTCCCATGCTTGGGGATCGGGACTACCAAGGTTTCCCTCATACTTGCCAGAAGCTCGCCCTTTGTTTAGGTTTTTTCAAATAACTTAATCAGCACTGGGGCCACTAAAGACGCATATGTTTTGTAAAATTCTGGGGGCAGTCAGTCACTGCCCAGAGTTTTACTAGTGGCAACCGACACGATTGCCTAGCTCACGTCCTCAACCGTAAAGGCTTGGTCAAGTGCAGCTTGACGTACAGCTTCCAGTTTAGGAAGCCCTATTTCTTCAAGATCGCTCAGCACCTCCTCCTGTGGGACCAGTTCCTCATGCCCATATAGTTGAGAATAAAATTCAGCAAATATCTTGTTGATTCCTGATTGTGTTCTGCACAAGTTACCCTCGCCATCTCTGAACTCTGTGTCGGATGCCTAGGGTGTTCCCTTTTACAAAGCCACGATAGGAGTCCACTATGTCTGTCACCTTCTGCATGGGCTCTTGTATAGCTGTATAGTCAAATTTTGCCAATCTCCCCCAGACCTCGAGGCATCGACTCCTGGCTTCAGCCAGATTCCTTTCACCCGATTGTTGTCCCACCCCCTGAGCCTCAATGTCTCGTATTTCTTCCTCTAGCTTCTCCAAATCTGCCCTCTGTGTTTTCCGGATACCTCCTGCACTAGCAATAACCTCAACTCTAACTACTACTTTCAGTATTTCCCACACAGTGCCCCACTCTTTTACACTGCCTACATTGCATTCCAAAAATTCCTCCAGCATCTTCTGTAGTTTATCTCTGAAGATTTGTCTGTCAAGGTGTCTGTAGGCGTGCGCCACATCGGGATGGGAGGCAGGGGACTGCAAATGCTCCATTCCATCAGCAACGGGGAATAGTCCGAGATTGTTCAGCCCAGATAACTTGCTGTACTGATTTCAGCCATTTGGGTCTGGCCCACAAAGAAATAATCTATCCTGGTGTACAGGCCGTGGGGTGTGGAGTATGAGTAGCCCCTATCTTCAGTGCATAACCCTCCATACATCCACCAAGTCTAGACTAGCTAGCACTGCATTAAGAGCTGCAGGTGCTGGACCCATGCCCTTCTGGGGAGGGTAGGACCTATCCAGCAGCGGGTCTCTAGCGCAATTAAAATTGCTCCTCCTTTCCCCCCAACTGAAGAAACACTCCCGGTGGTGCACTATCTTGGTACAGAGCGTATTAACATGTGATGGGTGCCATGGTTTGGGAAGTAGGAGTTAATTATATACACACCTCAACATGGTCTATATAGCCCCTCAAATTAGGTACCTCCCGCCACCATCTGCTTCCATCTCAGTCAATTGGAACGAAACATCTGCACTTATCCCCTTAAACACTCCCCTAGCATATTTAGAGTATGGCACCCCATATCCCTGCAGTTAGTTCAGCGCCCCCACCCCCCCAGCGCTCCTTGACCTTTACTAGTTCCTCAGCTGCAAGGTGGGTCTCCTGTAGTAGGGCAATTGGCACCTTTTTGTGATTTAGAAAGGACTTAATTCGAATTCTGCGCAGGTATGTGCCCAGCCCACGGACATTCCACGTCAATACCTTAATGGGAGATGCCATGCAAATGTCTAGGTCTCACCCTTCGCTCCCCAGAGACCATCTCCCACCAATCCACCATACCGTTTCCCAGATTACAGATCACCTTCAGCCACCCTGAACCCCTCCACACACCCAGCCAGCAATAAAAGCCATACAGTATATGTACCCATTTACGTGAAGAACTTAAAACTAACACCACAAAAAACCCTAAACAACCGCCCAGCAACTGCTCCATACTTGCATTGCTCAGCGCACCCACACCTTTTGGATCTATCCAGGCCATTTTATGCGCAGTAATGGATGTCGGCAACAGGCCAACCCCAACCTATGCATGCAATAGACGTGCAAGCCCTAGGCCGGCGATCAAATGTTGCCCCCATCAACAGTAAAAAAGTCAGTACACTGGTAACAGATCCCAGTTTGCACCCACACTTCAGAAGCAGGGCCACTTTACAACTCGCAAACATTCCCAAACCCTAGCTCAGTGGGCCCTCATTGGTGATGTTCATTGCCTCGCGTATTGGGGTCGCCTCCATCTGCTAGACTGTTATGCCCCAGCCACAAGTTTGCCGCTCTGGGGGTTGCCAGAAAGTGCGCTCTGCACTTATAAATAATTTTGAGCCTAGCTGGGTACAGGAGCATGTACTTAACATTTAAATGCCAAGTCTAGCTTTGACCTGTACAAAAGAGTTCCTGGCCCTATGGACAGTCGGCGTGTAGTCTGGATAAATGGCAATTTTAGAATGTCTCGCTGGACTTCCCCGCCTTCCCCCGATATTACCCCCTTGTCTTGAAAATGTAGGATCTGTGCAATAATGGTCTAGGGTGTGACCCTGGCAGAGGCTTCTTTTGCAGCGAATGGTGGGCCCGTTCCACCGCAAATCCTTGCTACCGGTTTCCTGCCACAATTTCTTGTATCAATACATTTTCCACATAATGTGTGGGGTTCGGGCCCTCAAGACCTTCCGGTATCCCCAGCAGCCTAACATTGTTCTGCCGGGCCTGCCCGCTTTGCGTCCTCTGGTCTCAGCTCCAGAGCGGCATTCCGTCTCTCCAACTCCTTTACTCGAGTCTCAAGATCTTACGTAGATTTCCGGGTTTCCTTCAGTTCTGATTCAGCCGATGTCACCCTCTCCGACAGGTTGGATACATCCTGTCGGTGCAGCTGCACGTCCACCTTAACCTCCTCTATCCATGTTTCTAGAGAGGACCTCAGCGCTGCTATCCCTGCCAACCCCAGATCCTCCTGCTTGCCCAGTTCCAGTGCCTCTGTCTCCGACTGCGCCATTGCTTTACTCTGCCGTAAGTCGCGGGCCTAGCTAGTGTTGTCCATGATCGTGAGTTACTCTTGCCTTTGGAGGGGGACATGTCGTTCAAAGCCGGAGCAGTCAACAACCAGCACCCTTTGATTCAGATCCAGCCCCTCTGGCGTAGCCCTCCTGCGTACTTGTCTCAACTCCAGTTCCAGTGCACTCAGTAGGGTATCTGGTCTTTCCATCAAATACTTTTCCATCGAAAATTATTAATTGAATTGCCTTTCCATCGAAAAGCATATTCATTGAAGAATTTTCGATGGTTAATTTCGATGGGTAGTGTTAGAGCCAAGGGCTAGGGTTAGAGCCTAGGGTTGGGGCTAGGGTTATGTTATGTTAAGGTACTTATATAGCACACCGTCACCAACTGAATTGGTCCCCAGGCGCTCTGGAGGATCTGTAAACCAGCACTGCGCTAAAACGACATCGCCAGCGTTGTGCCTCCAATGCAATGCCGGCTCTGTGTTGTGTAAGCGCTGGAGCAGTTCACTCCCAGCCGTGGTCACCGGTGCAAGTGTTTACCCCCGGGATCCGGCAGTATCGGAGCAAACCAAGCAGCTCCCTTCTGCTCCTTCAACGCGCTCTTCCACGTTTGTCCACCTCCAGGCCTAGAGCAATCTCACTGCAGTGCCTCCATTCTCCCCCGGATTGTTGCGGTTCCGTGGTAGCCGTGTGTAAAAAATCACCTCAGCTTCCCATTGCTCACAAGCCATCAGTTCACAACCGCCCAGTGAAGCGGTTAAATTCATGCAAGTATTCGTTTGTGGGTAAACGGGAGTTCTGATCCCCACTCCGGTGTCGTCGTAGCATGGAAGTCTGCTCCAAGGAACCGCTACATCACCTCTGGTCCGCCGGATCATGCCAGTGTCTTCAGCAGTCTCCGTCACTGTTAGGCAGAATCACATGCAGTACCCTTTGGGAAAACTACACACAATTAAGACTACAAGTGTCAGTACAATTTCACCTTTGGTACACGCCTGTACTACACAGTATTGTGGTAGCAGTGGCTGAGCGTAGAGACAAATCTTAGTATTTAAAATAAAATAAAAAATAAAAAAAAGTCTTTGAAATTTGTTGTAGGAAATTAAAATAAGAACGCAATCTACATCATCACCTGAAGAAGGGGTCAGGATAACCCCGAAACGCGTAGTGAATCAAGAGCTTGTGATTGTGTTTTAATACTTATATTTTTTGGTTGAGTTGACATTAACACAGAAATATTTGAGATGTTTTTTGAAAGTCATTATTTTTGTATTAGGACTATCTGGCTTGTTCTTTTGTAGAAAGAAAAAGTAAAAAATATTTTTTTGAATGAATGGTGTAATTCAAGTTTTCTTTGAAAAAACTGTATGAATTAAGAATACAACTAACTTTTAGTAAAAAAAAGATATATATTGTGTATTTTCTTTTTTCTGAAATTTCTAATTGAAAATGTAGAAATATTGTTTACTTTGCTCTAATAAGACAAAGAGATTTGTTCTCAAGTAGAGTGACCAGGGTCATGTCCCATAGGCTTTCCTGGGGCCTAAAAATATGAGCAGCCAGACTTATCTCAAGAGTAAAGTGAGCAGTACAATAGGTTACACAAAGGACTAGCAATCACAGTGGTTCAAACGAACACTTACTCAAGGTTTCTTGGTAAAAGAATATATATTTATTTACACAGTCATTTGGAAACCATTCCACTAGTAAGAGCAGCTCAATATCACAATCTAATATACTACAATACACAACCAGTACGTTTCTAAACAAGTTCAGCTCCCCTGAAGTGGGACCAAAAGGGCACTTCAGTTACTTTAAAAAGAGGTAAAAAGACAAGGTTAAAAGAATTAAAGTACAAATACTTTGCAGAGGTAGGGCAAATAGTTTCAGTTCACTACAACCAGCAATTCAATTCAATAGGCCTGGGCCAAACTCAATGGTTCAGAGTCTTGTATAGGATAGCACAGTTCTGGTAGTAAATGGTTAAGTCTTTGCCCCGGTTTTTAGAAGGATTTGGTCAGACGAAAAGTTAGATGTTGGTTTAGGGAAGGACAAACCTTCAGAGTTGCGAAAGTTTCACAAACTTTCACTGCGGCCGAACGGAGTTCCGCACTGCACTTACACCGTACCTTTTTAATTGATGAAAAGCTGTAGCCGAGGCAGTTGTTCCTGGCAGTTCCTGCAGATATCGCTGTTCCTGAGCTTCAGCCGTGGTGACAAGGAGGACGTCGGGAGGTTCCTGCACTGCGCAGGAAAGAGGCCACAAGCTTGGCAAAAACGTCGATTTTAACAGCCGGTCAAGTGGCACAGAGAGTAAAGCGCTCGCTTTGACATCCGTGCAGAGCTTGCTAACGCAGGTTTGAATCCCGGCAGGGCCAAACTCAGCCTTTCATCCTTCCGAGCTCGATAAATGAGCACCACACACCGTGGGTCATAAATAATAAGCAGCGCTCAGATATCCCAGGGTTAATAGCGCTATATAAATGCCAAATTATTATTATAAAGTCCACAAACTGGTTTCCTTCCCACTGCCTATCCGGTTTTCAACAGCGCTCTGAAGAAAATTCGACCAGGATGGGGGACGGTGTCCAGGTGGCTTGCGAGTTGGTTGTTCCCACCAAACTCGAGGGAAGAAGTTAACCTTGAAGGGCTTCTCTGTCGATGGAGTTTCAGGCAATTCGGACCTGCAGCAGGGTTTCACCGGTGGACCAGGAGTGCAGCAGTCGTGTTCCTTCAGCTGGTCTTCGGTTCTTTCGTTTCAGTGGTCGACTCTGCTTTGCAGGTCCCAGAAACCTGCTTTTAAACAGTTTCCCCCATTAATTCCAGCCTGGCTGTCACTCAAACAGCAGGGTGGCTGTCCTTGCCGGACAGCCAGCCGGCCAATCACGCCAGAGTGCATACAGGTCTCCTTGGAGACTAAGCACAGGGAGTTTCGGGCACCTACCTCACATCCTGTCCACCCCAGACACTCAGGCACCAGAGGAGGGCTTCAGCACTGAAGCCCACAAATGCCAACGAACAAAGGGACCAAACCTGGTTTGGCGCGCAGAGTTACACAAGAAGGACCTTTTTCTAAAAGAAATGGCGAAGAAAGTTGACCGGAGTCTGTTTTTACAGATGGGTCTTGGGCACCATATTGAAAAACATGGCTGACATGATTTTTGATTTCGCGGTCACAAGCCATTTCAAGTAGGAAACGTTAACATTTGACTGTTACATGAGTGTTTTGAGACACAGGATGCTAGGCAACCCCTCCAGCAGTCTATAGGAAGATAGTGTGTGCTGGGTCTGTACATTTAAAAGGACTAGTAAAGTCAGTTTAACTTTACATGCTCTGGGAGACAGTAGTCGGTCCCAGAGACGGTATTTAAACCTTGGGGAGTCTGAAAGACACCCCTGTACCACTGCACTAAAGGTGCTGTGTGACACACAAGAAAAAGATGCCTATGGGGTTTAAAAACCCCATATCCAAAGAACACACCAGTAAAACGCACACAAATACATAAGAGTGGGGGAAAAAGGCACACACTCTTTCCAGGTAATAATTTAAATCCTAGAAATCCAGCAAAGTTGCTGGAGGTCTCAAAAGGTAATGGAAATTAGCACATTCTTGAGAATTCTCCCTAACACTCACCCCAGCTCTCAGACTGCGCATGGCTACCGCCTTCCATCTGCATTGTTAGGAGCTGTAGATGTACCGAGGTGTTCTACCACTTTCCCTCCCATGCCGGAGCCTAACCATATTGCCAATCTCCCACTAGACAAGCCTTTTCGCCCCTTGGTGGCTGGTACGAAAAAGGACCTATAGTGTTAACTATGATTTGGAGCAGATGAATAGATCTTATTTTTAGTACTCTGATCTTATGTTACTTGTGTCTTTATCCCTCTTGGGTAATCATCTCTCTCTCTCTCTCTTCTCGTTCCGTGATCTTGACAGATGGAATGAGATTTAGGGATTTCGCTACCTGGTTTTTGGTCATGGGAATCCAGCTATCCCAAGAAAGCATCTGGTGCTTCTTCCTCCACCACTGTCCTGTTAGAATACTGCGTCTCTCCTAGGGTATTCACCTGAGGGAAACCCTGGCCTCCCCTACCCAGGGGACTCCTCCCTCGCTTGTCCACCCCCAGGGTTGGAATTCAAAAGCGAGTGCCTTCCCCAGGCCCCCTGAATAGAGGATTCCCGGGGTCTGCATGGGAGAATACCCCCAGGTTTCTCACAATCTGGACACAAGAGCAAACACTGCATCAATGTCTGCGAGATGACCGTAATAGCGGTAGCAATTCAAAACACTCTGGATATTGGTGGGAGACGCATGCTAGTAGGGGTAGCTTCAGTGTTTTACTTCAAAAAGCTAGGATGAACATATTCCTAGAACCTATAACAGGCAGCACAAATTAACAAATGAACAATAAATGATAAATGTTTGTGAATCAGGCATGATGCGTTTGGGTGATCAACAAAGAAATAATTATTCAATTGGACATCTCCCATCACTGCTGTTATTTCAATATCAAATGATGTGTGCCATCTCCAGGTACTTAGTCAGGATTCAAAGATCTATATTATGAATGGCAGAAATTTAGGGTGAATTTCTATTTATCCTTTTTGCTCTTGCTTTATGATGGTTTCCCTGTTGGTTCCCCCTTAGGTCGATATGGATGAAAATGAGGTTAAAGATAAGCAACCTGAAGACAAGAAGGAGGAGGCAGAACAGGTGGATGGAAAAGATTCCACTTTCACACTGATAAGTGAGGGCTCTGAGATAGATGATGAACAGGTAATATAATAAAGACAGGATTTCTTTCTGTCAATGTATTAGACATGTCAATATTGTTTAAAACGTTTACATATGTTTTGTTGATGGTCGATTAACATCTTGATTTCACTGGGTGTTTGTGAGTGTATTCTTCATTTGGCTTAGCACATCAGTGATGAAAGCAATAGTATGTAAAGTCATTGCTTTGTGTCATCATGAAGCAAGACACAAACAGATTCAGAGTTCAAACAAAAATGGTTTATTAACTTAAATGTCACTGTGGATTAAGGCTTAACTTGCCCCATGGTAAGGTGGAGATTTCCCTACCTAAGGAAACAAAGGATAGTCCGAGTCAGTAAGTTCAACTTAAGTCTGTCTCTGTCCACAACCTGTGCTTGCCCTCGCATCTAAAGCTAAACAATGTGTAAGGATGTCGGCAACAAAAGAAACAGTGTTACAAATAAAGTTCTGAGCTTCTTCCAGCTCCTGGCTTACTTTCCAGCTCCCCTTCCCCAAATTCAAGACTGTTCCACAAGGTCTCGGGTTTACTTTTCCCACAACCCTGTTCAAACGAAATCTTGGGGTTCCCTTCCCCAAAAAGACAATAAGGTTCCAAAGAGAAAACTGATCTCAGGGTTCCTTTTCCCCCAAAGAAGACAACGCTGTTCCACAATGGCCTCAGGATTCTCTTCTCCTAAGGTCTCACCAAACTTACAAGGTCTCGGGTTTCCCTTCCCCCAAGACTTCAACCTGTTCAGCTTGCCAACTTGTACTTAGTCTCAGTTGCTCAATATTCAAAATCAGTTCCAGGTCAACTTTACACTCCTTCTTGTTTATTGACAGTTCATACAGATTGCTTTCTTCTGCTTCACTTCAGCAATCCCTTTATATGCTTGGGTTTGCTCTCTGTATATTTCTTTGGCTTTCACAGATGGGGTATCCCCAGTCTAGGCGCAGTTGTTGGACCACAGTGTACACCCATTACAGGTCGCGTAATCGGTAACCCTAGGCTTTCTTGCCCACGAGGTTCTTCTGTACCTGCACCTGTGTTCTGGTTCCGTTCACTTGGCTTTCTCCTTGCCAGCCTTTTAACTGTGCAACAATATGGTTTCCTATTTGCCGGTCTTTGGACTTTGCCAGAATGTGCTCTTTCATACACTTCACTTTGTGGTGCTCTTTCCTTCACCACATTGCTTTCTGTTAGGAGAGTTTTCCTGAAGTCCCACTTGGAGGTAAGACTTTAGTAAGCTATACCAGTGGTTTGTAGATTCCCCAACTCTTAGTAACAGTTTGTACTACTCAAAAACATTGGTAGAGTGGCAGAGCAGCCTGGCTTATCATAAGAGGAAGCTGTGAGCTTGTAGGTAAGTGCACTGAACCTAGTTAGTAATGCACATCAAAGAAACATACACATACAATTATATTAAAATATAGATTTATTATATTTACACAGGAGTCACTGTTAAATACTTATAAACCAAAACACACAGGTATACTTTTAAAAGGCCACTTCTTAGTTGGTAGTTGCTGAATGCTTACAATTGTTATAGGAGTTTGACGGGTCTACCGTATTATCGTTAACATGCACCCACAAAGTAATACAGTAATTGTATTAAGTTAGCAAAGACATATAAAATAGTGATTTTTAGAAAGGACAATTGTTGGTTAGTGTTATACTAGCATAGCTTAAGGTTCTAGAAGTCTTTTAAAGTGCAACTCTAGCTAAAAAGCAGTTTGGAGAGGCTTAAGTCTTGAAAAGCAGCAGAAGTCAAAGGTTCCTGTGGATACTTTCTAGTTTCTAGGAAAAAAATGCAAAAAGGCTTAACCAATGTTGGAGACCCTGTTGAAGGACTCCATAAAGGGACACAAGCAACGGCTTCGGATCAGAGACTGTGCTCCAGATCAGATTTGGAAGTGGGAGTATTTTACTACCAATATATGTAACACTTAAATGTTCTTCAAAATACACATGCTCTGTTTCACTAAATCAGTAGATACCCTTTTGGGATGGCACACAGGCACTTCCTATACCTTGAGGTGACTTAAATAACTAGGACCCTGTGGACATTAATATATCACTGTCGCATTTAGAGCAATACCGAGTTTGATGTCAAAGGGAAAAAGGTTCGGGAATAAAACAATGGTTAACAGATATTCTTAAGCAGGGAAGTACTTTTGAACCCCCCCCCCCCCAATGCAAAGTAAATTAACCCTTTCCCAGCTACAGAAGTTATAGAATGTGTGACCTTTGTTGAAGGATAGTTAAAGCACAATGTCAGAGGTTGGGAGTGTCCTTCAGGGAGCCAGGACTGCCAATGTCACTTGAGCAAAGTCTAGGGGAGCTGAAACACTTCTTGAAGGTAAGTAAAAAGTCTTGTACAATGTTTTAGCAATCTTTGTAGAAAATGGAATTACTGTTGGGCGACAAGCTGGGAGACCTTTGAGGGGCAAAGCTGCAAGCAACTCTGCAATAGCAACCAAGACAAGTCTCAACTGAGAGCTAACAAGGCTACACATTAAGAGGGAAGTACCTCTTAGTTTACAGTACCTTAGGTCTGACGAAATTGGTTCCAGCTGGCTTCTGTTCCAGTTGGCTTCTGTTCCAGTTGTAGTATGGCAGATCCAGATGTTCCTGGGCCTCAGTCGTGGGGACAAGAGAGAGGACATCTTGGGACTCCTGCGCTAAGGTTTGAAGGTTGGCGGCAGTAATGGACAAACTTCATATCAGTGGCTCTTTGCGGTTTCAGCTTCTTGCAAATAGCACCACTGTGGTTCTCGGATACTGTATGGGCTTTCCTCGCGTCTGGGGTCCAGCACTCTGTTGAGGTTGCTCAGGCTTGGTCAGTCCTGCTTCATGGGAGTCCGGAGGATCTTCCTGGAGCTCGGGTCCGCTTTAAAGATGAGTCATTTGATTCTGGTGTTCCTCTCCCTGGCAATCGGTTCCTGCATCAGCAATGGAAGTACAGCAAGCTCAAAGAAGATGTACAGATGAGTTAGTCTTGGGGTCGATTTGGTCCCACCAATCCATGGGGAGAAGTCATCCTTTGCAGGGCTTCTCTAGTCGAGGCGAATTCAGAGCTTCAGCACTGCAGCAGGGCTTCACCGGGCAAACCAACGTTCCAGGAGTTGCAGCAAGCGTCTCTTCCAAGTTCTTCTTCGTATTCCTTTGTCCAGTGGTCGGCTCTGCCTTCCGAGCCAAAGATCTCGCCTTTTATGCAGGATGTCTCCCATCACAACCTAGCTGTCACTCACACAGCAGGGTGGCTGTCCTCCAAGGACAGCCAGCCAATAACCTTTGGGTACATCCCTGTCACCAAGGGGATTAAGCACAGGGAGTTTCGGGCACCTCCCTCACTTTCTGCCCTGCCAGACAAGCTGGAGCCAGAGGCGGGCTTCAGCAGTGAAACCCACCAAAGACAAAACCAACAAAGGGTTGGCGCGCAGAGTAAATCTCAAGAAGGACCTTTCCAACAAGAAATGGTGAAAAAAGACGACCAGGGCCATTTTGACAAAGTGGGCACCCATGGGTGCTTTACTGCAGCTGCAACTGCAGCCCTCGGTAGGAACACACAATGGTAGGATAAAGTTGTTGCGCTCACCTGACTCCCACGGAGGCGCTGGCCTGGTTCGCGCTGATGTGACCTCTTCTAAGGTTATGCGCAGGGTTCGGAAGACGGACTGGACCGGGCCCCCAAATCTGGCTTGTCTGGCTCGCAGAAGTATCCTTCTGTAGGCGAAAATAGGGGATTAACTGTCTGCGGGGTAATGCAATGGGCCTCCCACTTTCCCCTCTCACCCTCCTCGAAACCCTTCTGTGATTCCTCGTAGCATCTCACCTTAGGGTCTGGAAGGATGAGCTCTCCATCCGGCTTCTGATGCAGGGGCGCGTTGGTATCCAGTTACTTCACTGGATTTTCGGATTGGTGAGAACCAAACTTGCTTGGCTTCCAGGTAAGTTTTTTGATAAGAGGTTCCCCTTGTGTCCATGCATTAAAGTACTAATGCTAGTGTCTTTTTCCCCCATAGGGGCCGGGGTACGGAATGCCGGGGAACAGGCACCAACCCGAGATGAGAGGTGAAATCCTTGTAGAAATCAGGTAAGTCTTTAATGAGCGTTTTTTGGTAATGTCTTTTCATTCGCTCATTAACGCTGATGTCTCTTTTTTCCCCTTAGGGGCCGGGGTCCGGAAATGCCAGGATGCGGCGCGGACCCGAAATGAAGAGGGAATGAATCAACAGGTAAGTATTTACATGGAGATTTAGCTTTCCTTATTCCCTTCTCTCTCTCACCTTTTTGTTCTGGTCTTTTTCTCCCTAGGCGCTGCAGCATGACTGCGAATCCGGATGATCGCTGCTGAACATGGAGGCGCCCTGTAAAGGTGAGTGGAATGCGGCGCTGCAGCGATCGACGTGATGAGCTTTTAAATAAGTTTTCCTTTTCAGGATTGTCGGCGAGATGTCTCCGGGATGCAGATTTAGCAGGTAAGGACTTTTCCTTCTTTTCTTCTCTTCCTTTGCAGGTGATCCAGGATTCTGGCAGGCGTGGCAGAAGTCAGGATGCAGGAGCAGACACGGTGAGCGTCCAGCTGCTAGATGCAGAACAACGTGAAGCACGTGTGGCTATTCGGGTGGGGTTTAAATAGCCTTGGAAGAAGTTCCAGGTATGTATCCTTCCCTGACCACGCCCGGATGGTAAATTAGTCCCACAGGTAAAGTAGTTCCTTTCAGGCCTCAAGGAGGCCGGGATCCTGCAGCATGGTCTGCATCAGGTAAGTGCATCAGGTAAGTGCACCCAAGCACTCCCATAATGAGCCTGGCGCCTATGGCGCCAGGACTGATGTCTTTTATGAGCCTGGCGCCATAGGCGCCAGGACACTGTCCAAAGGGCCCCTATATGGGGTTGCTGTGTCCTTCCTTGGGGACTGGATGTCCGCTTTCGGGGACGCAGGGCTTGAACCGGCTCCCCGGGAGCGGGCATAATGACAAAAGTAAACCATTGCCAGCAGCCATTAATTGTAGAAAGGGTAACATAAAAATGTTGCATGAGAAACTAGACAAGGGGGGGGATACTAAGTAACCCCTTCAGCACCCTATAGTAAGATAGTGTGTGCTGGGTCTAGAAAGTTACAAATGTAAGCAAAGTCAATTTCACTTATCTTCACTGCTCTTGGAAACTGTAGTTTAACCAAAAGAAGGTATTTAAACCTTTGGGAAATCTGAAAGACTTCCCTGTGCCACTGCACTGAAGATGCTGTGTGTCACAATGTAAAAAGATGATGCCTATGGAGTTTGTCAGACTCCAAAACCAAAAGAAACCGTGTTCAAATTAAAGAAAAATACATGAGAGAGTGGGCAAAAGGTCTTGCTCTCTCCAGGATTGAAATTAAAAGTCCTAAAGCCCAGCAAAAGAGCTGCGGGGTTCTCTAGGGTAGAAGGTAAATTAGCAAATTTCTGAGTATTTTCCCCTAACAGTCGCCCTATGCGGAGCTCCCAGGAGTTTATATTGCTCAATATTGTTACTTTGTCCCACGACCTACAGTCGTCTTAATATCTTGACTACCTCTTTTTGACGACTGCATCTTGGACTTTCTGCCGCCGAAGATAACCACTATTACTTGGCGACTGGTGTACTGATCGTCTGTCGACCGCGTGGCTTCTGCCTTCCGGCCAGGCCCTTACAGTAGAGTGCGTGGGGCCCTGGTTTCTTCTTTTCAAGAATGCATTTCCTTTTCCCTTCTCTTTCCCTATTTGGTCTGGCTGCTGTCTACCTCTGCTATGGAGAGGACACCCTTTAAATGTTGTCTGTCGTGTAACAGCAAATTCCAGTGGAAGGACACCCATCACCATTGCAATAGGTGCCTAACTCGTGACCACGACAAGCGTTCTTGTAAGTCCTGCAAACTCTTCAGTCCCAAGACATTAAAGGACAGGCGGACAAAACGGTTGGCGGCCTACTCAATGCAGGCTGAAAGTTATTCCTCCCGTTGGTGCTGTGGATTCGGATGATGAGGATTCCAGCGGCAGCCATGGCTCCGACCTGGAAGCCATAGACCTTTCGGCAGAACCCTCTGGTTCCCAGATGCCCGGCCCGACAGACCGGCCACTGGTACTGTTATGGGGAGTTCACATCCCAGCCGACAATGGCACACACGCACCACCTAAGCCCAAAAACACAACCCCTAAAGCCTCCTCGACGGACGCATCGAAGAAATGTCTAACGCCTACAGGCCCATCAAACTTCAGTGTCTTCCGAACCTTGCGGTTTGGCGCCCTCCACGAAACCCTCTTCTTGGCATGGGCTTTCGCTCACAAGGGCGCCTCCCCTCCCCACCCAAAAAACACACGGTAGCCGACACGCCGTGCAAGGGCACGCAAGCACCCAAGGCTTTGGTAGAGTTGTCAATCGCATCAAAACCTAGTATTCAGATGGCGAAAATATGCGAGAGTCTCACGGCTATTACTTCAGCAGCCAGAGAACAAAGAGCCATGCCCTGTCATCGAGAGGAGTATTCAGAAGCCCCCCAGCCTCTTTCAAAGGCTTTGTCTGGAAAATGTCCCCCTTCTGAACAACGCTTTCCACCTCCAGACCCCTCTGCATCTTCGCCTGTGGATGATCAAATGCTATTTAGTGCCATCCTAAAAAGAGCCACAGATCATTTTGAGCTTGCTACACAGGAGACGCCCCCCTGATGGCGACTTTGTTGAAAATATTCTCAAGGAAAAGCCTCCCACTAGTCAGGCTATTCTGCTACTCAAACACCTAGCTCCTTCTTTGTCACCCTCCCTCACAAGGGCAGCCAACCCTGGGTTGAGAAATTGTTCTGCCCGCTCCATCTGACCCTATGTATATACAAGCTCATGCAACACTGGACTCCCTGGTTGTTAGAACCAACAGAAAGAGGGCAGGGCTTCCACTATCCACAGCAGAAGCTCCCCCGGATAAAGATTGCTAAAAACGTTATGTCTTAGGGAAGCGTATTACTGCTTCTGCAGTCTATTCTACCAGAATAGCTAACAATACAACTCTCCTCACTAGGTATAGCGATGTCCAGGGAGGCCTGCCGGCCTCCTCCACAAAGTGACCTACTGGTACGGGTCCCCTTCCATGCCTCCCCGGTCGGGGGACGCTTGTCATTCATCCACGCATGGGAGGGGATCACATCAGACCAGTGGGTGTTAAAGACCGTCACCCACGTTTACTGCATAGAGCTCCACCGGCCACCTCAATACAACCCACCAAAGAGCAAACACCTATCACCAGCACACAGGACACCGTAGAATTCATCCCCATTCACCAGGTAAACAAGGGTATTTATTTGGTGTACTTCCTTGTACCCAAAAAGGATCTCACCATGCGCCCTGTATTAGACTTGCGCCTAGCGAACAAGTATGTCAAACTGTAAATATTCAGAATGACAACACTGCAGGAGGTAATCATGGCCACATTGGATATGAAAGATGCATACTTTCATATTTCAATGTTGCTAGCGCACAGAAACTACCTAAGGGTCATGATAGAGGACACCCCCTATCAGTTCAAGGTTCTTCCCTTCGGCATTGCCTCAGCTCCACGGGTGCTCACAAAGGTATTGGCGGTAGTAGCTGCTCACCTGCGCAGGCAGTCCATCCCAATCTATCCCTACCTCGACGACTGACTAATAACGGGGGATTTGTACGGAACATGCCTAACACATACCCAGAAGACGTTCGATCTCTTCTTCAGCCTCGGGTTCTCGGATCAACGAGAAATTGTCCAGCCTAGGCCCCAGCCAAGTCAGTTTCTGGGCGCTCTAATTTGGACCAAAGACGCCCTCGCCTTTCCCTCCGAGAGGGTTCAAAACATGCTGTTCCAGATCCCTCGCTATGTAGCCAGTCAAGAGCGTATGCAAAGCCATGCGACTGTTAGGAATGATGGCCTCCTACATCTACCTAGATCCATACGCACGTCTGCGCATGCAACCCATGCAAAGTGGCTCTCGAGCCAATGGTGTCGGGCCATCGGACTATGGGACGATCTAGTGGTTGTCTCGGCAGCCCTCGTTCTCTCTCTCTCTGCAGTATTGGTCAAGGGAAAACCTTCACCACTCTCATCACAAATGCATCTCTGACGCAGAGGGTGGGTAGGGGTGTGGGGGAACCCCCCCCCCCCACCTCTTTCATCAGACGGCGCACGGTGTGTTGTTTCCCAGTGGTAGCATCCAAACACATAAGCTTGTTGGAACTGGTAGCAGTATTCAAGGCCCTGGAGGCCTTCCAAACACACCTTCAGGGGCAGGCAGTTCTAGTCCTCACGGACAGTACTACGGACATGTATTACTTAAACAAACATGGGGGCACTCACTCTCTATGGCTGTCGAAACTGTCCCAGAACATAAGGAGGAAATAGGCTCTCAAACACAAGATGTTCCAGGGGAACGCCATCTTTTGGCAGATGTAGTCAGCAGAGACTCCCCACCCCCCCCCACACCCCCACCTGTAGAGCGCGAGTGGCAAATACACAAAGACATTGTACTCGCCGTCTTTGCAGACTGGGGCTTCCGAGAGATCGACATGTTCACATCTCTGGAGAACGCACAATGCCAAGATTACACCTCCGGGTACCGTCCAAACCGCTCCAAGGGGAACGCTCTATAGATAACATGGTCAGGGAAATGTGTCTATGCTTTTCCCCTGATTCCCCCTCCTCAACGGGATAGTGCACAAGATGCCCCAAGAGCCAGTCGGGATGATTCTGCTGGCCCCGATCTGGGCCCGCCAACCTTGGTTCTCCCATCTCATGGCAATGTCAGTATCCCTTCTCAGGAAACTGCCATGCAGCAAGTACAACATGCTGTCGCAAGACCATGGGGGAGACACTACATCATGCCCTCAAACTCTCAACTTATCAGCCTGGCTCCTGAGGTCATAGAGTACGGGAACCTCCAACTCCTCAAAGATGTATGGACCTACTCGGGGAAGCACGGACACCTAACATCAGACATTGCTACACCAGCAAATGGAAATGCTTTGTCATCTGTCCTAATGGCAAGGGCATCAGTCCTATTGAATGCACACCAACACACATTGTCCTGTACCTAACCCACCTGTTAGATTCAGCTCTGGTTTTAAATTCCTTAAAGGTCCACTTAGCTGCGATTTCAGCATACACCACGTCCCAGAAGGTGGTTTCATAGTGGAAAATTCCAGTAATTGAAGCATTTATGGAAGGGGTAAAAAGACTTAATCCCCTTATATACAACCCAGCTCCTAGGTGGGACCTGAACGTTGTACTTAACAGACTAATGGGGCCTCCCTTTGAACCAATACAATAAGCTAGCCTTAAAGTACTCACCTAGAAGACAAACTTCTTGGTGGCGATCACATCGATAAGGAGAGTTAATGAAATGCAGGCCCTTTCAGTTCAAGACCCATTCGTCACAAATCACAAAGATAAGGTGGTCCTGCGCACTCGCCCACGATTTGCACCTACATTTATTTCAAAGTTCCATGTAAACCAGCCAATAGAACTACCCACCTTTTTCCAGAACCCCACTAATGTGGCAGAAAGGAGCCTCCACATACTGGATGTGAGGAGAGTGGTTATCTATTATCTAGAAAAGACAAAACCACTAAGAAAAGTAAACCAGTTTTTCGTTTCAGTGACAGATGGGGCGCCTGTCTCTAAATCGACTATTTCAAAGTGGATCGTAAACTGCATCACACTGTGCTACACTCTTGCCAAGAGAGATCTTCCCTTCACGCCTAGAGCACTCTCTACTCGGGGCAGAGTTCATTCATTGCAAATGTTCCTCTTGAGTCCATTTTTAATGCAGCAACCTGGAGTTCTTTACACACCTTTAAACAACACTATTGCCTAGATACACACTCAAGGTCTGAATTTCAGGTTGGAAAAGCGGTGCCGACATCTTGCTACTGTTCCTTCACACATCCCACCACCATCTCTGGGTACTGCTCACTTATCTATGCACAGCATGTGATTCTAAGCAGATTAATAAGCATCAGAAGACCTGCATTACTCATGTAATAGCATTTTTGATGATTGTATTTGCTTAGATTCACATGTGCCCACCCTTCCTCCCCTCATGGAGTCGAAGGAACATAGACCTCTTACACCTTCTCTCTTCTGTACTCACTCATGCTGACTATAAGGCTCCCTCACAGCAGAGAAAACGCAATCAGGGGGACCTCGATGCGTGAGGGATTTTGAGCACACTACACGTCACGTTGGGGATGGCGTTTGACACGCCCATGTCAACGTCCCCTTTCGATCTGCGAAAGAAAGATGCAATACTCCGCAAATTACCACTAGATATCGGACTATGCACAGCATGTGAAACTAAGCAGGTACTATCATTTGAAATGCTATTACCGTGAGTAATGCATGCCATTTGTAGGGAGTAAAGGTAGCCGATGGACCCCTTAGCTGTAGCGCTGGTCAGAGGTAAAAGGGGGTTGCCCTGGACACCTCTATGTGCACTCAACACTCTGGAGCGACTTTCTGGAATAGGTTAAGCACTACCCTTTCCCCACAGTACCTTAGGTTAGAATAAAGTGTTTGTGGCTGGATGCTCCGTAATGTTGCACCTCTGGACCCGACCTCAGTATTCCTTGGTCTGATGACAAAAGGCAGGACAATGGTTGGGATCTCTCGGCAGCAGTCTCGAGGGACGACCTCCGGCACAGCTTTGATCAACTTCTCTGGTCACTCTGCCGTTTTGGCAACTTTTTTGCAGCACCAACAAAGGACTCTCTTTGCCCAGTCAATCTTCTTCGGCTCCTGCAGTCCTGCATTCTATTGAGGGGACTTCGGTGAGTTGGATTGTGTCTCTGAAGTGTCCCTGAGGGCTCAACAGAGACTTGGACAAATTCTGCCTTCCCAAAACGATGCACTTCAAATGGGTTGCCAGTCTCCTGGAATTGGGGTTCCGCAGCTCTGGAAAGTCACAGGACCTCGGGATATGGCTCAAATCAAAGTTTGACTTGGAGCTGGTTGTTCTCACCAGTCAAAGGGGAGGAGTCGCCCTCTTAGGAGTTTCACTGTCGCACAGAAAACTGGTTCGGGACACCAGTGGTCGCTTCTGTTGTTGCACAGGATCTGCAGGCGTCTCTGGTCATCTTCAGTTACTTGAGTTTCTAGTGATCGACTTGCTTTTCACTTCAGGAGCATAACCTTTTTTCTAATGCTTGTTAATCTACTTAGAATCACATGCTGTGCATATAGTCCGATATCCAGTGGTAACCGCAGAGTATTGCATCTTGTCTTTCGAGAATCGAAAGGGGACGTCGACATGGGTGTAACACTATCCCTAACGTGATGTGTAGTGTACCCAAAATCCCTCGCGCGTCGAGGTCCCGCAGATTGTTTTTTTCTGCCCAGTTTACTGGTTGCATTATGCAAAGCTCTTCAAGAGATATTGCTATATTTTATATATTTATCGACCTTTGGTCGTTTTTATCTTCTTACTGTCCCTTTCCTCGACGGCTGTTTCCTGACCTCCGCCGAAAGCCTGCGACTACGGACCTTCGACAGCAGTTGATCTGGTCAGCGCTGCCGACTACGTGGCCGGGCCTTCTGGCTGGCTTACACAGTAGGGAGAGTGGGGTCGGGGTGGACATTTTCCTTTTTAAGAATGCCTTTCCCTTTCCTCTTTGTTCCATTGGTCTTCTTGTCACTGTTATTCCTGCGCTATGGACAGGACTCATTTAGATTTTTGTCCTTCGTGCAAGGCAGAATTCCTGTGGAAAGAATAGGTAGTGTAAGAGGTGTCTTCCCCTTAAACACAACGAGGCAGCCTGTGTGGCTTTTAAGCTCCTGCGTCCTAAAACCCTAAAGGAGCACTGTGTTAAGCGGTGGGCGGCCTACGGAATGTCGCAAGCCAAGAGTGTGACGAAGGGCTTAGTGACGACCAGGGCTCCAATTCGGAAGCCATTGACCTCACGGCAGAGCGCCCCAAAAGGCATGACGCGAGTCCTGCTATGAGGACTGTACCTCCCGGGGACAAGGACGGACATTCTTCCCACACTAAAAACACAACCCCTGTTCTGGCTTCGACGAAACAGTCGATGCGTTCCATAGCGCCAACGGGCACATCGGCTAGTTCGGCAGCGCCCGCCGATCCTGATGATCGGCAGCCCTCCCTGCAACCGCAGGTGCGGCATGCGTCCGGGCAATCTAAAACAAAGGGCGCTACCACCAATGTTCAAGCGACCGTCGAGACGCATCAGAAGAAGGCGCAGGCACCGCACAAAGCCCTGGTTATGCCAAAAACAACCGTGCAATTGCCAGCCCAGTACACTTTCCTGTGACACCAAGTATTACCAAAAGCATCCCTGAGATTGTTTGGGCGACAAATCAAGGAGTACGGTCAGAGGACTCGTCGAAACCTAAAGATAGGCCTTCGGACTCGTTGAAACCTAAAGATAGGCCTAAGGAAGTGTCTGAAGACATGCCACAACCTCCGGAACCTCAAAGACCTTTCAGAGAGCACTGTCTTTCTTTGACGTTAAATGAAAAATCTAGACGTTCTAGAGAAGCTCGGCTAGAAGAGCCTTTTCCACCCCTAGACGACTCTGGTTCCTCATTATGGACCAGGAAATAGTTTGAGGGGGTGTATGAATAGGTTGGAGAGATTTGTGGAATTCTCAGAAGTTCACACCCAAAAGGCCTCGAGAGGAGAGCCTTTTTACTCCTGTGGCAACATTTCAAAAGACCTTTTGCTTCCTGAGGAAGAGACTTATGACCTTACTGAAGATGAGATCCCTGATGACCAATTAATTTCAGATGAAAACTCCTTTGGGGACTCTGTGGATGATCCCATTGACCACACAGAGGGTTGGGAAGACGACCACGACTGGCCAGTCGACCTTCAGTCTTGGGCATCACCTACACCAGCACCGGAACCTGACGCCCTGTGCATGGATTCCCCCCTACCACACCTGCTCGACAGGTCTCCCCAGTTGATGACCGATGGCGTTTTTAACATCATCTCTTTAGAAAGGCAGCGGAACATTTCCAGATTGCTACTCTGAAGCTGTACCAGAGACTGATTTTGTCGAGGACATCTTGAAAGAAAAGCCAACTGACAGCCAGGCTATTCCATTGCTGAATTAAATCAAAAAACGCTTGGCTCCTTCATTGTGGACACCCGCCCTAACCAGGGCTGTCAATCCTAGAGTCGAAAAAACTGTTTTGCCCTTCCCCTTCTGATCCCCTTTACATCAGGGGACATGTCATGTTAACTGTGAAGGGGCACAAGTTGTGCCACAAGCAGGCTCCCACCAGAACCCTGAGGGCCTTAAAACTACTGCAAAAGGGCTCCTGGAGCCAGTCCTGGTGCCTTTGGCACCAGGCTCATATGTAGGAAGGAAGGGCTGTTCAAACTAGGACCCATTTATGTACATGGGCCTTTAAATCCAACATGGAAGCACCCACACAGTCTAGTTCTAAGAACCTAGCCATGCGGTTTAGTGTTTTGGGTGTGGCAGGCCTGGAACTACTTTCCCTGCTACTACTTTACCTGGGCTATATAAACCACACCCTGACTGCAGAACACACTTCGTTTTATTCTGCAACTCGCAGCGTGACGCTCAGTGTCCAGCTCCTGGTCTTCGGCATCTTCCTGTAATCCTACAAGAACAAGATTATTCTGTCTTACCTGAGAAAACACCATCCAGCACTCAGCATCTCAACTGGGATGCAATCTGTGGAAACCAAGAGAAGCAGAAACATCACTCACCTGTGAGTACTAGCTTAAGGACTTCCGGCGAACCTCTACCACAGCTGCTGTTCGAACATTGCGACCTGTAATAACGAGAAAGGGAAAAACAATATTAGAAGGCGCGCTTCCAAAACATCGAATTCCATCGTGCTACGCCACGCTTCCATCCGGAGCACCACAGCAACATCTGCAAAGGAAAAGACATATATTCAAGTTTGCTTTCAATATTAAACAACTGCTCAGCGCTGTACTTACCTTAACGGATTCCGGGGGCCTGTTTTTCATCACGCTCTCATCCACTCGCAGCATCACAGCGGCCTGTGAGGAGAAGAAGAAAACACAGGTTAGCTTTAAAAGGCAATAAAGGCGCTGCGTCCATCCGGCACGCCAGCATCAAGACCTTCGCACATGAAAAGGAGATAAAGACATTAACGAATTCCCACCATAAACGGAACAAAGACATACAATTAACGAACCTACCTGCAGATTCGGGGTCACAGCAGGCCTGGGCCCAAGGAAGGCGTACTGCACCAATGAAGCAACTCGGGCAGCTTGCCAACAAACATCAAGTGCCCCTGCACAAGAAACGCAGGACGGATAGCTCACCCTACAAATAACTAGGATTCCTTATTTAGCACTGGGCAACTACGCATCCAGGGTTCCAGATCTCAGAGCCTTCCAGATGCCCCCGGGGATATCAGGTGAGCGTAACATGCTACTCCAGATTCCCTGATGGTAACTACCACCAGGAAGAGGGCGGGGTCCCCCTGTCCACAGACGAAGCGTCCCCTTACAACGAGTGCAAAAGGTTATATGCACTGGGGAAAAGAACTGCCACAGAATTTTCAACTCGCATAGCTAACACCAGTTTGTTGGCTAGCTATTCAGATGTACAATGGAACATGCTATAAGAGGGCCTTCAAGAAATCCCTGAACTGTTGCGGGCTCGCCTGCTTTCCATTGTAGCTGAGGGCAAATGGGTTAATCACAGTATTCTCAAAAATACTTTGGATGCAGCAGGAACAGCTGGCAGGACCTTGGCACAAGGTACCCTCCTGAAGAGGCATGCCTGGTTAAGAAACTCCTGGTTTCAAACCAGAAACCCAAGCTTCATTGATAAATAAGCCGGTGGAGGAGACCAACTTATTTGGAAAAGCTGTTGACGAGGCGCTTGAAACAGCTAAAAAGGAACAAGACATTCCATTGCTGAATTCAATCAAAAAATGCTTGCCTCCTTCATTGTTGACACCTTCCCTAACAAGGGCTGTCAATCCTAGAGTCGAAAAAAACTGTTTTGCCCTTCCCCTTCTGATCTCCTTTACATCAGGGGACATGCTACTCCAGATTCCCTGGTGGGAACTACAACCAGAAAAAGGGTGGGGGTCCCCCTGTCCACAAACCAGAAACCCAAGCTTCATTGATAAATAAACCGGTGGAGGAGACCAACTTATTTGGGAAAGCCGTTGACAAGGCGCTTGAAACAGCTAAAAAGGAACAAGACACCCCAAGACCCTGGATCAAATCTCCCAAAGGCCTTCCCAAAGAAGAGGGAGCGGTTCTCGATGTTCCTTTCATGGCCATTCTCGCTCCCCTCACAACCAATATGGCTCTGGAAATAACTGGTCCTCGCCTCAGGGATCCAGCTAGGCCACCCTGTAACCTCCGAAATTCCACACCTAGAGGCTCCCCAGCCTCCGGTCAGAAATGATCAGCAGATCCGGATTCCCTCCCATGCCTCCCCCTTCGGGGGTCATCTAACATCATTTCTTCAAGCATGGGCGGGGATAACAGACCAGTGGATACTCAAGACTGTCTCCCACGGGTACTGCATAGAATTCTGCCGGACCCCCAATACAGACCTGCACGATCAAGACGCCTGATGCCGAAAAATCCTGCTGCAAGAAGTCCGGATCCTGCAGGAAAAGGGCACCATAGAAGTCGTACCTCTTCTACAGTTAAACAAGGGTATTTATTCAGGATCTCGCCATGCGCCCTGTGCTAGACTTGCGCTCAGCGAACAAATTTGTCAAACCTCAAAAGTTTTGTATGGTCACTCTACAGGAAGGAATTCCCCTGCTCCCACAGGGGGACTACATGGCAACATTGGTCATGAAAGATGCATACTTTCATATTTCAATGTTGCCAGCTCACAGGAAATACCTCAGATTCATGATGGGGAACAAACATTATCAGTTCAAAGTACTAATCTTCGGCATTGCCTCAGCACCAAGGGTATTTACAAAGGTACCGGCAGTGGCAGCAGCACACCTGCGCAGGCTATCCATCCCAGTCTATCCATACCTTGACAACTGGCTCATAACGGGGGATTCCTACGGAACATGCCTGTCAAGCACTCAAAATACAATAGACCTCTTATTCAGCCTGTGATTCTCAATCGAGAACAAATCCAGCCTAGACCCCAGTCAAGTCGAGCAGTTCCTAGGGGCTCTAATTCAAACAAAGGACGGCCTTGTCTTCCCCTCCAACGAGAGGGTCCAAAACATGTTGTTTCAGACCCCTCAATATGCAGCCAGTCGGAAGGTGACGGAACGCAAGGCTATGCGACTGTTTGGTATGATAGCGTTCTGCATTTACTTGGTTCCTCACGCGCGGTTGCGCATGCGTGCAATGCAAGAGTGGCTCAGCGGCCAGTGGTGTCAGGCCAGCGGACAATGGGACGATCTAGTGGTTGTCTCGCCAGCCCTCGTTCTCTCTCTACAGTGGTGGTCTAGGGAAAACCTCTTGAGGGGAAGTAGACGCCACAGCCTCCTCTACGGCTTACACAAATAAGCTAATCAATGCCTGCAAAGCCTTCCTCTCGCCCTCCAGTTGCATTACTCTAGCTAGAGCGCTAGTGCTCTCAAAAATAGACTACTGCAATACGCTCTTCCTTGGCACCTCAAAACGCAACTTGAACAAATTGCAGGTGTTGCAGAATAGCGCCCTCAGAGCTGCTCTTAGTATCCCACGGCACTCTCGCATCTCCAGCTTCAGACAAGTTGTCCACTGGCTCCCGGTACGGGACAGAATCACCCTTCGATCACTCACCATCGTCCACAAATGCCTCTCTAATGACGCAGACAAGTTTAAAAAACACATATCAGCCAGAACAACTAGAGCGCTATATTCTCACGGTCTATCCATCCCCAAATTCTCCCTTTAAAAAATATTTTTGTTAAAAGCAGGCGGCTCCAGCTTCCCGGTCCTAGCTGCCAAACAATGGAATGCTATACCTGTGAACCTTAGAGCAGAACCATCCTTTTGGACTTTCAGAGCAAAAACTAAGTCCTGGCTTACCGACAAGAACTCTCCCATTGTACGACATACTAACCTTTGTTTCATACTGTATTTCTGCCGATGCCCACCCTTGACCGCCTTGTAGCCTGGTCATTTGCACTTATTCTTATCAATTTGTATGTCTATATTATGTTGTAACCTGTTCTAAGTCTCTGGCGCCCAGTTACCTCAAGGTTCGCCGTGTGGTATACATAAAGAAACAAAGTCCTTCACCACCCCCGCAGTAGAAGCCACTCTCATGACAGACGCATCTCTCACACGGTGTGGGGGGGGGTCACCTGCTTCAGCAGACGGCGCACAGCGTTTGGTCCCCAGGAGTAGCATCCAACCACATAAATCTGTTGGAATTGTTAGCAGTATGCAAAGCGCTGAAAGACTTTCAGGCACAACTGCAGGGAAAGACGGTCCTGATCCTTACAGACAGCACCATGGCCATGTACTAACTAAAAAAACAAGGGGGCACTCACTCTCCAGTGCTGACCAAACTGTCCCAGAACATTTGGAAATGAGCTCTCAAACACAAGTTCCTGCTGTCACAACATGTTCTAGGGGAACTCCATCTTCTGGCAGATATTTCCCACTACCCATGGAGTACAAATGGCGATTACACGAAGACATCGTCTCCAACATTTTCGCAGAATGGGGCTTCCCAAGGATCGACCTGTTCCCAACTCTTGAATGCTCAATGCCAAGATTACGCCTCCAGGTACCCCCGGAACCGTTCCAAGGGGAATGATCTCTGGATCACATGGTCAGGGAAATTTGTTTATGTCCCCCCCCCCCCCGGCCTCCCATCGACCCCCCCCCCCTTCCTTCTGCCCCCCCGGTCCCTCACCCAGCCCCGAGACTACCCTACTCAATAAGATTGTGCACAAGATGCACCAGTAACCAGTCACTATGATATTGGTGGCCCCAAAGTGGGCTCGCCAACCCTGGTTCGCTCACCTGATGGAGATGTCTTTCACTCTCTCTCCATTCCCCCCCCCCCCTCCAGTGAAACTACCTTTCCCATACAACATGTTATCTCAGGACATGGGAGAAACGCTTGACCCTTGCCCGCAAACTCTGAACTGAGCGGCCTGGCACCTAATGTCATTGAGTTGGGCACCTCCAACTCCCTCAGAGATGCATGGATTCACTTAGAGAGGCTAGGAAAACTAACACCTGATATTGCTACTCCAGTAAGTGGAAGCGCTTTGTCATCTGGTGAAATTCCAAGAGCATCAATCCCATTGACTGCTCTCCTACCCACATTGTATTGCACCTGACTCATTTACTAGACGAGCCCTGGTTTTTAACTCACTAAAGGTTCACTTAGCTGCTCTTTCAGCCTACACTACGTTGCAACAGAAGTGGTCGTGGTGAAAGATACCAGTTATTAAGGCTTTCATGGAGGGAGTAAAAACTATTCACCCTCCTCCCCACCCCCATTTCGAACCCGGCTCCTGGATGGGACTTAAATGTGGTGTTGACTAGATTTATGGGGTCTCCTTTCGAGCCCATGCATAAAGCAAGTCTTAAGGATCTTACCTACAAGACTGCCTTCTTAATAGCCATCACTTCCATAAGAAGTGTCAGTGAACTACAGGCCCTCTCAGTTCTAGACCCCTTGGTTACAGTTCAGAGAGAAGGTGATTCTGCGCACTCACCCTAGGTTTGCGCCTAAATTAATTTCAAAGTTCCATGTGAACCAGTCCATAGAACTACCAACCTTCTTCCCGAACTCCTCCAACGTGGCGGAAAGAAGCCTGCACACACTAGATGTACGCAGTGCAGTCATGTTTTACCTGGAAAGAACTCGACCACTAAGAAAGACAAGCAAGTTTTTTGTTTCAGTGGCAGCGAGTCGAGAGGGAGACCCTGTCTCCAAATTTATCTTGGTGGATTGTCAAATTGACTTTTTGTTTCAGCCCTACCGTGTTTACCACATTTGGCTACTAACTGTGGCTACGGGTCAAACCTGGCTGTGCCACAAGATTTTTTGCTTGTCCTTTTGCCATCTTGTTCTTTAGCCTTTTTCCTGGCCTGAGAGGTCAGGAAAATCCTTATAAGGACTTCCAGTGCCCAGGAAAGCAGAAGGTTTTAGCGGGCTACTGGAGGGCAGTGTGTGTTTTCTGGCAGGATGTGGGCTGGGACTGTCTGGTCCCAATCCACAAACTGGTTTGAGTGCGTCTGAGTGGTATACATGAATGTTCCCGCCAGTGGTCCTGTTTCACTGCTATGGGGGAGGGTCTGTCTGTCTGTCTGTCGGTGGCTGAGAGACCTGCGAAGAAACCCAGAGACTTGTCGGAAGGAAGGTTGGCTACCAACTTCTACTGCTGTCCTGGAGGAGCCCTGTCTTGCTGAAGATCTTTAGCTGTCCTGCAAAGGAGCTGTGACCCTTAGAGTAGAGGGAACATCCATTCCTGACGTCTGCTCGGTACACTGCAACAGAGTCTTCGTAAGTATCCCGGAACCGTCCTGTGGTTGACCAGCTCCGAATTTAGGCTACCGTGCTGCTGGTGTCACCGTTCCAAGTTTTCCCCTGGAACTTGGGGGATCCTCAGCTGGCCCTATAAGACTAACCTCTGCGAAATGTCGGCGTCCTAGCATCAAGGGGACCCAAGAAGGAGGGAAAGTCTGACTGTGGCCAGAATCTGTAATAGAGTCCAGTCCTGAGAGGGGCACTGCATCGAGTTTTGCTGCATTCTTCCATGGAGAGTCCTTGCAACAGTGAAAGACACCAAACGGAGATCAGCCAGAAATTGCAACCCCTGCAAATCGAGGACTGACTTTCGGCAGGAAAAGCAACCTCGGACCACCAGACGAAACTGGGTGATCCACCAAGTCTGTCCTCTGTTCCAAATGAGGATACAATGCACAGGATTCTGCTACAGGCAAGAACCTGTCCCTGGAATAAGTGACCAATGCAAGTAAGAAAGTGCCTCTGCATCTTGCACTTCAGGAAGGTACCGAAGACCCTTCTCTTCAAAGAACATCTTCCACAGTCGCTGATCGTTCCACTTAACCCTATTTCCCACCTTCTGTGGTCCCACCACCCTTCCCTTACTCCACCTCTTCTGTGACCCCTGAACCCCACCTATAACACCCTTGGCGAGTCTCTTTGAGACATTATTGCATTGATTCCCAGCTAGGTTTGTGTCCCATAGATGCAAATTACAGCCTGCCTTCTTCTTGTGTGCGAGTACCCTGTTTCAAGTGTTCCAGATGTGAGTTCAGAGGGATCTTAATGCCAAGATGTGAGCTGGCGAGGGATCTTAATGCCAATTAGGAAGGTGTTCGAGAAGCTCAGGGGCATCAGGCCAGGAATTCTATTTATGTGTAAACTGAAAGTAACTGTTTGGGGCCAAACCCTACTTATTCCGGGACTGCAGAGGAGTATAAAAGTTGGTTCCCTCTTTGAGGAGCACGTCCAGTGAGGATGACTCCGAGGATGGGCCCGGAACTGCTTGTGCTTTCTGAGGCTGCAAGTCTTGGGTGGCTGCGGATGTAACGCTAGTTCTGATTTTCAAAGGCTATTTGGGGGATAGTCTGGCTGGATTGGAGTCTATGGTGTGTTTATATTAATATTATAAATTGGTTTTGTTTCTGGTGCAGTGCCCTAGAAGGAAAACCATATACAGTGAGTCAACCCTCTTAATGTACATAAATATAAAATAAGTCACAACCCTGCTTAAATGATTAAAAACATTTGGTTAATAAATAAATCCCTAAACCTCTTCAAAAATATCTGAGAACTCATTTCCACATTGCATGAAATTAACTTAATGCTAAAATATGTTCTAATTGTAAAGACCTCAACAGAATATTGCTCATTTATAAGAGTAAATGCATATCTCCTTCATTAGCACGATTTATAATTCGCTCTGTGTAAAACAAACGGATCTTTCCCCCAGCTCAATGTGTTCTATACAGACCAAGGATTCTCTCATGTAAATATACTCTTCTTCTTTTATGTAAAACTGCAAAGATTTCATCAATTTGAGCGCTTGATCTGCACAACACAGTAGCTTTAGTTAATGTCCCCCACACTGTTTATTTAAGTAAAGCCTCAAATTGGATCTTTTAATGTTTTTGTCCAATGAGCACAAGAACAGAAAATGCTCTAGTGTTTCCTTGTACCTCTTGGAATACAAGTAGGAGCTATTCTGAATACGGTTGCATTAGTTGATAAAAGCAATCAGAAGAATGCCTAGTAAAGACGATCTTCAAACCAGAGTCTGTTTAGTTATATTGAAATGTTTCGTAACCCAGATCTAATTTATGTATACAGTACTCTGGCCTAGAAAGATCTTTAAACAATATGTGTCCATTTCCCCTGTAGCATAAATATAAGAGCCTGCTCTTTTACAATTTGTTTGGTGGATTCAGGCAATACCCAGAAGTCATTTAGCCCAATGCTATTGGCTGTGTTTTGAACATATTTTACCGATTGTAGTGAATGAGCTCCTTTACAGGCCAAGACTTCTACAAGGTATCTCATGTACATATCTATGCAGGGATGCCCCCATAGGCAGCCCAGTAAAGGAGAGGTTTTAATGCATCTAAATGCTCCATGCCTACACACCCTAGCTCGAGATGCAGAGGCGAGGTAAGTGCACCAGTTGGCAGTGGAAGTGCACTTTTTTAGGAAATTATTTTCTTACACTATTTTCTTACACTTCTAGAGGATTGGTGTAGTAACACCCCTGATCTCGGCTCGGTAGAGTGGTGCTTCATGTGCCTTGGCTTATATTTTCACCATCCATTAAGTCATAGCACGTCTCAATGGGCCTATACAGTTATCCACAGTATGACTATACCATGCCAACATCGTTTTACTCTTATTAATATGTTCATGCCACATTTCCCTGTTGCTTTTTCCAATTCGCAAGTAATGAAACTAACCGCGTCCATTTTTTGTATTCACTTTTTTACACCCACTTCTCCATGGGTTCATATTTGTAATCTGTCTTTTTTCCCCTAAACAGGTAATTGCCTTTGTTTTTCAGTGCTGAATAATTTCCTTACCTTTTTCTGTACACAGTTCTTCAAAACCTTAGACATTGTATTTTGGAGTGAGTGGGCATTTTTTTTAAATGACTGCGTCGTCAACAAAAAGTAGGGGGCCCAATTTTCCCCATTCAGGAAGTGGGCATCTGCTGGGAGGCGATGGATTGCAGCCATTCTATCTATGCATATGGAAAAGGGATTGGGGCAACACACAGCCCTGTCTCACACCCTTTCCCCCATCTGACTTGGGATCAATTAGAGCATTACACAAGTTATGTTACATCATATTTTCATGCCAATAGGGTTATTTTACAATAGACAGATAATAGATTTTATTGTTGCCCAATTGTGGTTGTGTACAGCATGCCATGCAACAAAGGAGGCTGGGATATTAAGTTCAAACAAGGTTTTCAAATGGCCCATTAAGGAACCCCTTCAAAAGCAGTTTTTAAATCTACAAAGTTGTATAAACACTGCTTCTTTAAGGAGACACTTTTCTGAATAAGAAGATTCAAGTCTTTAGACTGATCGATGATGCCTCTTTCTGGAACCAAGCCTAGTGATGACATATGATACTATTCTTAGTTATCTAGGCCTCAAAATGTTCCAGGAGGATTTTTTCAAAGATTTCTCTGGAATATCAGATGAGGAATTTGGTCTGCAAGTCCCTGGGTTACTTTGTGTCCCTTACTTAAATATCTGGAGCCCTATTACAGCTTTTCGGGAAGATCAAACTTTCCAATTTTACAGGCAACATTGAAAATAAGGATTTAAAGTGGCACCCATACACTCCTGATAGCTAAAGTGATCTCTGCGCAAGCAATTTTATACTGTTGGCAAGCTTTAGATTGCCAATTGTGTAGTCCATCTGAACCTCTCAGATGCTAAAGTGTTCCCATTCCCCTTTAACAAACTTCCAAAAAGCAAAATGGAACCACTTTGCTAAGAAAGGCGCCTCACAGTTAGCCCCAAATAGGTTGCTAATCTTTGATATATTAGAGATTAGGTATCCAATTCATGTTATACAGGTAATGAATTTAAAGAAATGTTTTTCAATTAAATATTTTAGCAGGAATTGTTTAATTCACATTCAGTCACGAGTAGCCACACAAAGTAGAGAAGACCTATTGAAGATAAAGACTAAGCAAAAGTCGGCTCCACCACTGGTCTTTGTGTCTAAATACTCACGTCAAAGTAATCAAATTAAGTGTATTATTAAAAACATAACACCCAGAGTCATAACCATTGTTACAGAACTCACTTGAGTTCTTCAGGAAAGGTGCTTGTTTTGGAGGGTTCAATTGTTCTTCCTCAAAGACCTTTTATTTGTTCTCAAACGTTTATAATTTCCTCTGGCTTTTGTAACCTCTGATTTATCTACCGTGTCGCTCCCTTTCCCAATAGATGGTAATTTCTTCTTAATAACATCACTCCGAGTCAAACCAGTGTGGTGTATTAATGGCTTGTTTGTACTGCCACCATAGTAGGCTTGATAACACTGGAAGGACGAGGCCAGACCGCGTTGTCTGCACAAAATCAAAAGCCACTTTATTGCACACAGATACTGCAGTGGAATAAAGTCGGCTTAGAAAACGTACTTCATTCTCCTCGGTTCTCGCTCCTGGCTTTGCAATCTGTAGTACAGTTGATTTCTCTGGTCAGCTTTGCTAGTCCTTATAGACCCAACGATAGAAGTCTCCTCCCAGTCTTTCGCCTCGAAGAACCTCCTGCAGAGAAGAGAATGATTTCTTTTCAGGCTAGGATTGATTACAGGTTTTGTAGGGCAGGTAGAACAGCATTCCAATCACAGCCGTTCTTGGACATGACCCTCCACACATCCCTAGTAGCCCTGCGCCCTTTCACCTTTGTCACGGGTGGCCATACTGCCTTGCTGTGATGATGGTTCTTGGTGAGGAATCGAGACCTCCTGACGCCGTACCTTGATGAACCATATTGGTCTGTTACTTGTGTCACATCTAGACAGGATTGTGAATGTTAGCAGTACCACATTTTAGATATAACTGTGAATATCATCCAGCACGGCTACGGTACGTATACATCACACAACATCTGTGGACACAGGCTGCAGGCATGGCCAAAGCATCCATGCACCGTAGAATGCAGCTATGGTTAAGCTTTCCATTCTAGCAGCACACATAGCCACCCATACTGAAACACCTGACGTACCTCAACACCTCTGCCACTAGCTTACGGCGACTACCTATGAAACAAATTAGCTATAGCTGGTCACACATCGACTCTCCCAACAATAGCAATCTATCGCAAACCCCCAACCGCGCCTACCCTCATGCCTGACCTCGCTTTGGGCAGCTTGTTGAGCCTAGCCAGCCACCTAAGTCCTAGATCGGCAAAATGCACACTCCACACAAGTGGGGCAAGAGCGCTATATAAATAACCAAATACAATACAATATGCGAGTGTGGAAGCACAAGCAGGTAAGTGTTTGCCTAGAGTGCTAGCTAAGGAGCTTTTGGCCATCTCTGAAAACTGCAATGGAGTTGGTCCAAATTGTAAGGAGAATCCCGGTAAAGTCCCCCTCCATCAAAAATCCCTGGGTGAGGCAGTACTTGCAGGTTCAAGAGTGGCCCCCTTGACCTCTCCCGTACTCCTGGAATGCACTGTGCCTGTGACACAGACATGTCACAAACCCCACTTGGAAAATATCCAGCTGTTTGGGCCGATCAACACTCCTGGACAGGTACTCTGCAAGGAGCTGGAAAGCAGCAGGCTTGTGAATCATTCTGTATGTAAACTGCTGCAGTGTGGTACCATCGTAAAACACGCTGGTTGGAATCCTTCTGGCATGCCAACCACTGCAGAGGAGCATGATCAGTAAAAAATTGTGAAGGTCGTCCAAGATGATACTGCAGAGACTCTATGGCCCACTTGATCGCAAGGCATTCCTTCTCGATCGTTGAGTAAGGCAATTTGTGTAGCAGCAGTTTTCGGCTCACAAAGGCCTCTGGGTACAGGTTGTCTTCGGTTCCCTGGGATAGCACAGTGGCCAAGCCGGTGCCAGGAGAAGTGTTGTGAAAAGTCCAGGCAACGCAGCACTGGACGAGCAGATTTGATGGTTTTTAATTTCTGGAAGGCTTGAATCGCTGTGACATCCGTGAACAGGACCCCTGAGTGAGATGCCTTGAGGGAGCATCAGTGAGGGATGCGGCCAAACTTGAAACGGAAGAAATAAAGTGTCGGTAGTATTCTACAAAACCCAGGAACGCTCTAATACCCTTTTTGCTTGTTGGCAAGGGTAACTTCAGGATAGCCTAAACTTTGTAAATTTCTGGTTTGATCACACCGCCCCCAACGAAGTAACCAAGGTAGCGGATCTAGCTAGCTCCCTGGACTTTTTTTTGGGCATTAATAGGTAGTCCAGCTGCCTCCAAAGCAGAGACGATATGTTTGAGTTGTTCCAGATGTTCCGTCCAGCTCCCACTGAAAACAACGATGTCGTCCAGGTTAGTGGATCTGTAAGCCGATTGAGGCATTAGTATGCAATCCATTAGGGATTGAAATGTGGCGGGAGCCCGGTGTAGTCCCAAGGGAAGGACCGTGAACTGATACAACCCATGTGGTGTAACGAATGCTGTTTTGTGCTTATCCTCTTTACGCAGCGTGACCTGCCAGTAACTCTTTGTAAGATCGATGGTACCATGGTGTACTACTGCAGGCCAACAGTTTGTCAATTAGCGGCATTGGATATGTCTGGTAAGATATTACATTCAACTGTCTGAAGTCCATACAGGATCTGGTTGACCTGTCAGGTTTGGGTACCGGAACGATCAGCGAGTACCACGGGCTGGTTGAGGGTTCAAGGATGCCCAAAGGCAGCGTTTAACCTACCTCTTTCTCGAATCCAGCTCTTTGCTTCCGGGATTCTGTAAGGACATACCCTTACGGTGCGGTCTGGAAGGTTTGTCAATTGAACGTTCCACCATCGTGGTTCTTCCAGGGAAGTTACAGAACACATGAGCAAAGGGGTTGAGAGTGGCCATGATTTCTTCTCGCTCTTCAGAGTTCAGAGAACATCCCCATTGGACTTTGCATAGGTCAGATGGCTCCTTTTTGTGGTAGCTCCTCTCCCATTCCCAGCTCGGAATACATGATGCACTGGACAGGGTCTGGTTCCTTCAACTCCTTGAGTAGATTTGTGATAGTTCTTCTCCTTTTCACGCCTCTCGGGTTGACGTACCATATAGTTTACTGGCACTCGCACTGCATTGATGGTATAGGCACCCTTTTATTGGGCTAACATTTTGTTGTGGCTGGTAGGCAGTAAAACAAGCACTTTAACCAACCTGAAAGGTCCGCAAATGCCTTCGCCAGTTGTAGTATTCTTCCTGGGTTCGTTGTGCCCGACCGAGGTTATCGAGGGCCAACGATCGGAATTTGGTCAGGTCGCACCTTAACTCCAGAACGTAGTCTGTTAACGGTTGTTCTTCCTGATTTTCCCACTCTTCCCCGACTATGTTGAACCGTTCAGAGTTTGTGACCGAACATTAACTCGAACGGGGAAAATCCAGTGGACGACTGGGGTGTCGCGCAACACCATGAGGACCGAAGGTAGTATGCAATCCCAGTTTGCACCCGTTGGAGCTGTTACTTTCTTCAACATCTGTTTTATTGTTTTATTATATCGTTGTACCAATCAGTCAGTCGGGGGATGGTAGTCTGACGTTCTGATCTGTTTGATCCTCAGTTGTTGACATACTGATTTCATGACCGTCTAAACAAAGTTCCATCCCTGATTAGTGACGATTTCACTGGGTATGCCAACCCTGGCAAAAAGGAACCCAGGAGGTTGCATACCTGGGTTGGGCTGGTTCCCCGCATAGGGAAGGCTTCTGGGCAGCGTGTTGCATAGTCGACCACCACCAGATGTCCATACTGATCCACAGGAAGGGTTCTTTAATTAGAGGCATCCTTTGCATGGGAGCACATTGGGGTATGTATAGGCTGTTTTTTTGGCTGGTAGGGCACTCCTAGCAATACCGGCTTATGTCACAATATATCCCTGGCCAGTAGAACCTTTTCAAGATTTTCTCTTGCATTTTCTCAGTACCCATATGTCCCCTTGATGTGTCGTCATGTGCCAACTTGAGGACGACTTCCCTGAATCCCCTTGGTACCAGAAGTTGTTCTAGTTTCTGGTTTGCCTTGTCGAGTATCACTCTATAGAATAATCCTTTTTTCTCCTTGAACGATAGTGTAGTGGACCCTGGAGGTCGCTTAGGGAGGGCCTGTTTCCGCACTCTTTGCAATTGCAAAGTGGGGTCTTTAACAGACTCATCTCTAAAAGTATGTGAAACCTCAGAGAGCAGACTGAACAAACAGTGGTCCTCTTTTTTTATTAGGGGATCGTGGGGGAGGACTCAATGTCAAAAGAGAAAAAAGGGGGGGATCCCAACGAGCTACCTCTAGATGTAGGCACTGGAGGTGACAGAGCTATGTATCAACTCCCGTATGCTTATAACACCGTCTATATCAACCAATGTAAAAAGATGGAGAGATCGGTGGTTACAAAAAAAATATATTCTTATTTTTATTTTGTGATTACTCGTATGTTAAAAAAGACCAACAGGTCACGTTTGCAAATTAGAACTATTTGCAGGGTCCCCATGTATATTGTGACACAATATATATGGGGACCCTGCAAATAGTTGGACATGAATTGTACATTGCAAAGTCACCCGTGTGTTACTAACATCACTTGAAATTCAATGTGTTCTATGAGTGAACACAAGGACAAAAAGTGTTAAAATAATTGTCTTCTTATTAATTTTGGTTTTATGTTCTAATTTGCAAATGTGACCTGTCACGAAACCTAGAGTAGGCACACCCCTTTGGAAGGAGTTTAAGAGGCTAAGGGGTGCCAAGGCAGGTGTTTTGTTCCTGGTAACTTCTAGGGGGTATTCTGGGGCTTGTGGCGAACCAGAAGAAAGTCTCGGACAGAGTTCATTCTAAAAAGGTTTTATTACAATGAGGCCAAATGCCTAACTAGTCTGATCGCTAGGAGGGAAATTCCCTACCTAAAAAATAAATAAAAGCCAAAGGTGTGCTTTAAAGTTCAAAATAATAAAGTTCTTTCGTAAAACTAACTGTCCCTACCACTTTATATAAATGAAAAACCTAACTAAAAGGGATATGGGAGGCTTTGTACAATAGCCTCACAAGGGCATCTGCCTGGCCCAATTTATATTTGCTATGTTCAGGGTTTCAAAAATTCCTTTTTTAGCACCACAGGATATTCTTCCCAGTCTATCAAGTTAGGGTTTCAATTTCTTCTGTTAACAAGGAAACTGTCAGGATTATTGGAAACAAAACAGAAAAGCGCTTCCTCCTTCGAGGTGTTGCGTTCTCCCCAAAGTTCTGTGATCCTCGTACCGGTTACTTGGTTATATCCAAGTTGTTATGGTGGCTGTTCACTCTGTCTTCTATGCCTCCTGTTACTTTCTCAGTCCTAATTCAAAGTGCCAATCTTTCGTGGGGCATTTGCACACTCTGGTTCCTGGCTCTCGTAACCTAGATAGTTTTCCAGGCTTTTATTCACAATGTTTGTATCTTTATCACTCCCCCTTTCATAGGTATTTGCACACTCTGGTTTCTTAAGCTCCCATAATGTTGACAGCTTTTTCAGCTTTTACACACAACGTTCGTACCTTGTAATGGCATTTTCTGTCTCGTTTCTAAGGCTCCAGTAACCTCCGTGGCTCTCACCATTGCTACTTTGCTTGGTAGCTATGGTCTGACGTGTGAGGAACTCGGGGACCGGGCTCCCTCAGGCAGTCTGGTCTTGGCGTCCGCTACAGGCCTGTCGGCCCACCACAGCTTGTTCATGGTCACGCCACCATATGTGACAATTGTGTCTGCCTCTCTTCTGCCCTTGGCTTTCCGGTCGGGTAGACCGCCAACTCTCAGGCATTCGGCTAGCGCTTTGCTCACCCTCCTTGTTTTACAATCCGTCTTCGTCTTATACACATCACAGGAATGCACAGGACGTTGTGTCCTTCGTTAGCTGTGGTGTTCTGGCTGTGTTTAGCATTGCCTGAAGCTAACGGGATGAAAGTGGGATAGCTCGGTGTTGTAGTGAAAGAGTTTCAGGAAATGTCACTATTTGGTAAATCCAAAGTGAGATCACAAATAAATGGTTCTGACGATGCTCTTTGACTGTCAGCATTAAAGGCAAAGGGATGGGAGAAATGTCGCTATTCAGTGACTTCAAGACAGAAGTATTCAAAACAGAAATAACCAGTCTTTTTAGTTCCAATGTAGGCAGATGACGATTTCCATTCCGATAAAGGAATCCCTGCCCGGGATTCATTGTCCCCAAGAAGGAAGACACTCCCAGTGAGGTCCCATTTCCCCAGAAACCTAGGGAGGGTCTTGCTGAGTGCGTTCAACTCCCTAGTCTCAAAAAGGCGTGGTGACTCCTTGGGTAGAAGGGATGAATACCCTGCATTTGTCAGACTACAATGTAGCACACAGGTTGGGTCCGGGGCTCACGTGGTTCTGATGACGGACATGGAACTGCTGGTGCCCAATGCAGCTGCTTGTGATGGGTGTAACAAGTTTATAGATGGAATGGCAGGTCCGATTTACAAAAGCAATGTGTAGGACAGTTCAGCTGATTTTGGGACTGTGGTTTGGAGATGTGTTGCATTTGGTTAAATCGGTTCCCTGACAATTATGGGGAAGTAGATCCGAGTCCTGGTTGAGGCAGCAGTTATGCTGATGAGGGAGGTTTTCGGACCAGGAATTTATACTGCTGTGTATTTTTTACGGATACATGCTTTCTTAATGGTTGTTGCTGCAGTATTTTCTTGTGCCATTTTCCTTTCTTTTGTGGATTTTCCCCTCCTTGTACTGCCCCCTTGCTTCCTTATCTGTGGACAAATGTGTATGTACAGTGATATGGTGCTGTTGACCCTTTGTGACGACGATTACGTTTTGCAAGGTATTGCAATTATTTTTTGGCTAAGATTTGCTGCTCAGGCTGAGGTTTCAATTAAGAGATCTTTGCCAAAGCAAAGGTTATGGGGGGGGCGCTGTTGAGCAGCAACAGGAATGGCGGCTTAGTTGCGAGCTCCGGCCTGGCAATAATCCTGAACATAATGCATCCATTAAAGTGCCTTCTATTTGAACTCCCTACCACTAAGAAGGTGAATGCTAGCTTTGGTCGACAAAAGGCCAAGTTTGGAGACCTGCAGGGAGCTGAAAGTGCTGTTGTGACAGACTGACAGAGCTGATGACACAATACGCTGGTAGACGCTGGTAGACGCTGGTGGAGGCGTCCAGGAGTGGTGAGGCAATGCCAACATGAGCCTGGTGTGGAGAGGCCTGCACTAGGTGAGGAACAACAGAGTTTGAAGCTGCAACCTGGGCGGAACGTCCATGGTGAAACAGGAGGAATACTGAGGGTGATTGTGGCCCGATTCGAGAATCCTTTGGCAAAGGATTTTGGTTGGATGCTCAGTTAGGTGATGAGATATACCCGATGCAATAAGGCCATCAGCAAGGTATGCAACGACCCTGCAGACACTATATGATCCCGACCTGCACCCCATTCCATCGCAAATACTTGATCTGCTGAAACGCAAACCGCGCCCCCCCTCCCCCCCTGCACATCACAGTGCGGGGAGGAAAGAAATTGTGCCGTACCGCAGAGGAAGATGTGCTGATTCCCCTGCCAGGCCTCGTTGACAGGATGACCTGCATGCTGAGGAACTGCAGTTTGTGGAGGTACTGGTTGGGTCCCAAGGCCGGGACGGGAGCACCGTTGGACCGGTCAGGGTAGGCCAAGTGATTGGAGGGCGCAACGGGGCACTTTCCAGACTGGGGAAGAGCTGAGCCAAGGGGTCCAGCACGAATCTCAGGGCACAGACTGATCTGAAATTGTAGTGCCCAGGAGGGGCCACCAACTGGTGGTGTGAGAGGATAGATCTAGTGTTGAGGAGTATAGAGTGACCACAGAGACGCATCGGAACCCGAGACCAGGATACTGGGGGTGTCAGAAAGGGGCGAGCTGTGGTGCTCACAACTACTGAAACATGTTGAAGGGGAGCAGGCAACACTGAGTGCATTGCTTTGTTGCACCCAGGTACATCTGCTGGCAGGGGCTGGTGAATGCTGATGGTGTTGTTAGAGACCTGAAAGCAGTGGGGTGGTGTGGAAGTGTTGGTGATAGACACCCTGTAAGTGACCGAGAAAACTTTATCCACATCAGAGGAGCAGCGACTTTCCCCACCAACTGTTCTGTTCAAATCCTTTGGTGGACACAGTTGCACGAGACAACCGGTGCGTACTCCCTCTGATTTAAGGGGTGATTGGGAGGCGACTGGTGGACCAACATGACTAAAGGAGCCGGGAAGAAGCGTGGCCCAATGGACTAATTTACCAGCAATTGTGCCCAGGCCACCGACTCCTGAGCAGGTGGGAACCTTTAGTGCCTTGAACAGTGAGATGTTAGGTGACCACCGTTTGACCGCGATGCAAATCAGATTTATGGCAGCTGACGCCAAATTAGATGTCATTGTAGGTAGCAACCATTGGGTCTTTAAAATTCAAGCTTGAAAAAGAAAGTGGTCGTATCAACCAAGCAGAGGTCTGAATAGGCTCAGTGGAGGACACAATAAGTCACCATGACCGCGAAGTCCCACTACTAAAAACTGAACTCATCAAGACCCAAGGGAACTGCAACGATCTTGAATCATGAAAGAGAAGGAACAATGTACCTATTGTCGGAGTGCTAAAGGCCGCATGCAGGGGTCATATGGAACTATTTATTGAAGATTTCCTCAAAACGTTATTTGGCACAGATCAGTTCTCCACACATGCTGGCCCTGGTTCCAAGACCAGGAGTTAAAAGGTTTTCAAAAACAGACAGCAGCAGGTGGATAGTTGGGCTGGGGAGGCGCCATGCCTCGATTTGGTTTACGTAAAGCAATGCACCACTATTGTTTGAGGGCACAACTAAACGCTGGGTGAAGTTATTGGTTTAATATCGTTGAACATCCGGGGTCTGAAAACCCCCATTAAAGCTAGGAGGGTTATAGCATACTTAGATGGCCACTCTCCTAAAATAGTAATTCCGCAAGAAATACATGCATTAGGCCCAGTAAATGATGGGTTTGGATCCAAGTGGGGCGACGGATATTATACAACATACTCATATCAAACTAGGGTAGTGCTTATTGTGGTGCATAAATCGCTGCCATTTCCAGTAGAGGAGATGCAGGTGGACCCTGAAGGCTGATATGTTTATAGTGAGAGGGATGCTATCGGGCGGGAGAGTTATATTGGTAAACACTTATGACCCGAACATAGATGTTGCCGGGTTCTACTCCCGAATATCCGATATATTGGTTAGGATGGGAAATTCTCACATCGTATGGGGAGGCGACTTTAATACGATCTTAAATCCCCTTATGGACCGTCAAGCACCATACAACGTGATTTATCTGTAGCAGAAAAAATGATCAAGCAAGTGATGAGCCAACTGGGACTCGTTGACGTGTGGAGGGACGAACACCTGAGAGTGGCCGAATATACATATTACTCTACAGTCCATGATGCTATGTCACAGATCGATTTCTGGCTGCTCTCTGCAGTGTGGGCGCCATGCTTGCGTGGCAGCAGAATTTTACCTCATACCCTGTCAGATCACTTTCCAGTGGTGATATCACTGGAGCTTGGTAACGCCACAGCTCCGGTCCTTGTGGATGATGCCATGGTCCATGTTCGCGGATAGTGCACTGGTAGAGGATATGCAGGAGAAAATTGAAGGATTCTTTGAGACAAACAAGGGGTCGGTTCCGATTTAGGCCATGATATTGGAGACCTTTAAGGCTTGGATAAGGGGCACAATGATTTCAGTCACAACAGGGGGTATTGAGGGCTACCAGGCGGGAGCTGATGGAGGTGGAATGCACATTACGCAAATTAGAGAGCGAATATGGCATAGGAACAGATAGGGCGCTGCATGGGGTGATTAAAAGTAACCTGTTAAAGTTTCAAGACCTAGCGGACCAAGAGTTATGCTATATGGCCAAACCTGCCCAGGCACAGCGGGCAGATATGGTGAGGAGGATAGGCCCTGATGCTTATTGGCAGGAATAGTGAAAGGCGAGAAGGGAGTGGTGCCCATCACAGGAATTGAGGGAACAGCTGGAAAGATAAACGATTAGTTCCTAGGATACTTTAGTAAACTGTATGCTAATGTAGACACTTGAACGGAGGAAGAAATAGAACTATATTTGAAAGAAATTGCTCTCCCTGGTCTCCCCACGGAGATCAGGGCGACACTGGATGGTCCTATTACTGCTGAAGAAAGAACTAATATAATCACTATGCCGTCTTCCGCTAAGGCTACCGGGTATAGAACGAAGACAGACTGTGACATCCTAGCACCACGATTGCTTAGGGTTTGGGAAGAGGCATTGGCGACGTGGAAATGCCCACCCACGCTCACGGGGGCAGTTAACTCAGTGTTGCCAAAACCATTGTCTTTAACCAATACTGACGCTAAATTGTATGCTGAAGTATTAGCAAATAGACTCCTCCCACACATGACACATCTAGTACACCGGGACCAGTCAGGCTTTGTCTTAAGAAGATATAGAGCCTTTAATTTACGGCACCTTTTTGGCATAATATCGCTGATTTATGTACAAGCTCAGGCACTGGCGGCGTCTCTTGATACGGAGAACGCTTTTGACTGTGTCTTGGCTTCTTTGGGGTACTCAAGGGTTTGGGGGCTATCTTGTTGTGTGAGTCTATTATTTACAAACCCAACACCTAGAATACGGAATGAACAGACTTTATCTCAAGCATTTCCACTTGCACGAGGAACACGAGGATGCCCATTTTCTCCTTTGCGGTCACAATAGAAACACTGGCACAACAGATGAGGGAACGATGAGCACACAGGGGGATACACATAGCGGGCCACCTCATATTATTTCCCTGAATGCAGATTGTACTTTACTGTATTTATGGAGTCCGGATGTGCACGTAGGGCCAGTTATGGAAGAAGTGGCTAGGTTTACTAATCGGGTTACAAAATCATTGCTACTAAATCTCTCAACTGTTTCCTCTATCGGACGATACTAGTTGATCTTAAGGGATTTGGATGGGCCCTGATGAGCTTTAAGTACTTGGGAGTGATGATATCCCGTACACAGCAGACATTCTATGAAAATAACCATGAGCCATACCTTGAAATGGTGGTGGTACCCAAGCTCCTATATTATTTCACAACTATATTATTTCACAACTATACCAGTATGGGCGGGATTAATATTTTTTGCAAAGCTCCGCTCTATGGCAGTGCAGTTTGTTTAGGCAGGCGGAACACCTCATATAAACTGGGAGTGACTGGCAGAGCCCTATGAACGAGGTGGCCTGGCGGCCCCTGACTTCGATTCATATTATCTGGTCGCCCAAGCACAATACGTAAGATACTGGTATATGCTGGTAAGATAGCTCAGCGAGTTGAGCGCTCGCTTCTGCGATCTGAGGGTGATCTGCAGGTCGCAGGTACAAATCCCGGCAAGGCCAACTCAGCCTTTCATCCTTCCGAGGTCGATAAATGAGTACCAATTTCGGTTGGGTGATATTGTATGTAAATATGTGCTCTGTAAAGCTCTTTGGAGTAAGGCGCTATATAAATAACACATTATCATTATCATTACCTGACCCTGGTCCGATACGTAGAGATTGGGAGCGATATGGTGTGAGCCAAACAGACCTCGGGGCAGTCATTTTGGACGACCGGTACACAGATTTGTGCACATTTGACCCAGTGCGTACAATAGTGGATGCCTGGAGCCGAGTATTTAAACGCCTAGACATATCAACTCGTATAATAGCAAGATCGGTCTCTGGAATTGCCTTGGTCTTCTCCCACATATGACACCGACATACAGATATTCTGGAACCCAAGCAAAGAAATAGTGTTGGGTGGTCTATTTCCAGGGGGAAGGCTCGTAACGCAAGTAGAATTCACGATGAGACTGGGCACGAACACAGTTAAGCTATTACACAATACTTCCGAATTAGGTCTGCAGTGCGCCGAACATGGCCATCCCACAGGAACCGAAATCATGCAAGTGTATTGACGTGAAGGCATTGAAAGATATACTGAGGGGGCAGGTGTTGCGGCTCTATAGAGCCATTCAGGCCGCTCGGATCCCACAGAGCACAGTAAGGTCTAAATGTGAGGGGGATCTGCACAGGAGTATAGATGAGTCTAAATGGCATAGATACTGTCTTTTAACGAAGGTAGTTGCACTTAATGTACGTTTACGACCCATCCAATTTTTAAAGTTTTAAATCAGTTACATTATACACCTGCTAAAGTGGCATGTTTTTTTCCAACTGCAGAAGATAAATGTATGAAATTTAGGTGGGAAGGAGCTGACTCAATCCATATGTTTTGGAATTGTCCTATGGCATCACGATTCTGGCAGAAGTTTGCTGAAGTGTTGACTGACATGATTGGGATACCACCTACACTCCTTCCTCTCAAATACTTGTTGGGTGATGTTGGAAAGGTCTCCATGGAAAACCTAAATTGTTTATTGTATGCTGTATAGTGGCGAAAAAAATGTATTTTACTTAAATGGAAATCGGAAATTGAACCCTCATATGATGAATGGATTAAGGAATTAACTTATGTAAATGAAAGAGAAGAGGGTTATGTAATGACGGCAATTGTGACGTGTAGACCTCAGCGACATATGGGGACCGTTCCGTGAATACTTAAGAACTCTAACATTGGGGAATGTATGAAGAAGCAATGCCTTTGTAAATGCTGATGTGCAAAGTAAACCAGCACAGCATTAATCATGATTATGTGAATGTTTGGGTCGTGCAGCCCGAGTACGGTCTGTCTACTTAAATAAAGGTTTAAAAAAAAAAGAAAGTTACCAATATGCAAAAGAATTCAACAAAGAAGGAACTTGCAACCATTGCCTCTTCCTGCTAGAACAATTACATCTGCAGGTACTCATGCATACATTTAAGAAATCCCTTGCTGCACACTCATAAATGGGAGAAGCAAAGAAAATCCCTCCAACACATGATTTTCTTTTGGGGGGGGAGGGGTTAGGGGTGGTACAGATTCAGGTGTAAATATACGATGGCTGAGAAAGGCCAGCAGGGCTCTCAAAGTGCCTATTTGACAAAAACAATATTGTAAGTTAGCTGGTAACTCTGGCTAATGGAAGTATTTTCCATCTCACAAACCACCCCACACCATTCACACAATGTGTAAAATGTGACCCTGACCAGGAGCCCAACACTTGAATATATACGTTTAGACCTCTATGTTCAGCTACTCTCGACATCCAGTACACCATTCACTACTGTCAACTGGTGGGATAGCTCCAAAGTCTAACCTGCCTCAGCATATTCTCTGCCATGCTGTAAATATAGTAGAAGGCACACTGACACACAGTTAACAAGTGCTTCTGGCTTATACTAAACTCCACCCACCCTGCTTGTGTGCCCAGTGGGTGCTGTTCCTGCTGTTCTACTCTGGCCTGTGCCCTGCTGTACATATCGCGGCTTGTTTTCGAGGTATTGCTCTATGCTGCTAAAGGATTTAAAAACTGCATTTAGCTTCAGCCACTACCACAAGGACTATTTATGCATCTCTTCCTATGGTTTTATTCTTTTTAGAGGTCTTTTGAAGGCAACAATTGGTGGCTCTGCCCCCTAACCATAGAGTCCATGTATAAACTGCTGCGCGAGTGCGCCCTGCTTGAGTGCCCAGTGAGTGCTGTTCCTGCTGTTTGTGGTCTGAGTGGCATGTCTGGAGCTGCTACTTCTGGGCCTTTTGGTGCCTGTATTATGCCGGCTGTCAAAAAAAGGTATCAGCTAAGGAGCAACACTAAATTGACACTGGAAAAGCTGAATGGTGGTTTGATTGTACAAAAAATCTCTCCCCACCAGAAACGGCGTCCCCTCTGAGGGATTGACTAAGGCTGTGGTAGAAACGGTACCGGATAGGACAGGTGATTCTGCATTAGCCCAAGATAAGTTTACTAAGTACCTAAAACAAATAAATAAATTGGATGTCTTAATTACGGACACAGGTGTGGTAGTTTAGAAGAACATAGAAAGTGAAGGTTTGATAGATATCGATCCCACTGCGATCGATCCAATTGATAATTCACTCCTGAATATGGTGCCAAACTTAAAAAAATCCAAGTACGAGGGACCGTTGCGAGGTAGGCGTTACCGATGAGTGCCAGCTCGCACCTGGGGTTGATGGTCAGTTGGTAGTGGGCTTGCCTCATGCCACTAACCTCAAAATCCATGGATTTGGAGAATATTGCGGCTAGGGCGGGGGCGCTATCCACCTACGTAGATGACTCTTATTCATTGTCAGATTTATCTGAAGATGATTTGGTGAGTGAACCTGAGAGTCTGAAAATAATAAAGGCACTTTTGACAATGTGCAATACCATATTTAAAGAGCAACAACTTTTGAAGGAGGCGGTGTGTAAATTGATGGAAGTGGTTCAAAGTTATACAGCTTATAAGTTGGCTGGGTCACAAACTGATCCTGATGATATAGCTGTGGCAGATATATCGCAAGTGGATATAGTCCACAAGGATGACTCGATTCTGACAGTACACGAGGTTATAGAAGTCATGACAACTAGCCCTCCTGGTCAGGTGATACCAAGAAGAGATTCAACTCCTAAAAGATCTGGGCATATTACAATAGTAAAAAAAAAAAAAAAAAAAGAGGAACTCCTATAAAAAAAACAAGTCCAAACCCCCCCCCCCCTCCTCACCTACTCACCACGCCCCCTTCCAAAAAGGGGTTATGTAAGGATGAGGCAGACAGGCAGTGATGTAAGAACTAAAACAGCCTTTATTCAGGAAAATTGAGCCCCAAAAAAATAAATGAATCAGGGCCTTGGATCAGCCTTCCTGTTCGTTCTGTAATATGGATGGATCTGTAGAAACTGCCGGCTAATCTTCATACGCCCAGAACGTCTCCAGTGTAGCTCTCTCCTTCTCCTCTGCTGTTCTGCAAGAGACCGAGAAAGACGCACACAGTCCGTCATTTGTCTCTCCCTTATATGTAGGCTGGAGGGGTTTGGGGCAGTCAGGAAGGTCTTCATCTGCTCCTCTATAAGTATCCCCATAAGCCCCGCCCCCTTTCCTTTCGAACTAAGTTCGCCATAGTGCCTTCCCCCCAAGACTGGCAACCCGCACGTGACCGCCGCCTCCAAGCAACCTGGTATCGCTGACCCTCTCGAAGTGCGGCTTCCCAAAAAGGAAGGTGAGTGATATGTTACTGGGGGACGGGGGAGCGAGTACTGCCATGTCACTGTTGGTCGTGTCTCCCTGCTTGCCCGAAAAGGAAGGCGAGTGGTATGTTACTGCGGGGAACAGGGGAGCGGGAACTGCCATGTCACTGTTGGCCGTGTATCCATGTTTGGTTTCAGCTACAGTTGTCTTACTGCCGTCATCCGCATGGATATTTCCAATGGGGAGACAGAGATATTGTTGTCTTTCCCATTCTCTAGGTTTCACAATGAGCGGGTCCCCGTTTACTTCATCCCGCCTTCCTTCGTTACTGCTGTGCTTCAAGTTCGGCAGCCCCTCACTGTGGCACGTCTGTGTCAAATTCCCCTCTTCCCTGCTCTTCTCCACATGGTTCGTTTTGACAACTCGTGGACAAGAAAACATTCCCGCCTTCACTTTTGTTTTAGTTGTTACCTCCGACTGCCTGAGCTCGTCACCATCTCTTCCTGTGACCTTTCCACTATGCAGTCCACTCAATTCAAAGGGTAAAATTCAAAATTCCAAGGTGAAACGAGCTTTGGCTATTGTTACCGCGGATAAGGTAAATTCTCCTAAGTCCCGTCCCCTTTCCTCCATACTTATGGGACATCTCTCTGTCCTGTGGGACTGGACCGGAGCACTTTAAAAAGCATCCAACATTTTTTTTCCGACAATTTGTCCTTCTTTCTTGCGCGGGGACCGGCATGCGGCTGTAACCCCGCCCACCTTGGCTCCGCCCAACGCATCGCCCATCAGTCCTTTTCTCCGATTGCCCTGAGGTGTCCGTTGGGCCTAATAATTGTTCCAGAGTTTTTTCTGAGGGTCTCCGTAAGGGGCCTGTGGATACCGGAGCACGCTCCGAGGCCCCTCCTGTGGGGGCTGCTTGTAGGACCAGTTCTATTGAGTCGTGGGGTACCGGAGCTTGCTCGGAGGCCTCTATCGGCTTCCCTCAAAAATAAGACCGGGTGCGCCCCGAGACCTTGGTGGGGCTTGGTGTTACTGAACGGATTTTCGAGGCCCGTGCGAATAAGGCTTTTACCGCAGTTTGGTCCGAGGTCCCTCGTACAGAGGCTAAAGCTACCAACATTTTTTTTTTTTTTTTTAAATTTGGTTTTATTGATTTTGAAATAAAAAGAAAAACAAAAAAAAGAACAAAAGATTTGAGCGTTTCAATTGTTACAACTCTGTTAGCATATGGTTACATCAAAAGAACAAAACTAGAGTCTCATTATACAGTTGATCGTCCTTGTGTTCGTTACGGATCTCTAGTAGTACCAATCAGAATAACATTCTCCATACCCACCCCTCTCCCTCCCCATGGTTGGGCAGACATCATTGCGGCATCTTTTCTCTGTTGACATGTCCATAGCGGGTAATGTTCGGTTCACTATTATTATGAGGTTTCCTTGATTCTTGGGTCTTAGCTGGCTTGTATTGAATGTTTTTGGGATTCTTGGTTCATTTAAGATCCTGTAGTGTCTTCGGGTTGGGAGTCCGTCGTCTCGGAGAGGTGTGTGCTTCAGAATTCCGACCATAAGGTCTCGCTTTGCGATGCCTTGTTATGCAGGGAAGCCGTGATCAATTCCATTGTATAAATGTTGGTTGATAAATTGATCCATTCCTTCTTTCTTGGAACCTTTTTGGATTTCCATTTTGTTACTAGCAGCGCACGGGCTGCTAATAATAGGTGTGGGGCAAGACCCCGGAGTCTAGTCCATTCGTCCTCGTTTTTTTCCATTCCGAAGAGAACCAAACGTGGATCAACGTCTCTTTGTATGCCATCTATGTCCTTAATCCATGCCAGGACTTCCTCCCAGAATACTCTAATGCGTGGGCAGCTCCACCACATGTGCCAATAGTCGGCAGTTTCTCCACATTCTGGCCAACATTTCGGGCTTAGAGTCTGAAACATCTTGGACAATTTGAGTGGGTCGTATTGCCATCTATGTAGGAGTTTGATGGCGTGTGATTTATATTGGCTGGATAAGGACGTCTTGGATGCCCTTTTGCGTATCATTTCCCATTGTTCTGGGTCTATCTCCTCTCCTAAGTCTCTCCCCCATCTGCTTCTAAGATGTTCCGTGGACCCGGTGCCTGCTTCGATAAGTTCTTTGTACATAGCCGATATCAAACCCTTCATTTCAGACTTAGAATCCAAGAGTTGTTTGAATGGTGTGAGTTCTCTCTGCAGTTTTTCTTTCCATCTGGATTTTGTGAGGACTCCTTTTATCTGGATGTTTTGGAAGGTGGACAATGGGCCTATCCCTAGGGCATCAGTTAGGTCTGGGAGAGTAATGAATTTGTCCTTCTGCTGGAGTTGCCCTACCCTTTCGAGTCCCGCCTCGTACCAGCATTGGAATCTTCCTACCTCAGGTATTTGATCGTTTATACCAGGGGACCATAAGTGGCTAAGTGGGGACGGCCAGGTGGTGATCTTGTTCATTGCTTTGCTTGGTTGCCAGATGTTCCAGATGGTACTCAGTATCGGATGGCCCTTAATTTTCCATTGTATCCTTTTGTGAGGGGTCCATAGCCATTCTGACACAGTGGCCGGCGAGAAGTAATGGTTGTCCATGTGGACCCATTGTAGATGGTTGTGTTCACGTAAGTGTGGGATAAGGATGCATAGTTGTGAGGCTTTGTAGTATGTTCGCAGGTCGGGGAGACCTACTCCTCCTTTGTCTTTGGAAAGCGTCAGAGTGTTGAATGCAATCCTCGCCTTTTTTCCCTGCCAGAGGAACCTAAGCATAAGCTTTTTAGCTTTGTCAAAAAACGCATTTGGTATCTCGATAGGTAACATCTGGAAAGGGTACAGGAATCGGGAGAAGCATACCATTTTAATGGCGTTAATCCGCCCTAACCACGAAATCGTGAGTTTGTCCCACCTGTTCAGATCGGCCGAGAAGCTCTGGAGGAGGGGAGGGAAGTTGGCTTCATATAGGTCCTTTATGTTTTTGATGATCTGGATGCCTAAGTATTTAAAGGCAGAGTGTTCGAGTTTGAGGCCTAAGGGCAAGAACGTGGTTTCGTTTTCCTCTTTTGTTCCTTGCAAAGGGAACAATATTGATTTAGTCCTGTTCACCTTAAACCCGGAGAGTTTGCCATATTCTTTTAATAGTTGGAGAGCATGAGGGACAGATACAGAGGGGTTGGTAATGTGTTAAAGTATATCATCAGCATAAAGTGCGATCTTATATTCTTTTGTTCCCAATCGCATGCCTTCTATTCTGGAGTCGGATCGTATCTTTTGGGTCAGGGGTTCTAGGGAGAGTGCAAAAAGTATAGCTGAGAGGGGGCACCCCTGTCTAGTACGATGTCCCATGCCAAACCATCTGGAGTATTCCCCATTAACAGAGATAGATGCCGCTGGGGATGTGTATACTGCTTGTATCCCTTTCCTAAATCTCGGCCCTATCCCCACCTTGTGAAGGACTGCCCTCAAGAATTCCCACTCCAATCCATCAAACGCCTTTTCTGCGTTTATTGACAGTAGGGCAGGGTCACTTGGTAGTTCTGGTGATGAGTGGATGAGATGAAGAGTTTTGCACATGGTGTCAGCCCCTTGCCTACCCAGTATGAATCTAACTTGGTCATTGTGTATGAGGTGAGGGATCAGTACTTCTAATCGAGTGGCTAGTACCCTGGTGTAAATTTTTGCATCCAAGTTGAGCAATGAAATTGGGCGGTATGAAGCACAAAGTTTGGGGTTCCTTCCCTCCTTTGGGATCACTGTTATTAGCGCCTTCGTAAAGGAGTCAGGGGCCGTCCCTGTTTCTAATATCTCGTTAAAGAGCTCTGTCAGGAATAGTGTTAGTTGGTTGCTGAAGGTTTTTATAAAACCCAGCGGTATAACCGTCCTCTCCGGGGGATTTACCTACAGTTAGTCTTTTAATTGCCTCTTGGACCTCAGGTTCGGATATCGGGGATTCTAAGAGCTCAGTTTCGGGGTATGAGATTTTGGGCATATCTATCTGGGAGAGATAGTGTTCTGTATCTGATTGCCCTGGAGTCACTTCGAAGGTGTACAACGCCTCGTAAAAGTTGGCAAAACTCTCTGGGATAGTGTGGGGGGGTTGGGGGTTCGTAGAGTTTTCTTCAATTATCTCTTTGACTTTCCGTTCTGCCCTTTGTTCCCTGAGTCTGGCTGCCAATAGTTCGTCGGCCTTGTCCCCCTTCTCATAGAATTTCTGTTTGAGGAATCGGAGTTTGCGTGCAATTTGTTCGAGCTCCAATAGTTTGTTCTTCCTTTTTACGTTGTGCCATGTTGATGTTGTCGCAGTCCGTGCCCAGGTGTTGCCTGTCCTCGCTCTCCAGTTGGCATATTTCGGACCTAAGTCTGTGCTCAATGATCTTTCTCTCTTTTTTTTGGTAGATCCTTCTCGTATCAGGATGCCTCGCCAGGTGGCTTTAGCCGCCTCCCATATTGTCTGCTTGGAGACTTCCCCATTGTTATTTAGTTTGAAGTATTCCTCGATTTCAGTTGCCATTTCAACTTTAAATACTGCATCTTTCAACAGGCTTTCATTACAGTGCCACTTCCCTCCTGAAACAGGTAAATCTGCCCATCTTATATCTGACAGGACCATGTCATGGTTTGACCATGTTATCGGAATTATTTCTGATAGCGTTGTGGTGTCAAGGAGGTCCTTGGTGAGGTACAGGTAATCAATCCTGGTGAAAGTCCAGTGCGTTCACTTCTCATTTGGTTTCATATCTCGGGGTTGCCTGGTTCCCAGTCTTTGGTCGGGTCTGCCCACTGGTTAAAGTCTCCTCCAAGAACAACCTGGCCGGATGCTTCCAACATTATTTTGGGTATTGTCTTTTCTAGGAACTTGGATTGTCCTGCATTGGTAGAGTATATTACTGCGACTGTTACTTTGACCTTTGCGATTGTCCCAGATATCAGGAGAGCCCACCCGCTTACATCGGACCAGGTTTTATCCACTTCGAAGTTGATTCCTTTCTTGATCAGGATTCCGACTCTGCCTTTCCTGAGTGGGCCCGAGCCCCAGAATTCCTTTCCCCCTCTTTTTCCAAGTATTCCTCTCTCCTCCCCCTTGGCAAACTTTGTCTCTTGTAGAAGGAGAATGTCTATTTGAGATCTACGGAATTCCCTTGCCACTAGTGATCTCTTGGTCGGCGAGTTGAGGCCTTTCACGTTAAGTGTTCCTATCCTTAGGGACTCCCTACCCTTCTGCTCTTCAATTGGTGCCATTATCAGAGTATTTCGGTTGTGGATCCGAGACCCGTGTCAAGTAAGTATATTGGTCATAGGGACTCGCGTCGTCTTGAGTGATCCCTTGTGTTGCCGGTAATGCTTCATCCTCTGTACATTTCTTGTCTGCCCAGCCCCCCCACCCTCCACCCTTCCCACATTGACGGCATCCGTGCGGACCCAGGTGAAGACGCTGGTCCTGCATCGAACCACCTTTAGGGACCGTCGCTTCGGGTCCCCAAGACTATTATAACATCATAATCTTGATTGAGCCCCCATTCACCCCCCATCTTTGTTTACATGGTCTGGATCTTTTTTGAGCCTAGATATCCTTACACAGTTCAGGCCATGGACATATGTATTGGAGTATGTCGTCTTACCAGTGTTGTAGTTCATCAGTTCTCGCCCCCCCCCCCTCCTGGGGGGGGGGGGGTATTACCTCTCCGAAATTTCCTTGATCCCTTGACACGTTTCCTTCTGGGGCCCTGTTTACGCCATCCTCTTTCTTCGTGGTGTGAGTCTCCCCGATCGTGTTCCTCTGCGCTTGATCCAAGGAGTTCGGAGATGTACGCCTTAATCTCCCCTTCTGAGCTTAGCTTGATTTTGTTTCTGTTATATTCAAAGGACAGAGAGAAGGGGTACACCCACCTGTATCCTATGTTTTCTTTCAGATGTTTGGTGATAGGCCCGCACATGAGTCGGAGTGCCAGGGTCATGGATGATGGGTCCTGGTATATCGAGATTCGGGATCCTTGGAGGGTAATTGAATCGCTGCCTCTTGCTTTCTCGAGGATCTGTGTTTTGTCCTGAAAGCGGTGAAATCGAGCGAGGACAGATCTTGGTCCGCCTAGGGGCCCTCCGGCTCTGTGTATCCTCTCGGTCTTAGGTTCATCAACTGCATCATCGGCAACTAAGAGTTTGATGATGTCGTGCAGGGTATTCTTCAGATCGCAAAACAGAGGGGGATCTGGGAAACTCTCTACCAGCACGAACACAGCCCATTGACTTGTTCTTGGGTGGATGGCCCCTGGGAGAGTCTCAACCAAGTCTTTAGCTCACTGTTCTTTTCACAGAAAAGAAATTTCCCCACATATCAGTCGTTGTCCTGCCCAGGGGCAGTCCAGCACCGAAATGCTAGGCAATTCTCCTCTGAACAAGAGTACCACAGCAACCCCATACACGTGTTTCAACCTTGTTGGGCATCATCAGTGAGGTGAAGCTGCGCCCCTCTAAGAACAGTGATCGCTCTCCGTCTCCCCATCTTGTTCTGGGATTCCGAAAATCCTTAGATTATTCCGCCTCTCTCGGTTTTCCAAGTCATCAAGCTTGAGTTTGAAGCTCTCCTCTCGTTGCT